>NW_012105475.1:4265646-4365262 GCF_000951045.1 Mandrillus leucophaeus
CTACTAAAAAAAATACAAAAAAAGTAGCCGGGCGAGGGGGCTGGTGCCTGTAGTCCCAGCTACTCGGGAGGCTGAGGCAGCAGAATGGCCTGAACCCGGGAGGCAGAGCTTGCAGTGAGCTGAGATCCGGCCACTGCACTCCAGCCTGGGCGACAGAGCAAGACTCCGTCTCAAAAAAATAAATAAATAAAATAAAATAAATAAAATGAGTTTCAATGCATTCTCACCTCTTCACTATTTTGAAAAACTTTGAAAAGATTGGAATAAATTATTCTCTAAAGGTTCAGTAATATTCACCAGTGAAGCCATTTGGTTCTCAACTTTTCTTTGTGGGAAAGTCCTTGGCTTTTCTTTGCTGTGAAGTTATTGATTATTGATTCAATCTCCATACAAGTACAAGTCTGTTAGACTTTCTATTTCTTCATGATTTAGTCTTGTTAGGTTGTATGTTTCTTCGAATTTCTCTATCTCTTCTTGGCTATCCAGGGTTTGGGGGTCTAATTGTTCACAGTAATCTCATGATTCTTTTTATTTTTGTGGCATTCGTTGTAATTTCCCCTTTTTCATTTCTGATGTTATTTATTTGAGTCTTCACTCTTATTCTAGCTGTTTATCTGTTCAATGTACCAACCTTTAGTATTTATTTATTTTTTGTATGGTTTTTCTATTCTCTATATAGTTTATTTCTGCTCTAATCTTTGCAGAAATATTCTTCTGGATTTCTCACAAAAGGAATTTGACCATGAATTGTTGCTGAAGCAGTGTGCTTGTGGAGGGAAGAAACGTCCAGGGCTTCCTACTCTGCGTGTTGCTGACAACATGCTGACTTCTGTGTGTTGCTGACTTTCCATCAATCGTTTTTCAAATAGTAGAATAACCTCGTATTCCTGAGATAAAACACACCTTGCCATTCTGTGTTATTCTTTTTATCTACTGTAAGATTTGATTTTCTAACAACTTGTTTAGAATGTTTGCATCTACGTTCATGAAGAATATTGGTCTGTAGTTTCTTTTCTTATGATGTCTGTTTCTAATCTAGTAACAGGATAATATTGATTTCATAGCACAGGTTGGAAAGGATTTCCTTCTTTTCAATTTTCTGAGAGATTTCATAGATAATTTATATTATTTATTTCTTAAATGTTCAGTAATATTCTCCAGTGAGTTCACAGATACTTGGAATTTTCTTTATATAAAGATTTTTGACTAAAATATTTACTATTTTTAATCAAGACAATGTGGTTACCTATACCTTCTTGAATGTTAGTATCTGTCAAGGAATTTTCAATATTATCTAAGTTGTTGAATTTATTGTCATAAAGTTGTTAATAATATTATTTCAATATCATTGTAAATCTAAAGGACCTGTTGTGACATCATCTCTCTTGCTCCTGATCGAGATGATTTATGGTTTCCTTTCTGTGTTCTCAGTGGGTCTGGCTAAATAATTATCAAATTTGTACTTGACCATTTGACAATTTAAAAGTATTATTTTGAATATATGCTTTGAAATATTTCAGACTTTACAAGATTTCTAGTTGAATTCAATGATGAAACAAATTTTAAGTTTATTGAGACTTTAACTATACTGCAACCAATTATAATTTAAATGTAATGAGATCATTGTTTCATGGTCCAGAATATGGGCAATTTTTGTGAATAGTTTGTAAGCTTTTATAAAGATTGCATTTATTTGTAGAGTGATCTAGACATGTCAATCAGATTATGCTGTCTGATAATGTTCAAAAACTCACTACTTTTTTTTCTTTTTTCTTTTATTTTAATTATTATACTTTAAGTTGTGGGATACATGTGCAGAATGTGCAGATTTGATACATAGGTACACACATGCCATGGCGGTTTGCTGCATGCATCACCCTGTCATCTACATTAGGTGTTTCTCCTAATGCTATCACTCCCCTAGCACCCTATCCCCTGACAGGCCCCAGTGTGTGATGTTCCCCTCCTTCATGTGTTCTCATTGTTCAACTCCCACTTATGAGTGAGAACATGTAGCGTTTGATTTTCTATTCCTGTGTTAATTTGCTGAGAATGATGTTTTCCAGCTTCATCCATATCCCTGCAAAGGACATGAATTCAACCTTTTTTATGGTTGCATAGTATTCATGGTGTATACGTACCACATTTTCTTTATCCACTCTATCATTGATGTGTATTTGGGTTGGTTCCAAATCTTTGCTATTGTGAACAGTGCTGAAATAAATATATGTGTGCATGTGTCTTTATAGTAGAATGATTTATAATCCTTTGGGTAGATACCCAGTAAAGGGATTGTTGGGTCAAATGGTATTCCTGGTTCTAGATCCCTGAGGAATCGCCACACTGTCTTCCACAATGGTTGAACTAATTTACACTCCCACAACAGTGTAAAAGCGTTCCTATTTCTCCACATCCTTTCCAGCATCTGTTGTTTCCTGACTTTTTAATGATCGCCATTCTAACTGACATGAGATGGTATCTCATTGTGGTTTTGATATGCATTTCTCTAATGACCAGTGATGATGAGCTTTTTTTAATGTATGTTTGTTAGCTGCATAAATGACTACTTTTGAGAACTGTCTGTTCATATCCTTTGCCCACTTTTTGATGTTTTTTTTGTTTTTTTCTTGTAAATTTAATTTCTTTGTAAATTTTGGATATTAGACCTTTGTCAGATGGATAGATTGCAAAAATTTTCTCCCATTCTGTAGGTTGTTTGTTCACTCTGATGATAGTTTCTTTTGCTGTGCAGAAGCTCTTTAGTTTAAATTAGACCCCATTTGTCTATTTTTGCTTCTGTTGCCTTTGCTTTTGGTGTTTTAGTCATGAAGTCCTTGCCCATGCCTATGTCCTAAATGGTATTGCCTAGGTTTTCTTCTAGGGTATTTAAGGTCCTAGGTCTTACATTTAAGTCTTTAATCTGTCTTGAGTTAATTTTTGTATAAGGTGTAAGGAAAGGGTCCAGTTTCAGTTTTCTGCATGTGGCTAGCCAGTTTTCCCAACACCATTTATTAAATAAGGAATCCTTTCCCCATTGTGTGTTTTTGTCAGGTTTGACAAAGATCAGATGGTTGTAGATGTGTGGCATTATTCTGATGCATCTGTTCTGTCCCATTGGCCTATATGTCTGTTTTGGTACCAGTACCATGCTATTTTGGTTACTGTAGCCTTGTAGTATACTTTGAAATCAGGTAGTATGATGCCTCCAGCTTTGTGCTTTTTGCTTAGGATTGTCTTGGCTATACGGGATCTTTTTTGGTTCCCCATTGAATTTGAAGTCATTTTTTTCTAATTCTGTGAAGAAAGCCAATGGAAGTTTGATGAGGATAGCATTGAATCTATAAATTACTTTGGACATTATGTCCATTTTCATGATATTGATTCTTCCTATCCACGAACATGGAATGTTTTTCCATTTGTTATTATTCTAAGTGAAGTGACTCAGGAATGAAAAACCAAACATCATATGTTCTCACTCATAAGTAGGAACTAAGTTATGAGGATGCAAAGGCATAAAAATGACACAATGAACTTTGGGGACTCAGAAGGAAAGGGTGGGAAGGGATGAAGGATAAAAAACTACAAATTGGGTTCAGTGCATACTGCTCAGATGATGAGTGCATCACAAATCACCACTGAAGAACTTATTTATGTAACCAAATACCACTTGTTCCCCCAAAACCTGTGGAAATAACAGAAGAAGAAGAAGGAGGAGAAGGAGGAGAAGAAGGAGAAGAAAATGGAGGAGGAGGAGGAGAAGGAGAAGGAGAAGAAGAAGAAGAGGAAGAAGAAGAAGAAGAAGAAGAAGAAGAAGAAGAGGAAGAGGAAGAGGAAGAAGAAAGAAGAAAGAAGAAGGAGGAAGAAGGAGGAAGAAGAGGAAGAAGAAGAAGAAGAGGAGGAGGAAGAAAAAGAAGAAGAAGAAGAAGGAGAAGGAGAAGGAGAAGAAGAAGAAGAAGAAGAAGAAGAAGAAGAAGAAGAAGAAATTGAAGAGGATACAAAGAATTGAAAAGATATTTCAAGTTCAAGAACGGGAATAATCAATAATGATATAATGTCCCTACTACCCAAAGCAATCTACAGATTCAATGCATTGTGTGCAGGAAAGGCAAATTCATATTCAAAGTGTCGATTCCAGTAAGAACAAAATACTGCCCCTTCCACAATGGAAGTGGTTTAGTGTAATCAACCTGCCACCAGGTAGCTGGCTGATCTATCAAGTGAACAGTTCCACACAGGAGACTCAGTGTTGGTCTCTGCTGCTGGCAGATTAGGTGCTTAGTGTGGCTGTAACCAGGTCAGCCTTAGTGAGTGTAAGTCCATGTTGGTAAGCCTACTCATCACTTTCATCACTGCCACCATGACTGATTTGTTCATGAGCTCATTGGGTGATGACCAGGGTTGCTAGGAAAAAGGGCTGACTGGTGCCCACAAAATGGCTCATCCTTAATTATCACTTAATTATTAAAATCCTCTTCTGTTGAGATCATCTATTGGTGGGAACTCAACATGGGACACGTGCATCTTCACATTTTCTGCCCATTCAGAAAGGACTATTCACATTTTCTTCTTCACTTTTCCTTGGTACTAGTTTTCCAGTTACGTACCTTCCAATTCCCTGAACATCCATCCAAACCACTGGCCATAGCACAAGAACTGGTTTATAATCACATGTCTCTCCATTTCTTCTTCTTCCAGGCAAAGTGAACAACCAGGTGCACTGCCCGAAGTTCTGTCTGCGGGGGAGGATTTCCCTTACATTTAATATAAATTATGTGTGCCTTTAGTGCTATCTCAGGCTCAACATATACACCACTTCCATTTGACAACAGAGTTCTGCTGTGCATGCCCAACTTTATGGCTTGATGGGTCTGATAAGACCCTGCTCACGATGGGCAGCTCAGGTTGTATGGTAACTCACTCAGTAGCCCATGGTTAAGTGTTGTTTCTACTAAAGCCCGGTAGCAGGTCAAGAGTTGTTTCTTAAAAGAAAATTAGTTATCCTTTAGCAGGATTTTGCTACAAAATCCTAAGAGCCAGTGTTGTGATTCACCAATAATGGCTTGTCGAAGGCTCCAAACAGCATCCTTATCTGCCACAGACACTTCAACAGTCATTGGATTTGCTGGATCTTAGGGCTTAAGTGACAGTGGCTTTCACAGCAGACCGGATTCATTGCAGAGCCTTCTCTTTTTCTGGGTCCCAAGTCAAAACTAGCAACTTCGGGGAATACTCAGTAAATTGGATGTAGTGACACACCCAAATGAGGAATATATTGCCTCCGAATTCCAAAGAAGACAACTAGCCATTGCACTTTTTCCTGGGTGACAGAGCAAGACTCAGTCTCAAAAACAAAAGAAAAAAATTGTAGAACTAGACTCCTCACACTCCCAGTTACAGTCAGAGATTGCCTGACTAGATATCTAAACAAGACACAACTATATGCTGCCTACAAAAAGAAACATTTTAATTAAAAAGACACAAATAGTTGCAAAAAACTAGATGGAAAGACTATACCATGCAAGCTTGAATAATAAAATATTGAGAAAAGTGTATCAGTTTCAAACAAAATAGACTTCAATGCAAAGTATTAAAAGACTTTTAAGGTTATGCATATCCTACCTAATCTTCATAGCACATGAAGCAAAAACTGATGGAACAAATAAGTGATATAGCCAACTTTATAATCATTAAGAAATTAGGTACCCTTCTTTCAGTAACTGAAACAAAAATTAAGCAAAATAATCAGTAAAGGTATAGAAAATCTGAATGAGTCTATGAACCACTCTGATTTCATTGACATATTTATAGAACATGAGACAAAATAACTATAGAATAAACACAATTTTCAAGTGTGCATGGAATATGGGAATATGCCACAAAATAGTTAACAAGATAGGCTGTGTCAGAAAACATACCCCATCAATTTTAAAAGATTAAAATCTTATACAGCATATTCTTTGACTATAAGAAAATTAATTTGGAAAGTGATTATCAACTAAATTTTAATTATAAGCTAGTTGTACATTGAAAACAACAAATATCTAGATTATTTTCAAGAAGAAAAATTTGCAAAGAAAATAAACAATATTTTAAATGAATGATAAGAAAACAGCAAGAACATATGTAGATTGAAATAAGACAGTGCTTGGAAGTCAATGTAAAGCTGTACATGTTTCTATTGCAACAAAAGTAAAACTTCAAATAAAAGATTTCATCATCCACCACAAAATCTGCTAACAGATAAGGAATAAATACAGTTTAAAGCAGTAATTAATAAAATGAGTACACAGTAAAGAAGAATGTAAATAATAAAGTAAACAAAGTCAAAATTGGTTCTTTGAAAATATTAATAAAATTGGTAAATCTTTAGCAAGATGGATCAAGGAAAAAGAGAGAAAACAAATTATTAATACCAGAATTCAAAGAGAGAATATTGCTGCAGATCTCATTGATAGCTATGGTAAAATAAGGAAATGTTATAAGCAACATTATGCTAATAAACTTGACCACTTAGAAGAAATGAACCTTACGAAGTATTACCAAAGCTGAACCAAGAAAAAAAGATAAAATTGGAACATCCTTTTATCAATTAGGGAAATTAAAATCATAAATTAAAATCTTCCCACAAAGAAATCCCCAGTTCAAGATAATTTTGCTGATAAGTTCTTTCAAATATGTAAGAAAAAATAAAATCCAACTCCACAAACTCTTTTAAAAATCAAGATATAAAAAACATTTGATTTGAACCAACAGAATTCTTGTAACAGAAGCTGATAAACATACTATAAGAAAAGAACGTTATAAACTAATACCTTTATAAACAGAAAACATGCTTAAAATTGTGAAGAAAATATATGAAGATAAAATGTGTGAAAAAGCATACATCATTAAGCATGATTTCTCCCGGGAATATGCAGTTAGTTTAACATTTTGAGAAACTAATCAGCAATGAATATCCACTTGTAAAAATACGAATTTCAATTTTACCTTGCACCGTACACAAAACTTAATTAAAAACGTATCATACACCTAAACAGAAGCATAACAATTCTAAAGCTCTAGGAAGATAGGAATGAATCTTCATGACCTTGAGTTAGGTAAAAGTTTTATAAATAAGATACCAAAAGCACAACTGAGAATAGGAAAAATTGATAATTTGGTTTTATCAATATTAAACACTTTTGATTTCATAAGATAGCATTATAAAATTTAAAAGACAGAACATATTCTGGTGGAAAATATTTGCAAATCAAATATCTGATAAGGCAGAACAAAACATTGCAGATAGAATTTTAAAAGGCCCAAATAAATGCTCGTGGATATTGTTAAGATGTGATGTAAATTCTTTCCATATTAATTTATGGATTCAACATAATACTAACCTTACAATCCATAAGCTTTTTAAAATATAAATTACAAGTTGATTTAAAATGTATATAAACATAGTCAAAACAATTTAGGGAAAGTATACAGCTAGAGGACTTACACTCTAAGTCATTCCATTTGAAAGCACCAGGGTAACTATTTTATATCATTATTTTTTATAAACTCTTTTCCATAATAAACCTCATAATAATGGTATAGTGAGCTTTTAGATGTTAGCTGATGGCATTTTTAGTGTGTTCATTATATATTCTAGTTTGCGTAAAACACCATAGCTTTATGTCTGTTGCTCCTGTTTTAATATTTGTTTCAAATCTATTTTTTAATAGACTTTTTACTTTCAAAATAGTTTTAGATTTACAGAAAAAAATTGAGAAGATACCACAAAGAGTTCCTATATACTCTACCCTGCACCCAGTTTCCCCATTACTGACAGGTTGAAGGAGTATAATACATTTTTTATAATTGATGAATGAATATTGAAACATTATTAATTAGTCATTGTTTATTGAGATTTGTTGAGTTTTTACATAATGTCCTTTTTCTGTTCCAGGATTCCATACAGAATACCACAGCACACGACATTTAGTTATCATGTTTTCTTGGGTGGGAAGACCGCAGACTTGCCTTGTTTCTAGACAGACTTGACAGTTCTGAGAAGTACTAGTCAGGGATTCAGTTGGAGAGCCTTAAATTGGAATATGTATGATGTATTTCTCTTAATCATTCTGGGATGATGGGTTCTTGAGAGGAAGGCCATGGAGGTGAATCGCTGTTGTCATTATGTACTATCAAAAGTAAATACTATCATCATGATTTATGACTGTTGATGCTGGCCTTGATCACTTAGCTGAGATAGTACTTGTCAGACTTCTCCACTGTAGCATTACTTTTTTTCTTCTCTGTTCTGTACTTTTTAGAAGGAGGTCACAATGTACTTAAGTGGTGAGGAGTTATGCTCCTCTTTCCTCTTCGTGGGCAGCATACCAACATAAATTATTTAGAATCGTTTGGCTCTGGAGATTTGTCTCTTCTCCCATTTATTAGATCATATAATCACTTCTTTATAACAGTATGGACTTACGAATATTTATTTTATACTTGGGTTATAATCCATTACTACTTTTTGTTGATTGACTGATTTTTTGCTCAAATTGTTCTAGCTTTGGACACTGGGTGACCTTTAAGTAGGCTCCTGTGCCCTTTGGCATACCCTCATCATGTCATCAATTTTTAAGCACTTTCTTACTTTCTGACACAATGCTCAAGGCTTGCATTATATATTACCCTACCCAGTCCTAAAATCAGTCATTTCTCCAAAAAGTCTTTGTTTCTTTTATTAAACAACATTAGAAACCAATTTCTGTGCATTAGGTGTGTTTTTGCTACTGAGGTACTGTTGTTACTTTTAGACTTTGTCCACTGACAAAGCAAGGAAATATGTATGTCACTAATGTATACACATATTTATAAATTTTTCTATACATAATCATTTCTGTCTATATGTAGTAAAACTTGAGTTCATAGTGATATCTCCCATCCTAATCAAGTACCACATAGATCATTCCTACCTCCTCCATTTGTTTAATAAAGCCCAACTTCAACAATGAGAAACCAGTCTTCCATCATCTACAACCAATTTACTTAATTGTTCAATTCGTAATGTTCATGTATAGGAGTATCAGAATTGTTAACCCACCCCCTTTGGAAAACAACTTTATCAACTAGAATATAGTGCTTTTTTGCAGTTGCTTTTCCATTAGTCTTACAGATTCTGCTCATTTCCAAAATTATTAACATAAGCATCTTTTCCTTTCACTCTTTTCAGTAGGGTTGTTTTATACATTTGTTGTACAGTTGGATTATCTTGTCCTACTCTGCATTTCTTTCTGGGATTCCTCCAACTTTCTAAATAACTGTTTGAATTGGTATAAATTAAGATAAACTGTTTGTACTATAAATTTCTGGATTTTGTCAAATGCCTTATGTTACGTATTTCCCATCAAAGAATAGTAGAGAATAGCTTTACTCCTTTAAAATTCCTCTATGCTTTATCTATTCAACCCTTTCTCCCTCCCTTTAGACCTCTGGCAACCACTTACCTCTTTACCCCCTCTATAAGTTGACTTTGCCAAAATGTCATACGATTAGATAAAACAGCATGTCATCTTTTCAGATTAGTTTCTTTCACTTAGTGATATGCATGTTTTTTATGGCTTGATAGCTCATTTCTTTTTTAATTACTGAATAATGTTCTATTGTCTTGATGTACCAAAGTCTTGTTTATCCATTTACTTAGTGAAGGACATTTTAATTGCTTACAGCTTTTGGTAATAATAAGTAAAACCTATAAAAATATCCAAGTGCAGATCTTTGGGTGGACATAAAGTCTTAAAATCAGTTGGGTAAATACTCAGGAGCTCATTTGTTGAATTGTGTGGTAAGTCTGTATGTAGCTTTTAGCCAGACTGTCTTTCAAAATAACAATACCATTTGACATTTGCAGTAGCAATGAATGAGTTTTTGTTGCCCTGCATCCTTGCTGGTATTATGTAGTGTCAGTTTGTTTAGATTTCAGCTATTAAAATAGGTGTGTAGTATTATCTCAATGTTTTAATTTGCAGTTCCCTAATAACAAATACAGTTGAGCATCTTTTATTTACCATCTGTATATCCTTTTTGGTGAGGTATCTTTTCAGATGGCTTTTTTGCCCATTTATTAATAGGTTATTTGTTTTCTTATTGTTGAGTTTTAAGTCTTCTTTGCATATTTTAGGTATCAGTCCTTTATCAGATATATGTTTTTAAAAGTAATATCCTCAGTCTATTGCTGTCATTTCATTAACAATGGCTTTTATAAAACATCCTCAGTCTACAGCTGTCATTTCATTGTCTTAACAATGGCTTTCATATAAACACCCCGTGGGTGTATGCTTTTGGCATTATACTCTTAAACTAATGACCAAAACCTAAAGTTACATGATATTCTCTCATTTCCTGTAGAATATTTTATTGTGTTTTACATTAAGGTAATAAACAACTTAATCATGAATTAATTTTTGAAAAACATGTAATTTCTGTCTAGATTTCTTATTTTTTCTATGGATGTCCAATCCTTGCAGCATCATTTGTTGAAAAAAACTATCCCGTCTTCACTGAAATGCCTTTTCACCTTTGACAAAGATCGGTTATCTATATTTGTTTGGATCTATTTCTGGGTTTTTCATTCTTATCTATTTATACATATCTTTATTCTTTGGCCAATACCATGCTGTCTTCTTTATTGTTGCTTTATATTAAATCTTGAAGTCATGTAGTATCAATTCTCTAGCTTTTTCCTTCAGTGTTATGTTAGTTATTCTGGATCTTTTGCCATTCTTTGTAAACGTGAGGATCAAGTTTGTGGTTTTCCACAAAATAGCTAGCCAGGATTTTGATTAGGGTTCTGTTGAATATGTCAATCAAATTGGGAAGAATAAATATATTAAAATATTGATTTTTCTGATTTATGGACATGGAAAATGTCTATTTAAATCTTTGATTTTTTAATCAGAGTTTTTTGTTTTTCACTCATAGACACTTTACATATTTTAATTTAAACTTATTTCATTGTATTTGGTGATATCATGAATGATATTGTGTTACAAAACAATTGATTTTTGCATACTAACTTTATATCCTCAACCTTACAATAATCACCTATTAATTCTGAGAGGTTTTTGTTTGTTTGTTTATTCTTTGGGATTTTCTACAGAGACAATCATCTCATCTGTGAACCCTGCACTTTTGAGATCAGAGGATGGGGCTGTGGAAATCTTGGAGCTGGAAGAGAGATCTCCTCAGGGTAAGTCTGGGCAAAATATAACTAGCGGGAGATCTCCCTCTAGGCAAGAACATTGCTGTAACTCACTCTGTTCTCAATACTAGTGTGGCCATTAGTGTGTTTAAATATAAAATTTTTGAAACTTTGGAAATATTTTCTTTAAAATGTTGCTGATTTCTTACAATTTGATAGTGTTTTCTGTGAAATAAATTGTGTAGTTGAAGTATGAACAGCATTTATCTTAGTGCTCTGCACATTCACTAGTGCCATAAAAATAGTTCTAATTATATGTCATTTCAAAGACCATAGAAAGACATTAGTATCCCAAGAGTATCTTCAGCATCTGATAATTGATTTAATGTTGACAGGTCTATGTACTATTAGAAAATCATTTCTGCATTTTAAGATTCTCAGTCTTGTTAAAATAGAAACGTCCCTAGGAATTATTGAACTACATTTTTAACCTTATTAATTACTTGTATTTCACTTTAGTCTGTATACATCTAACATATTCTTTTTAAATAAGACAATGTAAGAAGGATTCAGATTGAAAAATGAAGTTTCTTGACGCTTTATTTGGAAAATAGGAAAGATGAAAACTTGAGATACCAATGATGACCATAATTTAATTCCAAAAAATTGGAAAGAACTGCACTAGTTAGCAATAACAGCACTAGTCAATAAAATCAGTCAAGAATATATCTGCTCTCGGAGAATGGGGGCTGTTCATTGGATTCCTGAGACATTTTTAAGTATTTTCATGATAAGTATCCAGGACATATGATTTCAGCTGTTGCTTTCTTCTATTCTTGCAATTTAATGATTCACTAGACAGAATGTAAATAACAAGGCTATTTGTTCAAGTGCACAGAGAACGCGGGTTCCACAGTCTTGCACACAGGATAGCCTGAACTTTGGCAGTGGTTCCTATATACTTTCCTGGCAGTTGAGACCCAAGCATTTTACTTACTCCAGTAAAGTTCAGTTGCATCTCCCTGTTGAATATTTTATTTAATTCTATAAAATTCCCCCCAGTCTCCAAGGGTCCATCAGCTCCAGAACACAGACTGTTTTTTTGTTTGCTTTTTCCTTATCGGGAAAGGTTGTTCTAGAAGTATGTATCTTTGGGTTATTTTTACATTTGAATTAGAGATTCGGCTCCTTTGTTTCTTTCATTTTACACTGTTCATCTTCTCAAAGAGTAGGTGATGGATACCTACTCTCTGAAATGTATGATGATGGTGATAGGGGACAGGCCCTCAAGCACCAGAAAAGAAATTCAGTGACTGTTTATAGATGAATGGTTTATCTCAAACATCCCTGAGCTGCTGCTGTTCTATGTCCTCTAGTAAGCATCCACCAAATAATATTAAATAATTAAATAAATTGACAAGAATGAACTAATCTATTCCTATGAGGTTTCATTTATTTGTTTGTTTTAATCTTAGGTAATAAGATCACTTCTGTCAGAGACATTCGAACATGAGTGACTCCATTTTGAACAGGCTAGGTAAAATAAGGCTGAGACCTACTGGGCTGCATTCTCAGAGGTTAGGCATTCTTAGTCACAAGATGAGATAGGAGGCCAGCACAATTTACAGGGCACAAAGACCCTGTTGATAAAACAGGTTGCGGTAAAGAAGCTGGTCAATACCCACCAAAATGAGTATGGTCATGAATGACCTCTGGTTGTCCTCACTGCTCATTACACGTGAATTATAATGCATTCGCATGCTAAAAGACACTCCCACCAACACCATGACAGTTTACAAATGTCATGGCAATATCCAGAAGTTATCCTATAGGGTCTAAAGGAGGGGAAAAAACCCAGTTGTGGGAAATCCCTGCCCCTTTCCCAGAAATCTCATGAATAATCCACCCTTTGTTTAGCACATAATCAAGAAATAGCTAGAAGCATACTTAGTCTTACTAGATGCTGATGCTCTGCCATTCTTTCATTCCTTTACTTTCTTAATAAACTTGTTTTCACTTTACTCTGTGGACTCGCCCAGATTCTTTCTTGTGCGAGGTTTAAGAACCCTCTTTTGGGGTCTGGATTAAGGCCCTTTTTCAATAACGTTTCCTCTCAAACCCAAAATGTCTTTTACATGGAATTCTCTTAGAGCCATTTTTAATTGTGTAAACTTTTCCTACAATGGTGGGAAAACAAATGAAGGGTATGTGAATTATAATGAATTCCAAATCATAAAATTGAAAGCCAAAAAAAAAAAAAAAAAAACTAAAGCAAACAAATCTGTATAGAGGAACAGATACAGGAAGACGCCTTTTCATAGGTATAATGTAAGCGTTGTTATGGTAAAAAGCAAATTCACAACTTCTTTGAAATTACAGTAAAAGGAGACCCCAGAATATTTCACAAAAATTGTCAAAAGAAAATATTTCAGTATTAATACTTCAAGTTACATTAAGTGCTGTTAATATTAATTCCATTTACTGTGTTGACCCATCACACTCAAAATAAATTCAAAGTTGTTAATGAGAGACACAAATCCTAACTGAGCAAATTCTGGCTTCTTACTACATCTCCTCCCACTCTCAAACTAGAAAACTGCTCTAGCCACAGGCCTTTTTGCTGCTCCTCAAACCCACCAAACATTTGGCTACTCAGTTACTAATTGCATCTACCATTGCCTCTTTCTAAATTGTTCTTCCCTCAAATATATGCATGGTGTGCTTCCTGATTTCATGCAGGTCTCTGCTGAAATGTTACCTCCTGACAGAAGCCTGCCTTAACTATGCTATCTAAAATAGCACCACACAACCCCGCACTCTGTGTTTCTTTACTTTTCTTTTTCTCAGAATCCTTACTATGACCTGTGATTACAATGTAATTATTTACTTTTGTCTGTCTACCCTGACTACAATGTCATCCCAAAAAAGTAATAACTTTATTTGGTCACGTAGGCTATATCTGTAAAGCTTAAAAAAGACTCTAGCATATAGAAGATGCTAAATAAATATTTGTTAAATAAGTAAGTGAGTAAATAATTGAATGCTACCTTTATTGTCTCATTTTCTAAATGGTAACATATGTGTAAGAGTTTTATAAGTTAATTTGTAATCTTGGTCTATCAATATAATTTTCCCAAATGATTAGTTTTTAAAATTAAGGTAAAATTTATATAACATAAAAGTGGCAATTCAGTAGTATTAATTACATTCACAGTGTTATACAATTAATATCCACATTGAGTTCTAAAACAGTGTCATCACCCCTAAGAAAAACCCTGTAGCCATTAAACAGTCACTCCTCATTCTCTCCTCCCCTCAACGCTAACAATTGCCAACCTATTTCTGTCTCTATGGGGTTACCTATTCTGGATATTTCATTTTAAATAAAATAGAATGATACAATACATAACCTTTGAGCCTGTCTTCTTTTACTTAGCATAATGTTTCCAAGGTTCATCCATGTTGTAGCATGTTTCAGTACTTCATCTCGTGTTATGGCTGAATAATATTTCATTGTAAGTATATACCACATTTTGTTTATACATTCATCAGTTGGTGAATATTTAGGTTTTCCACCTTTGGAATACTTTGGATATTGTGAAGAGTGTGAGGTAGGGATCCGGCTTCACTGTTTTGCATGTGGAAATTGAGTCGTCTCAACACCACTTGTTGAAGAGACTATTCTTTTGCTTATTGAATGGTCTTATAATACCCTTTTCAAAATCAAATGGGTTTATTTCTGGACTCAGTTCTATTTCATTTGTTAATATGTCTATCTTTATACCAGTTCCACATTGTTTTGAGTACTGTAGCTTTATAGTAAGTTTAGAAATCAGGAAGTGTGAATCCTAAAGTATTTTACGCATTGTAATGTCTTCTTTGATCCAATGCTTGTTTAAGAATATGTTGTTTAATTTCCACATAATTGTGAATTTTCCAGTTTTTATTGTATTGAAGAAGATACTTTCTATAATTTCAATTATGTCACATTTATTGAGACTTGTTTTGTGACCTGACATATAATTTAGAGAATGTTCCATGTACACTTGAGAAGCATGTGTATTCTGTTGTTACAGGATGGAGATTTCTGCATTTTTCTGAGAGGTGCAGTTTGTTTATACCGTTACTAAAGTTCCCTATTTCCTCACTAATATTCTATCTAGTTCTAGGTAATAGCTTTCTATCTAGTTCTAGGTAATAGCTGTTTGTTCACTTGGTGACTTTTCTAAACTTGTGTGTGTGTGTGTGTGTGTGTGTGTGTGTGTAGACACTGTATGATTTGCTGCATATGGTCTCCAAAGTCACTGTTTCTTCAGCTTGTGGTAAACTAGTGTTTGGACAGAGATTTCTTTTAATCCTTGAAACCCCTAAAAAGGGGGAATGAGGGAGAGCTTAACTAATTTTTGCAAATTGACCCTGTTTAGATGTACTCTTTCAACACTTTGCCATGTCATTTACAACTCAACATTAGTATTCACTTCCTGCTTGCATTAAGCCAAACAGCCAGAGATCAAAGAGTACAGCCTTCTCAGCTTTTTTCTGAGCATGCATCCTGCTCTGAGTGTGGCTTTCTAAATTCCCCTGTATGCACAAGAGTTTTTCTGTGTTCTAATTCTTCAAAGAATATCTCCTCCAGAATTTGGTGTTTTTAAGTTTTGCCTTAACTGCTCATTTTGTTTGCTTGTTTTTTGTTTGTTTCCCCAGGTAGCCGACGGTTATTCATTTGTCTTTTAATATTTTCATGAAATGACCTCTGCATAGCCACTTTTGTACCCTGAACACTTTCCAAGTTAGATGAAACAAAGGCTATCTTATGTCAATTTCTCAGGCAGCCCACAGGCAGGTCAAAAACGATAAACACAGTTGTTTGAGAACAAGGTCTACTCTGCTGCAGGGACCAGGGTCTCACATTGGGAATGAAGGCCTCTGATTTCAAGACCATCACCATCCTAAAGTGGAGATGGAGCAATGGCAAGTGAAAATGCAACAAAGCTTTCTTATCGTTTTAATGTTGCCCCTTTCTTGGGTCAGCATTTGCTTGGTTGCTGTAAACCTTTTACTATTTTCCAGAGAAAGTTGATTTTGACAGGTTTTGTTTTTCTCAGTATTTTTGTAGAGGGATAATTTTCTCTGACATCCTACCAGACAATTTTAAGTTATTTGGCTTTATTTTCCTACCACAGAAGTTCTCTTATGATGACAATTGGAAGTTGAAAATAATACCTTTCTGTATTCTTTGTAAGACTTAGAATATTATTGACCTTGGGGGAGATTCTTCATAAAATATTGAGTAATTGATCAAACTTCTTATTGTACAGCTTTCCCTTCAAGTTATAAAGTTAGTGGAAAAAAAGTGTATTGCTATTTTGCTTGTTTGTTTTTTTAATTCTGGAAGCCACATTTTTTTTCAATCATTGGTCTCATCTTTGAATAATTTCTGCACAGTAAGGTTGGGCAAAATTTTCTATTAAGGCCCAGATATTATATATTTTAGGCATTATGGACTACATGATCTCTGTTACATGTCTTCAACTTTGCCATTGTAGTGCAAAAGCAGCCATAGAGAAAAGCATAAATTAATGAGCATGACTTTGCTCCTATAAAGCTTTATATATAAATTAGATGGCAGACTAAATGTGACATATTTGTTGTAATTTACCAACGCATGTTATAGCATAGAGACACCAATGTTTCCAGTTCAGCTGATGTTTTAGTCCTGATCTACTGGTTCATTCTCCACCATATCAAGTTAAATTTATAAACAACAACAACAACAACAACTGAAAATAAAAAACAGAAACAAATTCTTAACAGAGAAAAATGAGAAACTTGCTGCAATTCTTTCTCCCTTGTTCTGTTTAGTAACTCTTATGTCACAGTTGCCTCCTACAATCTCAAAAGAATTCTAAAGTTGGTAATAAGACTTTGAGTAGTTTCTCATTTTATAGAATTAAAAAAATTATTTTTTATCTTAAAAATAGGATGATGTTTATCTTTTACAGATATTTATTCTGAAAAACTTTCACTAAGTTGCATGTATGTGAAATTAGAGACTAATTTAACTATGGGAAGCCTATTTATTCAGAAATAATTTAGTTTCACAGATAATGTTTATAAGCTTTTAAATGTTCAGTCTTTATATATTTTAAATCACTTCAGCATTATACATAAAATATAAATTCTATTTCCACCTTATATATTCATATAAAATTGCAAAGACAAAATTGTCATGCAAACATTGTCAAGCATATTTAACTTACACTGTGCTCCTAGGGTAAAAAATATGAATTCTTTTAAAAATACTTTTTATTTCAGAATATATTAATTCAATTCTAATTAATGAAATATGAAGGTTATAAAATAAATACATCAAGAATGCCAGAATTAAATGCACACTGAAATAGGCAACTATGCATTGCATATATACTCATACTATAGATGTCTATTCAACTTCATATTTTACAGCTTCATAGCTTAAAGTCTTATAGGTTTTTGCAAGAAGGCAAGTTGCAGGACATTTACATGTTAGATTTCTACAAAGGAATGTTAGAAGTCTGACTTCTTTACTTTTTTTTTTCCCATTTCTAGGAAACCAAAATGGGAGAATTCGGTTTCAGAATATCTCACAAAAATAAGATTGTTGCTTCCATATGCCATAACAAATTAGAAGACTGTACATGACATCTAGAGACACACATTGAAACTTAAGGTTAAATCTTCCAGCCAGACTTCTTATTTTAGTACAAAAAGCATCATAACTAAGAGTGTGATTTTTCATAGAAACTGCTCTCTGTGGTGTGTTTGAAGTTGTGCATGATGAAAATGATATTACTGAACTATGAGTCCTTATTCTGTTTTCCCTATTAACAGCACAGCTAGTAGCGTTCAGATCTCTGTATTCTTCCAACTATTTTGTGAGGTGTCTTTCATCCCACTACAAAGAACAGATAAGGCAAGAAAAGAGACATTTTCTGCAGGGCTTAATTGGAAAAGGTATAGATTTCAAGAAGAGAAATGAGGGTAGCTCTTTTCAATTAAATCCGCTTTCTTTTTTGGTTTCCAAGACTCCTCAACAAGCATGCCTCAGAGCAGGCTCTGCCAACTTAAAATTTTCAATACTTTGATGCATCAAGGAAAGTTTATTCTAACACTATTATTTTCACTTAAACGAAGACTAATTTACTCATTGAGTTGAATATTAAAGAACACAAAATACATAGTTTGATTATTAAACAAGAGCCAACACTAGTTGTTTATATCTCAGAAATCCTGAAAACTTCCTGCTTGCCCTTTCTCTTCATAACCCACCTGATTGCCTCTCACCTAGCATCCCCTGGTAGAATAGCTTCTAGATTTGTTCTCATGAAAGTCTGCCCCCAACTTGTGATACTTCCTAAATCCTGTGAACCCTGAAAATCTGCGACAGGTTTCAATTAATTTAGAAAGTTTATGTTGCCAGGGTTTGAGGACACACACCCATGACAGCCTCAGGAGGCCCTAACAACATGTGCCAAAGGTAGTAGGGGCACAGCTTGGTATTACACACTTTAGGGAGACAAGAGACATCAATCAATGTGTGTAAGATGTACACTGGTTCAGTCCACAAAGGTGGGATAACTCGAGGTGAAGGTGGGACAACTGGAAGCAGGGAGGGGCTTCCAAGTCATAGGTAGATAAAGGACAGATGGTTGCATTCTTTTGAGTTTCTGATTAGCCTCTCCAAATGAGACAATCAGATATGCATTCATCTCAGTGAACAGAGGGGTGACTTCGAAAAGAACGGAAGGCGAGTTTTGCCCTAAGCAGTTCCCAGCTTGACTTTTCCCTTTAGCTTAGTGATTCTGGGGATGCGACATTTAATTTCCTTTCACAACCCCAATCTTCAAAATGCCTCGTGTTTTATTCATCGCTAGGTGATAGCTAATTAATTGATCAAAATGGTTGCTGTTCATGGGAAACATTCAGCAGTGCTTTCAAAAACAGCCTTTTACATAACAAAAGTGATTTTATTGTTGGGTACTTGGCAAAATTCAGTGAATGAAATCTAATGGAGAAATTAGTAAGCACTAGAGCAGATGAGAGCTGGAGATTTCAAAATTGTTCTCTTAAAGAAAACAACTCAGATGGCTAGCCCATTTCACCACAGAACTGATATATTAATAATCTCTTAAGATTTTTTCTCCTGCAGATATATCTCAATTTAATCACTTATCATATTCAGTTTACTCACTTATCAAAAGCTCCAAAGATGATAAGATAATTGAATTGTGAATATTTGTTTGCTAAAAACATATGAGAAGAAAATGTACTCCTAGATAAATAAATAGCATGAGCAAAGAAGTAATCAATTCACAGAGAGCCAAGCATATTAAGACAATTGTCTAGTAATATTGGACAATTTCTAGTAATATTACTGGGTTACATACTGTTAAAGCAAACTATATACGGCCTGAGAAGGAGTCCGTACCTCTGTATTTGAGTTCTTGAGGATAAACTGTAACCTGGCTTAATAGTCAGACAAGATTGAAAACCCAACTTAATAGTATACACCTGTAACAATAGTTGAGTGTTGGCCAATCCCAGCAGTCATACTTCTAACACTCATAGGCTGCTGAATGTTCAAACTTCATTCAAATAAGGCAAATGCCAAGCTGTAACCAATCTCGCTCTCTCTGTACCTCACTTCTGATTCCTGTATGTCACTTTACCTTTTTTGTCTATAAATTTGTTCTAGCACGAGTCACTTCTGGGGACTCCCTGATTCATGAATTGTTCATTGTGCAGTTAAACTCCTTTAAATATAACTCGGCTGAAATTTTTTCCATATCAATACAAAACTGATGAATGTTCCACAGAGCATGCTACCAGACAGAAATTATTTGCACCTCAACTGCCCTAAAATCTACAATTTACCATGTAACTTTGTTTAGTTTGATTCCTTTAATCAAGACTCTTAACAGTCCCCCCTTTCCTTGTGATCACAGTAACCTTCAAGAATTTTTAATGTTTCCATTAAAAAGGCTGGTCCCATCACGTGTGGCCTATTATTTATTTAGGTACATCAGAAGTGTTAATACTAATAGCTTCCTTGAGTTTGTTCTGTAACTCCTAAGGCCAGATGACTTACTCCTGTCTAGATTTTCATCATAATCTTGAATTGCCCTTCCAACAGCCTCTATTATTTGCTCTTCTATCCCATGGTTATAAAGCCAAGCCCAAGACACGCTTCCCACCAGACTTCACCTGCAGTACCTGCATATTTTCATGAACCTTCTTCAGTGTCAATAAATTTGCTATGGTTGCTAAGTTGCTAGAAAGTGGCCCCCATTGCCATCTCTGAGACTGGGACCCTATTAGCCAGCTACACAGCCCCTTTTCTCAGAAGAGCTCTATAGAAATTGGCTCCACATATAAAATCAACCATTTTTTCTGAATAGCAGGCTGGGCTTGGCATATCTAATTAAATGACAATCACTCTAAAGTATGATTCTCTAGTAGATGTGGCCTCAATTGTACAATTAGTTTGTCCAGTTATATCCTGGTTAAAAGGAGAACACATTCTCATATAACTTGTGCAAATAATGCATTACATAAAAGTGAAGGGAAATGAACAAACATATCTCTTCCTAAAATCTGGAGGGGAGGCAATGAAAGTTACATATCACTGAAATTGCTCCCTTTTATTTCATAAAAAAAAAATCTAGTAACTTTAAGGTTAAAGATATCTTAAGAAGAACAAAAATCAAAAATAAATTAAAATTTTAGAAAGTCAACTTCATCCCTGGGATGCCAGGCTAGTTCAACATTTGCAAATCAATAAATGTAATCTATTGCATAAACAGAACCATTGACAAAAACATTATGATTATCTCAATAGATGCAGAAAAGGCCTTCGATTAAATTCAACACCTCTTCATGCTAAAAACACATGTTCTCACTCATAAGTAGGAGTTGAACATGAGACCACATGGACATAGGGAGGGGAACATCACACACCGGGGCCTCTCAGGGGATGGGGGGGTTAGGGGAGGGATAACATTAGGAGAAATACCTAATGTAGGTGATGGGTTGATGGGTACAGCAAATCACCATGGCACATGTGTACCTATGTAACAAATCTGCATGTTCTGCACAGGCACCCCAGAATTTAAAGTATAATAATAAAAAAAAAGATAGAAAAATATCTTAAGAAGAAAAGACATCATTTTGAACAAACAACCACAAAAAAAAAACTAAATAAACTAGGTATTGATGGAACATATCTCAAAATAGTAAGAGCTATACATGATAAACTCACAGCCAATGTCATACTGAATGGGCAAAAACTGGAAAAATTCCCTTTGAAACCCGGCACAAGACAAGGATGCCCTCTCTCACCACTCCTATTCAACATAGTGTTGGAAGTTCTGGCTAGGGCAATCAGGCAAGAGAAAGAAATAAAGGATATTCAAATAGAAAGAGAGGAAGTCAAATTGTCTCTGTTTGCAGATCACATGATTGTATATTTAGAAAACCCCATTGTCTCAGCTCAAAATCTCCTTAAGCTGATAAGCAACTTCAGCAAAGTCTCAGGATACAAAATCAATGTGCAAAAATCACAAGCATTCCTATATACCAATAACAGACAGAAAGCCAAATCATGGGTGAATTCCCATTCACAATTGCTATAAAGAGAATAAAATAGCTAGGAATCCAATTTACAAGGGATGTGAAGGACCTCTTCAAGGAGAACTACAAATCACTGCTCAAGGAAATAAGAGAGGACACAAACAAATGGAAAAACATTCCATGCTCATGGATAAGAAGAATCAATATCGTGAAAATGGCTATACCTCCCAAAGTAATTCATAGATTCAGTGCTATCCCCATTAAGCTACTACTGACTTTCTTCACAGAATTGGAAAAAACTACTTTAAACTTCATATGGAACCAAAGAAGAGCCCGCATAGCCAAGACAACCCTGGGCAAGAAGAACAAAGCTGGAGGCATCACAGTACGTGATTTCAAACTATACTACAAGGCTACAGTAACCAAAACAGCATGGATCTGGTAACAAAACAGATATATGGACCAATGGAACAGAACAAAGGCCACAGAAATAACACCACACATCCACAACCATCTGAATTTTGACAAACCTGACAAAAACAAGCAAATTTCTATTATTAGTTTATCCAGTTGTTTCATTCATTCTCCTTCTGCTCAATCTTGAATCAGAAGTCTGCTTTCATTAAACATGTCAGCTTCAGGAATGATAGGATCCCTGGAACCCTGAATTTACAAAGAACTTTATTTTCAATCAGAACATTATTCAAGTAATGTCAGCTTTCAAGCTGGTACTCAAAAGCCATTCTATTTGTATCTCTGGGGAAGCCTGAATATTTATGGAATTTTTGTTGTTATTGATTTTTTTTTTTTTTTTACTCTTAGCCAAGATAAAGACAGTGTAATTAATAATATGAAGTTTAAGGCTCCAAACTCCCCTGGCCACTTCAGGGTTAGTTTCTTCACTGAAGATTTGGAATGGACCAAAATTGTTTGACAAGTCTTATTTGATTACTTAAAAATTAACTAAACACTTTTTCAGTGAGCTGTCTTATAATCAAGACTTTTCCCACAGATGTTGGCAAAATAAGGCAGATATTCAACTGGGCCCTGTGTGCTCAACGAAAGGGCCCCAGGAGAGCTGGAGCTGCAGAAAGTCCCTGGGACTCCTGACACTTGCCTACATTCTTTTCCTCTCATGCACCACTGCACCATATCCCTTACTTTTAAATAAAAGCCTCCTGTGAGTATGCCAAGTGAGTCTGTTGAGTATTTTCAAATATTCAAACTGAAGAAAATAATATATTCTGTGTACTATTTTACCAACACAATCTTATCTTATGGAAAGCTGAACATTTCTTCTGATTTGACCTTTCTAGTATGTAACTCTTTACATACGAGCATTCCAGTAGTGTTGAACCAATTATGACATATGGAGCATGCTGACAGCACCAAATTATTTCTAGCATCCCTCTTTTAGAAAATGAAATCTTCCTATTTTCCAGGGACCCTTTGGGAATTTCAAAGATGCTTTTAGGTGTAAAAGACATGATGAATATCTTTTTCTGATCTTAAGGTCTCATCTTGGAAATGCAAAAGAATAACCAAACAAGATTTGGTTATTTGATTAAAATAGAATCAATACCGGTTACTTATTTAATCAAGGTATCATAAAATATTTAAAAATAAAACAAAAGATAATTATCTCTTTGCAAAGAACACTGGCATTTTCACAACTGAGGAAAGTTTTTTCTTTAATAATTAAAACATTTCAAAGTTTACTCAGAGAAAATTATTTTCGTGCAATAGAGAATCTTTGTTGTCTATACTGATCATACAAAATTTAAAGAATAGTAACTAAGTATCTTTTAAGAGTTTGAAAGCTAACTCATAATTTTAATAAAGAGAAAACAAAATTCTAGTTATCAATATTTGGTAGTATAAGTTTTAGATTTCTCCTCTCATTCTTAAAAAAATTAATCTTAGACTAAGCCTGTCAAACTCAGCAAACATAATTGTCATTGTTCCTGTTAAAATTATCAAAATTTAACATATTTCTTAGTTTCTCTCTTGATTTAGATATTACAAACTGAAGTAAATTTTATTCCGTTTCCTCATACCCTTTAAAACTTAGAACAAATACGGAAGTTTTGTCCTTCAGTATTATCTTTCCTGTTCTAGAACAAACATACTTTATTTAGACCAAACCTATTATCTGATTTTCTGAAAAACAAACTCCCATTCGACAACTTGAGAAGATAGTTGTGATGTTCTGTCAATATTGCTTAGTCTTGACTGGGAGCAGTGGCCCAAGCTTGTAATCCCAAAACTTCAGGGGGCCAAGGTGGATGGATTACTTGAGTCAAGGAATTTGAGACCAGCCTAAGCAATACAGTGAGACCCTATCTCTGCAAAAATAAAAAACAGTTAGCTGAGCGTGGTGGTGCAGGCTTATAGTCCCAGCTACTAGGGAGGCTGAGGTAAGAGGATCACTAGAGCCCAGAGGCAGAGGTTGCAGTGAGCCCTGATCGTAGCACTTCACTGCAGTCTGGCCAATAGAGTGATACGCTTTCTCAAAACACATACACACACACACACACACACACACACACACACACACACACACACGCTTAGTCTCAAATAACCACCTCAGTTATTATTCTTAACCTAAGTACTAATATTTCACAGAAAAAAATGAGGAAGGTAATTGAAAATTTTCATACACAAACATTTTAGTAAACTAGAAAAGCTCAGAATTTTCTAGAGCTACACACCCCTTTACACATTCTTAAAATAGGGAAAATGAATACATTTATTAATATGTTCCAGAGATCTACCTATACATAAAAAGAGTAACATATATAAGCATATGATTATGCTTACTAGTCAATGCCTCTGTGGTAAGAATCATTACTTGGACACTAGGTAGCAAATGATTAGCTTTACTTCAATTTAATGTTATCCCAGGATTTTAAGATACCTAAAGGTTTTGGACATGATGTTCAAAGTCATATATGGAAAACATAATTATAGTAAATACAAAAATTTGTCAGAAGTATCATTCAATTTAGTTGGACACAAATGTATATTTTTCAGAATTTTAAAGGTTACATTAAGATTAGTCTATCTTATGAGGGAACCATTATAAATAGTAGAAAAAAATTCAAATTAACTCATAGTTTTATGAGAAAGGCCCAAATCTTATTTTACCAGTAATAAAGTGTATTCTAATTTAACATTTTTTACTGCTAAAAATCAAGGGAAAAACATAGGCATCATTCGTTTAACCAAAATTATTACACTACCATAATTTGGGCAATGAATCATTGTAACTTTATGACGTTGTGCTCTTGTGTTAAGACATTTTGGAGCCAGCAGTTTTCATAATTTTTTAAATTTCAAATGTAAATTATTAGAAGTTCACATTTTTTATTTTTTGTGGGTTTGAGGGATATTAGATTTACATAAGTAACTAGTTAACATTACAAATCAACCAGAATAGAGCATTTTTAATTTGAGAGATGTTAATTTATTAATATTCTCCTGAGAGAGGTGTTAGTTATCTATTATAGCTTAAAGAATCACCCCCAAATTTAGTAGCCTTAAACAACAAACCTTTACTACATCACACAGTTTCTGAGGGTCAGAAACGCAGAAATGGCTGGGTGGCTTCGCTAGGATCTCTCATGAGGTTACAGTCAGACTGCTGTCCAGAGCCAGAATAATCTCAAAGCTCAGCAGCTACTTCCAAACATACTCACAGGAGGCTTAAGCTAGTCCCTGAGTGTGGGCTTCAGTTTCTCAGCACGAGGGTCTCTTCATAACATTTCTCACAACATGGCAGTTGCCTTTCTCCGGAGCATGTGATGCAAGAGAAAGGGGGAATAAGAAAGCATACCCGTGATGGAAGTCACCACCTTCCTTTATATCCTAATTTGAGAGACCACATGACCATCACATCCCTCAGAAATTGTTAGCCACCCAGACCAACCCTGGTATAATGTGGAGACAACTACAAAAAAATAAATAAATACATATCAGGAGGCAGGGATAACCAGGGTCACCTTGGAGGCTGGGGATCACGGAAGAAAAACATTTTATATACTCACACAGGGAGAGGAAGCCAGGACTTCATTAATTACAGACACAAAAAGACAGACACAGATGCACAGAGAGTGTGTAGATTCAGTTCTGTATATCCAGCCATAGGATAAAAGTAAGCACAAAAACAGAAACTCATCAGTCAGCATCTCAAGGAGCTGCTATGAATAAAATTCTTAATTGATTGGGGTCATAAATAGACCAAGAAACAAACAAACAAAAAGACCAACTAATCAGATTCTCAATTATCTCTTATTGAAAGGAGAATAGATCTTCATCATTCAACAAAAAATTACCAAAATGATCAGGAAAAACGAAGTTCTTAACCACTATTGCAAACAATAGAAAATAATCTATTGGTCATACATGAACTGGTGACAAAAACAAAATCACAAAATCAGGAGGGAGGAAAAAAATAAAATCTAGAGAAATAGAGAATCACAAAGTTGAAATTGCATTGCAGCTCAGGATTTACCTGGACCAAGGTTCAGCAGCCTATGAGGGACACTTCACAAGAGACATAGTTGACTGTATCTCCATCCTATTAGTCCACTTGAGCATCTAAGAGAATATCCTCCCAAAGTGCTGAAATGTAATTTTTAAAAGTTTTTAAGACCTGGCTTATAAAATAGAAAATGAACACATATCACAGATTTATACGACTATACTTTTAAAAGAAGTTAAATAAAGGCAAGTTAGAATAAGTTTGCTGCATTGGATTCAGAACTGATTAACATCCTACAGGGCAATAAAGTGTAGTATTTGATTTAGCTACTTATTTGCCTAGTCTCTACTATGACTAACAGTAGAAAACCCTGGCTGGGCACGGTGGCTCACGCCTGTAATCCCAATACTTTGGGAGGCTGAGGCAGGCGGATCACCTGAGGTCTGGAGTTCGAGACCAGCCTGGTCAACATGGCAAAACTCTGTCTCTACTAAAAATACAAAAATTAACCAGACTTGGTGGCACGCACCTATAATCCCAGCTATTCGGGAAGCTGAGGCAGGAGGATCGCTTGAACTTGGGAGGCAGAGGTTGCAGTCAGCCAAGATCCTGCCACTGCACTCCAGCCTGGGCAACAGAGCGAGACTCCTGTCTCAAAAAAAGAAAACAAACAAACAAGGAAAACCCAAGAAAGCTGCCTGATCTCAGAAGTACAGTCTGAGGTTTGGAAATTGAGTCTAGCTAACAAGCACAAGCCAAACTGAACATATCATGTTCATATGACCAACATATCAGGTTATCAGGGCCATCATTTAATCAACTCAAAGAATTTAATTAAACCAGAAAATACACAGAATTTATGAATGAATTATAAGTGTGAAAAGCAAGCTAAAACAATAAGAAGAGGATTACACAAATAATGTAAAAGTTACTCTAAAAAGCTTATTTAGTTTCAACATAAACAAGTATAACAAATATCTCTAAGTTATCTGTTAAGGAAAGAGGATTGGCTACTATATGAAATTATAAAAAGACTATCATCAAAAATTTTAAGCAAGTGTCCTGTGCGTATTTTGTTTCATTAAAAAAACATTTAGAAAGGTGGTTGGTTGTAACTAAATTGTGTGAGTATAAAAACTATAAGCTTTCAAATAGTACAATTACTGATAACACTGTAGAAGTACGCATGGAGAACTGAGCTCATGGTTGAATTTTGGCAGGAGTGTAAGGAAGGAGATGCAAGAGGTGAGGAGGCTAAAGAAACAATGACAAACATCAATTACAAATTAACTTTTAGAACATATGGTAATTAACATAGCATTAGATGAAAGTAACACTAAAATGTCATCTGGAGCACAGCAGTATTAAGATATTTTTAAGCAAGAGGTTAGAGATAACAAATTCTTATTCCACAAAGCTTTCTTTAAACTCTAACATTCCAGCTCATATTCCTAATGTCAGAGTACTGAACTTATTATGAAGGACAAGAAAACAGAGAGAAAAAGATAATATCTGTTACATTTGAAAAACTGTAAACCATCACCACTTAAATTTAAAGAAAGAAAAATATGTTTTTCATACCATCTAATGCTAGATTCTCTCAACTAACGAACAAATAAGTAGAGTTTGAGAAATGGAGAGGCAAACTCAATAGTTCTCCAAGACAAAAAGTGTACAATGAGTTCACAAATAACCAGAATCACATTCCCCTGTAAGACTGTGAAGAGTTTAATCCAAGTGCCAAAAGAAATAAAAAGCCAACCAGCCAAGAGTCAACCAGTGATGAAGAAACTACCTAACGGTTGAGCACAAAAGGGCCTAAGAAGTAAGAATTAAGCTACAGTAGTATATGGAACTGAAGAAATCATTCTATGAAAATATAAACTGAATAGACAAGAAGAAAAATTTAATATAGAGAATTAAATGTACTTTAAGCTCAAAATCGTGTGTTATCTGATATTCTGGGTCCTTTAATACATAAAAATAATATTTTCAAAGACTATGAGCACAATTTCCCCTGACTTAACCAGACACATTTTTGCCCCTTTTAGATGAAACAGTATGTGAAATGAGCAGTGGCAATATGGTCCAATGAAGAGCACCTGTGATCTACAATCTCATTTCCATATCAGACCTTTATTTAAGTTCCAAATCTCTGTGTTTGCAAATGTATTTGATACCTCCTCTCAAATGTCTCAAAAGCACCATAACCAAATTTTACATCTAAACCTCTTTCGGTATTATCTAAATCAGCCAATTATACTCCTATGTGTTTTATTATACAAATTAGAAACCAAGAAATCGTCTTTGATAATTAACTCTCTCTACACTACCTGTGTATTCATCCAGTCACAAAATCCTGTTGCTCTTATGGTCTCATAAATCTTTTAAGTTCTTTCATTTCTCCACCTCTCACCACCACTGTAGTCCAAAATAACATACAGGGTTATTCTAACAGCTTCCTGACTGGTCTACTAATGTTTTGGCAGGCCTCTCCCCTACTCCTTCTAAATTCCGTTCCCGGAGTTATTTTTTGAGACACAATGACAAATGACCATGTCAACATCTCTTTTCCCACTGTTATGATTATTTCTTGATGTCCCATTCCTCTGAGGGCATAGTCAAATAGACTACAGATCCTGTGAACCTCTTCCTTAACTCCACACAAGCTTCACCTGCCAGAGACCTACCCCTCACTGGCTGTCCTCCAGACATACTGGTCTTGTTTCATTTCTCAAAGTGCAATAGCAGCTCCTGAAACAGGGCCTACCCTCATGCAACCCACTGTGCTTACAATACTCCCTCCTGTATTACCCTCAGAACCCCATGTCACCATCTCTTTTACCAAGGCAAATAATCCCATCAGGTCTCAGTTCAATCCTTCAGAAAATCCTTCCTAATTACTTATGCTGTGTTTGACACATACACACACATACATATATATCTGCTGCATAGTTATCACAGTTGTAATTTTAGATATTAATGGCAACTGTAAGCTCCCTAAGGAATTAAAAGTTTGTCTTTTTTGTTTGTTTGTTTACCAGCATATCATCTAAGTCTAATAGTGTATAGTAGATGCTCAAGAAATATTGGTTGAATGTATAAATACATGAAGAAAAGGACAACAGGTAAGAAGAGAAGACTTGAGCCCTTGCACCCAAATTCCCCAGCTGTATCTCTTCTGCTCACACTTGATTTCCAGGAGCCTCTTTCAGCAAATCATTAACCGGAGGCAAATCACTTAAAAATCTCTATAACCTAGATACTCTGTGACATAAAAGGTGCTAGATGTTATACTTGATGATTTGCATGGTTCCTTCCAGCTCGTATATTCTTTAAGTCTGAGAATTTACTAAAGGAGCACCAGTCTAGTACTTAGGAAAAATGTTATGCTATTGTTGGTACTATAAAATGCATGACTTCAGAAAATGTTGGGTGGTAACTAAAGCATAAATGTATACTTACCAAGAGTTTTTCTAAGGCAGAATTACAAACACAAACTGTGACTGAATTGTGGATGATTCCATTTACTGAGTATCATGTTATGTGAAGCATATGAAAAGAATTTTGCTGAAATAGCACTTCAAAAAGGTACTATCCCATTAAGCTATATTTTACTTCAATTATACCAACATGTATGACCTTATTTAAATTACCTTTATCTAGAAACAATCCTTCTAAAATTGCTAAACAAAGGACAAATTACCTTGGTTAAAATATTTTTACATTATGTTGAGAGTAGTCTTACTTAAAGTCAACCTAAACAAAGGATTAAATTTTGTGAAATCAAAAATACTTTACCTAACACACATTACCATTAGTCATATTTTTTTCTGAAGCTATTTTAGATATAAAGAATTAAGGGAGAAGGACATATAAAAGCTTTTTTGTTAGTTCTAATTCAATTTAGTGTTCAAGATGCAATGTGATGCTACGAAATGTTGGAAATGTACTTTGAGTTTATTGCAGTAGAAATATTGCTTGAGTACACACTTAATAAGTGACTACCTATACTTACAAAGATATACAGTTTATTGCCTAAACTCATTTATTCTCCTACAAATGCCAAATCACTAAAGGGGAAATGAATAGATTTTTTCCATTTTTTTTTAATGTTCTCTAAATCCTTGACCTATGAATTCTAAGAGGTTTCTTTAACTCACTGTTGTAGTGCCTGATTTTCCCAATAAGCCTTCAGGATTTTTCACTCTTTTATTCTACTGGAAGGTTTAAGAAACAGCTGAGTCCAGAAGTTTCTGGGGTCAGGAAGTAGCATAGTTTTATTTCTGTTACTTCTCTTGGATTTTGCTAGGATAGATCCTGCCAATAATGAATTTCTTAGTATACTTATTCATTTTTTCTTTTTTAGAAATAAAACTACCGAGTTATTTCATGAACATGGTGTTATTACTTCCGATTTTACTGATACTTATTTTCTCTGTTTTTCAGTATCTTGTCACAAATTTAACTTTGTTGATCCTTTCTCAGAACTTGTATTTCATTTTTTCTGGCCACTTTTTTGTAGTGATAATTTCATAGTAAATGCAATCTCATGGTCCTCATAAGCTTTTCTACATCAGAAAGTGTTTCAATAAATTCAAATAAGCAAAACTGTTATTTCTACAAAGAGCCATTTTCTTATATGAAGTATACCACTAACTTTATCTTGAAGTTTAATCTAATTTCCTGTTCCAGGACAGAAAGGAGCAGTTAGCAGAAGAATGTAAAAATAAAGTAAAAAGCTGAAAGACCTCCTTTCATCTACATCAATGCCCTTTTTCAGGTTGCTTCTTGGGCTTCATGCCATTTAACATAGGACAGAATCCAGAGGGGGATGAGGAAACTACAAATGTAACAGGCTCCTAATACGCCTATTCCCAACCTTTGGGAATGACCAGTATTTCAGCCAAAGGGTCTCTACACAACCCCAAACTCACTATATCTGTTTTCTGGAGTTTATCTGGAAGATTAGTCTTGAGTGTGAACTGTCTCTGTGAAGATGGTGTTTGAGAAAGAAAGCAAACCTGACTGTGAGGAATCAGTTTTCTCATTACTGTTGGTTGGCATTTTATTATACTTGACATATGCAGGCAGTTAATAAACTTTAAAAAATAATAATGAATAGTGCTAAAAAGGACCAGAAGCTTTCTTTGATATTCATTGTCAATTGATTTGAGAGGCACAGAAATGTTGTAATTAGGCCTATCGTGGTCTTCCCAATAATCACTCTATTTTCTTTTTTTATTTTTATTTTTTTTAATTATTTTTCTTTTTGAGACAGAGTCTTGCTGTGTCACCCAGGCTGGAGTGCAGTGGTGCGATCTCTGCTCACTGCAAGCTCCGCCTCCTGGGTTCACACCATTCTCCTGCCTCAGCCTCCCAAGTAGCTGGGACTACAGGTGCCCACCACCACGCCCGGCTAATTTTTTGTATTTTTTTAGTAGAGACGGGGTTTCACTGTATTAGCCATGATGGGGCTCTCGATCTCCTGATCCTCATGATCCACCCACCTTGGCCTCCCAAAGTGCTGGGATTACAGACGTAAGCCACGGCGCCCAGCCAATCACTCTATTTTCTAAGCATGGTTTCACATCAAATTCTTTTAGACATTTTAAAAATTATTTAATATCTGTGTCTAATCTAAAAGGATGCATGATGACATGAAGCACTCACCAACTGATAACTAAGGCCCAGAACCACGATAGGAAAAGCAATTAGAAAGTAACTTCTGGCAAATATGCAGAAGGAAAGGAGAAGAAAGGAAATTGTGAAAATGTAAATAGAAATACAAGAGTAAGAATCCCAAGGTCTGGCTCACTGAAACCAAAATGAAACCATAAAATATCCAAATGTTATGAATATAATTACCAAAGAGAAGAATTAATCATGCACAATTTGGAATGAGAACAAAATACCAACAGTCGGAAATGAGAAACACTGAGAAAGAGGGGGTTGTAGGAATCCAGAATGAGTCCTAATAGCTGTGTCTCAGTTGTGAGTGTTGTACAGGTCCTAATGAATACTATGGTCAGATATGATAAGATTTACTAAGAACAACTTAAACGAAAAGGAGCTCACAGGATTCTCTGCCTCTATGATTGTTCTGTAGAGAGGCATGCTTTGGTCCTTTTAGCGGACTGCAATGTAGAACATTCAAGTAGGAGGAACTCTCCTTCACTCGATGCATATTTACAAGTCTGACTAAGAGCATGTAAAGGTACCTAGTTTTCTGGGTAACAGAGATACTTCTGGCCCAGAATGTAATCTAGAAAAGTTTCAGGAGCTCAGCTAGAGAGTTGGAATACCAGCCTGGCCAGTATCACCGAAGATCTCACTGTACTTCTTTGAATAAGCTTAGCTCAGCCAATCTACTCTACCACGCATCTTGGAAAGAAGGACACACGGCCATTAAAGATCAATGTTTGTCTCTCCCCAGACTATTACTAAGTGCAGATACAGGAGATATTTTTAAATGATAATATACACATGAACACTTGGAAAATAATAAAAGATCAATTTTATAGGAAAATATAAATTCCCAAAATAGAGTTCCAATCAAGATGTTATGTTAAGGAAGCATGGGCAAGTTTTCATTTCACTCCAAATATATAAAATTATAGGATAAAATATTTTAAACAATGTGTAAAGCAAGTAACAGTGCTTGAAAATCACAACTAGAAATTATCAGGTGTGAGAAAGAAAGAAAAGACTGATGATAGTCCTGGGATTAGAAACATATCTTAATGTTTAATGCTTCTATGGGAAAGAGAGTTGTGGCCATACATATTACGAACACTAGAAATGGGAAACTAATCTCCCAATTAATTACCAGATTACAAAGAAGCAAGCAGTTTTTGGGAATGGGGAAAAGGAAAATCTGCATCCTGTAGCCTAGATTCATATTAGGATTTGGTCAGGACCCCAGGTTCACAAGCAGGCTATGTAATCTGTGCCAGCCATAAGGATGTGTCTTGCTGATATCCAACCACATGGGGTTAATTGACCCAAGGGTCAAGTAGCTGCATCCTCAAATCCATCACCATGTTTGCACCAAGGCCACACCTCTCAGCTGCTCTTAGTCAATGATTGACTGTGATTAAGATACTGAGGCAGAGCTGTTACTCAGTGACTGAAGACTCTTCTGATATGTAATTGGCCCAAAAGACAGCCAGGTCGTGCCAAAAAAAAGACTAAAGCTATCACCCCAGAACAATATTGTCAATGTATTATTAATTTAATTACCTTAAAGGTAAATTATACAAATATTTTTATTATTAAAAGACAAAGAATCTACAAAACAAAATTAACAAAATTTTATGACCGGGAAAAAAGAACTGCTACGTTTGAAGAAAATACAAATATATATTCTAGAAATTAAAAAAATATATAAACATATTCTTGAATATATATATAGATAGATATCTCTTGCATATATATGTGCAAGAGAGAGAGATAGGTTAAACAATAAAGTAGACATAGATGAAGAGAGCATTGCTGAATTGGATGAGTTTAAAGAAATCATACAAGAATCAAAACTATGAAAACATATCTATATATATAAAGCTCATTTAAATTAAGTATAACTGAACATATGTATTTTTGAATTTGCAAACATTAATTTTAAGCCCCCTAAATTTATTGTTTAATTCCCAACATACCATCAGATAACCTATAGATAAATCAAAGTTGAATTTATTAAATTTGTCACAGTTAGGGATAATGTTACCTTAATAGTCTTTTTCTTTTTTTTTTTTTTTTTTTTTTTTGAGGTGGAGTCTCGCTCTGCGGCCCAGGCTGGAGTGCAGTGGTGCAATCTCGGCTCACTGCAAGCTCCGCCTCCCAGGTTCATGCCATTCTCCTGCCTCAGCCTCCCGAGTAGCTGGGACTTCAGGCACCTGCCACCACGCCCAGCTAATTTTTTTTTTTTTTTTTGCATTTTTAGTAGAGACGGGATTTCACCATTTTAGCCAGGATGGTCTCGATCTCCTGACCTCGTGATCCACCCACCTCAGCCTCCCAAAGTGCTGGGATTACAGGCGTGAGCCACCGCGACCGACCCTTAATAGTCTTAATCATATGTCAGAGGTGGAAGAAACGGGACAATATTTATAGGATTTAGAGTCTAGGCTTAAGTAATTTAAGGCATCTGTTAAGATGGAGAACTGAAATGAATTAAGCAAAATTTGTGCTGTAATAGTTTAGGATTGGTGGGCATAGTGAGATGAGGTTCTTGAAGGAAATATTAATAAGTAAAACTGCTTCACAAGAAAGCTGTTTGCCCCAGTGAGCAGGTAAGTGTCTCAGAAAAATTAATTAGCAGGAATATTCTGAAGCAGATGTTTAAATTCTCATCTTTCTCATACAAAGGACAAACAACCAAGCTTTACTGATACATGTAGTCTCAGTTCTTAGTTCTAACAGCTATGTTATACTGATACATGTTGTCATGTTCACATTATGAAACAAAACATAATTGTAACATAAAAAAATTGATAAATATACAATAATACTGGAAATTTAAATAAAATAATCTCAGAAACTGATACATTAAGCAAACTAATAGCAAGGCAGTAGAAGATCTAGGCAACATAATTTACCTTGCTAAGTGTATCATATGAATCATAATAAAACTAAGTTCAAATTGAAAAGAACTTTTTTCTCTTGGGATTCTCCCCAAATCCTTTATATGATTCTAAAATTTATGAGATGAAGCAAAATAGCAAAGGAAATCAAAGAGAATACATATTCACCCTTTTACTTTCCCTCAATCATTCAGTGATGTATTAGGAGTTAATGCTCTAGGAAAATAATCCAGTTTTATTTTAAGACATAGAAGCAGAGCAACTGCTTATAAAAAAAGAAAATGGTAGGGTGTTTCAGATAACCTAATGGAAGATTTTAGCGGGGAGTAGTGCAGTATAAGATTATCTCAGATGAGAATATACAGAGGCCAGTGTGAAGATGACAAATCTGATGTTGAACAGATCATCAGCTTACATTTATGTCAGTCAGTGACAAAGTGAAACAGGAAGATGATGCATTGTGAAATTAGAACTCTCAATCACGTCTAAAATGCTGACTATGTGATCTTGTTGCTGCGAAGTCAAAACTTTTAATGTGATATTGCAGTTTCCTGGGTGGCTGCTCCTTCTGGCTTTCTGTTATTTACCACTTTGAGATAATATTTTCACTTTTTGAAATTCAAATCTTCACTAACCTCTCACTCACGAAAACCAAACATGCTTCTAAAAGTATCCTCCAGGAGATCACATCTTGATTTCTCACCAATGCAATGGTCAATTTCAGTTGTATCTGCAATTGGTTTATGAGGAGTTTCAGTAACTCATTCTTTGATTTTTATTTTTTAATATTCTACAGAATGCTATTCAATGCTAATTTAGGAGAGGAATTCTAGTTACTCATTCCAACCAAAAATATAGAGAAAAGAGTTCATTTTACTTTCCAGAAATAAAAAATGTAATCCATAAAAATGTACCTTTCAAAAGATGAGATACATATGGTTATGACTATTTCAAAAGCGGGTGATTTGTACTTATTTTCCATTATACTTTATCCAAATAGAAAGATTAAAAACAAATAATTAGATTTTAATGCATATATGTGTTTATGAAGTGATGCTTACAATTTTTGCAATTTCCACTGAGCTTCAATATTGAAATACAAAATATATGGTTCTCAAAAGTTTTATAATAAAACTAATTTCTTTTTTCTTTCAATTTGTATCTTAAAGTAACCTCAAAAACCACTGTCAAATGCGAGAATAGATACACAGATCAGTGGAACAGAATAACAGAATAGACATTCCAGACATTGACCTACACAAATATGATCAATTGATTTTTGACAAAAGTACACAGGCAATTCAGTGGGAAAAGCTCTTTTAAACAAAATGTGCTAGAAAAATTGGATATCAACATACAAATAAATTAACTTCAAATTATACTTTGCAATGTATATAAGATGGCATACACTCATAATTTCAAATGGCAAACATCTCTTAGATATATCACTAAAAACATGATCCTTCAACATGAAAAGAAAAAGACAAATTGGACTTCACCCAACTTCTCTTTACAAGTACATTGCTATGAAAATGAAAAACTATGTCAATGACTGGAAAAAAACACTTGCAGTATATCTGTATATTGTGACATATGTAATATATGTATTCTAAATATAGGTACTTTGAGGGATATATATGTATAATATACATGTATATATGTATAATATACATGTATATATGTGTAATATACATGTATATATGTGTAATATACATGTATATATGTGTAATATACATGTATATATGTGTAATATACATATATATCCCTCAAAGTATCTATATCTAGAATACACAAAGAACTCTTACAATTCAATAAGAAAAAGACAACAACCAAACTTTTTAAGTGAGCAAAAGACTTGAACAGGCACTAACCTCAAAATATATATGAATGTCAAATAAGCATATAAAAGATATTCAACATCATTGCTCATTAGAGAAATAAAAATTAAAACCAAATTGAGATGCCACTTACAACCACTGGAATAGCTACAGTAAAACACGCACACACACACACACACACACAATCTATACATACCAAGTCTTGGTGAGTGTATGCAACAACTATAACACACATACACTGCTGATGAGTATGTAAAGTGTACAACTATTTGGTAAACAATTTCACAGCTTCTTGAAAGTTCAATATATGATTCAGGCATTCATTAAACTCTGTGGCAATTATTCCAGATTAATGTAAAGATATGTCCACTTAAGTCTTGTGCAGAAATGCCCCTAAAAGCTCTAGTTTTAACAGTCAAAACCTGGAAACAATCTAAATATTCATCACAGATGAATAGATATAAAAATAGTGGTATGTCCTTTTATTCGAATCCTATTTAGTAATTAAAAAGAATTGATTAAAGAATTAAAAGAATCTATTGTGTGTGATGCAGCCAACAATATAGATGAATCTGAAAATAGTTATTCTGAATCAAAACATCAGACAAAGCAAGAGCAGGTATTTTATATCTACTTACAGAAAATTCTTTAAAGTGCAAACCAATCCATAGTGAGTAGTTGTGGATGAGTGGTTGTCTGGGCACATGGGGTGGATTACAAATAAGCATGAGAAAAGCTCTGGGATTAATGGAAATGTTCATTACCTTGATTTGGCAATAGTTTCTCAGGTCTATTCATATGCCAACATTTATCAAGTTGTATGCTTTAAATATCTACAGTTTAGTTCAAGAGTATCTTAACAAAGCTAGAGAAAAAGGCAATGCTGAAACTTTGCCCATTGCATTGGCTTTCAGGTCCCTTATCACTTTTCACTTAGCAATATGCCTTTAAATCTTTTCATGGGTTGATATAGTGATTTTCCCCATTTTTTATTGTGGTTAAATACATAAAACAAAATTTACCATTTTAACAATTTTTAAGTATACAGTTCAATCATCTTAAATACATTCGCAATGCTATGCAATCTTCATCACCATCCATCTCCATACCTCTTTTCATCTTGTAAAACTGAAACTCTGTACCCATTAAACAATAGCTCCTGATATTCCCCCTAGCCCAAGCCCCTGGTAACCACCATTCTACTCTCTCTCTCTGTGCTGTTGACGGCTCTAAGTGTTTCATATAAGTGGAGTCATACAGTAGTTATGTGTTTGTGACCTGTTTATTTCATTTAGCATGTCCTCAAGGCTAATCCATGTTGTAATATATGTCAGAATTTCCTTTCATAAGGCTGAATAATATCCCAGTATGTATATACCTATTCTATTGAATGTATATACTATATTTTTCTTATCTGTTCATCTGCCAGTGAGCATTTGGGTTACTTCTGCATTTTTGCTATTGTGAATAATGCTGCAAGGATGACTATTTTAAAAACAAAACAAAACAATGAGTAGTGGTAAGGATGTGAAGAAATTGGAACCATCATGCACCATTAGTGAAAATGTAAAATGGCGTGTAATTATTCAGAATGGTGGAAAACCGTGTAATAGTTTCACAAAAAAATTAAAAATATAATTAACAGTAATAGTAATTCCACTTCTGGTTGCATACTAAAAGAATGAAAAACAGGATCTTGAAGAGAAATGTGTACATCCGTGTTCATAGCTGATCTTTACAGTTTTTCATCTATTCAAGAACAACTTGGCTGTTTCCAAGTTTGGCAGTTATAAATAAATCTTCTAAGATATTCACGTGCAGGCTTTTCCATAGACATAGTCTACAAATCAGAAAACTAGGAAAATATCAAGAAATGCAGTGGAAGATCATATGGTAAGAGTAGACGTGGTTTTATAGCAAACCGCCAAACTGTTTTCCAAAGTTGCTGTACCATTTTGCGATACCTCTAGCAATGAATTCCTCTAGCAGCGGAGTTCCAGTTGCTCCACATTCTTGCCAGCATTGGGTGCTGTCATTGTTCTGAGTTGTAGCCATTCTAATAGATACGTAGTGGTATTTTGTTATAATTTGCAATTCCCTAATAAGTGATGTTGGACATTTTTCATATGTGTATTTCTTTGATGAAGTATCTGTTCAGATCCTTTGCCCATTTTTTAAAATCTGGTTGTTTGCTTTCTCGTAGTTGAGTTTTAAGAATTCTTTGTATATTTTATATGCCAGTTCTTTATCAGGTATGTTTTTTGCAAAGATATTTGTTCAGTCTGTGACTTATTTTTTAACAGTATATTTTGCAGAGCAGAAGTTTTAGTAAACTGTAACTTATCAATTTTTTCTTTTTTAGATTTTACTTTTTACGTTATATCTAAAAAGTCACTACCAATATACTGTCACCTAGATTTTCTCGTATGTTATTTTCTAAGAATTTTAAATTTGTGTGCTTTACATTTGGTCTATTACCCATTTTGTGAAAGCAGAAAACTTGTTTCTCTATTTTTTATATGTGAATTCCCTTTTTTTTTCAAAAGTCATCTTGAAGCATTACATCAAAAATTCTGGGGGAAAAATTTATGACTCTAATACTAGTCTCCTTTATTAAAGGTATTTTCCATCTACTTGTTGGTAGAGCCACAATTTTGTTAATCTTCTACTAAACTAAAAAGCCTGCAAGAATTTAATATAAATTCCAAAAATAATTCTTTTTTTTTTTTTTTTGAGACGGAGTGTCGCTCTGTCACCCAGGCTGGAGTGCAGTGGCCGGATCTCAGCTCACTGCAAGCTCCACCTCCCGGGTTCCCGCTATTCTCCTGCCTCAGCCTCCCGAGTAGCTGGGACTACAGGCGCCCGCCATCTCGCCCGGCTAGTTTTTGTATTTTTCAGTAGAGACGGGGTTTCACCGTGTCAGGCCAGGATGGTCTCGATCTCCTGACCTCGTGATCCGCCCGTCTCGGCCTCCCAAAGTGCTAGGATTACAGGCTTGAGCCACCGCGCCCGGCCCAAAAATAATTCTTGATTAACTTGCAAAAAGGGCGGTAAAGTGAGGATAAAGATCAGAAAGGAGCAATAAAAAACAAAAAGCAAATAGTAGATTTAAACCAAATTACATTAGTAATTATATTAAATACAAATGGACTAACCATTCTAAACAAAAGACAGAGATTGTGAGTTTGAAAAACACACATAAGATTCTACTAGATGTTTTTTGTAAGAGATACATTTAAAAATTAAAGACCCACACAGATTGAAAGTCAAATAATTGGAAAAGACACACCATGCAAGCAGTGACTATAAGTTGCTTTATAGTTAAAAAAAAAATCTGTTAATACTAAATTAATCAGACTATAAGATAGTTGAGATAATAACAGTCATTTTATAACATTGAAAGTATAAATTTGTGAAAAACTATGTACAAATTCTGCATGCACATGCTTATGCTCTGGATAATAAGGATTCAACATATATGAAGCAAATTTGACAGAACTGAAAGGGGAAAGAGACAAATCTGCAATTATTTTTAGTGATTTTAACTCTTCTCTCTCAGAAGTTGATGGGACAACTGAACTGAAATATCAGCAAGAAAATTAAAGACATGAGTAACACTATCCACTAACTTGAACAAATTGATATTTGGAAAGTAATGTAGGAAGCAATTGCAGAACACACATTATTTTCAAGTGTACATAGAACATTCACCAAGAAATATGCATGCCACAAAATAAGTCTCAATAAATTTTAAAAGCATTGCACTTTTCCAGAATTTGTTCTCCAAACATAACATAATTAAATTAGATATGAAGAAGAATGAGATATTTAGAGAATCCTCAGATATATGACATTTATCAACATATTTCTAAATAACCCATGACCCAAAAAGAAATCACACGGAAAACTAGGAATTATTTCAAACTGAGTAATAATGTAAGTACAACATATACAGGTATCTGATTACTGCCATTGCATACAAACCACTTCAAAACTAAGTGGCATAAAAACGATCATTTTATTGTACTCATGGATTCTATGGTTCAAGAATTCAGACAGGACACATGCGGATGACATGTCCCCTCCACAATGTCTGGCCTTCAGCTGGGAAGACTGGAACAGCTGGTGCAACTAATGACTGAGACTAGAATTGCTGGGTGATATTTTTGGCCCTTGGGCTTAGGATGACCATAGGCTCAGCTCATTGAAGTCACTGAACAGAACATCCACAAATGGCCTTTCCACATAGCCTGAAATTTCTCATAGTATAGAGGCTTCAAGGCAGCCAAACCTTTTTCATGGTCTTCCTGGGCTACAAAAGTGAGTGTCCCCTCTAAGTATTGGTAAAGATAAGAACCAAACGAAGCTCTTTGCTGATGGAACAACTGCTGTATAAAACTCTCTGGCTTTTTTTTAAGTAAACATACATATGTACAGCAATATAGATAAAATTCAAAAACATTATATTAAATGAAAGAAGTTAAGACAAAATAGTATATACATACATGATTCCATTTATATGAACAGGCAAAACCAATCCAGTGTAATGGAAGTCAGAACAGCAGTATCCTATGTTGTGCCTCAAAGATAGCACAAAAGAACTTTCAATATTATGAAGAAAATAGAAATTATTAGAAGTGTGACGATAGTACTGGCTTATGTACTCACATCCCTTATGGCCGAAATATGCATGCAGCAAGTGTCATAATCTCTATAATTCACTTTCAAATAGCTCAGCAAAATTTCAAATACCTCTGTATAAAGAGAGAAAGAGAGAATGAAAAATGGCAGATGCATAAATAAATAAAACAAGATAAAGCAAGCACAGCAACATGTTACTAATTAGACTCACTGAAAGTGTATGTGGGTTTTCATATACAATTATTTTACCTTTTCTTTTTCCTTTTTTTTTTGAGACAGGGTCTCACCCTGTCGCTCAGGCTGGAGTGCAATGGCGGGATAGTGGCTCACCACGACCTCTGCCTCCCAGGCTCAAGCGATTTTCCTGCCTCAGCCTCCCGAGTAGCTGGTACTACAAGCACCTGTCACCATGTCCCAGCTAATTTTTGTATTTTCAGTAGAGACGAGGTTTCACCATGTTGGCCAGGCCAGTCTTAAACTCCTGACCTCAAATGATTCAGCTGCCACAGCTTCCCATAGTGCTGACATTACAGGCGTGAGCCACCGCTCCTGGCCTCACCATTTCTTTCAATTTGAAAATTTCAAAAGAAAAAACAGTTGTAAAGTACAATAAGTAAATTCTGAGGATTTGAAATTTATTAATTAGAAAACAGTTCCTTAGTAACTCTTATGTCAGTGTTTTTTTGATGGCTTAAATACCACTATTGTTTTATTATGTCCAGAAATCTTGCTAATTAATTTTAAGAGCATTTTCTTTATTTCAAACAAGCGTAAATACTTTTAGAAATTAAAGTTTTAAAATAAATGAGAAAATAAAACTATATAACATCATTTTAAAGTTTTAATCCAAATTATAAGAAAGATAAACTAAACTGAGGTAGAAAATCACGAAACTTGTGTCCAGACACCTGTAAATAATCTTAGCGAAATTATTGACACAAAAGTAAAACAAATTTCCCCACAGGAACAAGGAGAGTAGCTGACAAAGTAAAAAGTCCAGACACTGAGCTCAGTGGTAGGAGTATATCTTTTTCTCCAACTTGTCTAACTTGAGGAATCCAGGCAGTGTTTTCACTCACGAAACCAAAGTTGTCTGTGGCAATTTACTTTATTATCTAAAATGGCATACAGTGCCAATAATATGGATAATCTTGGCTGGGCTTGGTGGCTCACGCCTGTAATGACAGCACTTTGGGAGGCCGAGGCGGGCAGATCACGAGGTCTGTAGTTCAATACCAGCCTGGCCAACATAGTGAAACCCCATCTCAACTATAATACAAAAACTTAGCTGAGCAGGGTGGCGGGCACCTGTAATCCTAGCTACTCGGGAGGCTGAGGCGGGAGAATCTCTTGAACCTGGGAGGTGGAGGTTGCAGCAAGCCGGGGTGGTGCCACTGCACACCAGCCCCTGCGACAGCGGGAGAATCTCTTGAACCTGGGAGGTGGAGGTTGCAGCAAGCCGGGATGGTGCCACTGCACACCAGCCCCTGCGACAGTGGGAGACTCTGCCTCAAAAAACAAACAAACAAAAAAGGGTAATCTTACATATAAGACGTAGCAAATACATTCTCCATTTAGATAAAAAGTATTTAGGAAAACTTCGGGAACAGTATGCCTCTGTTGCCTCTTGGAAGAATTATCTTCACCCTTTATTCATAAAAACCAGGAGACAAGTAGCCACTGTTTCTCATTATGATTCTCTTACCTTTAGTAGCCAAGTTTTAGAAGTGAATGGTTGTGAGAAAAATGGTAAGTAGTACAGGAATTCATTATGTACAAAGCTTAAAATTTAACCTGGAAGTAGAAATTATAATTTAGTTTTTTGCAAGTTATCTCATTTCATCATTAGTTTTTTTTTACTAGGAGGTGATTTTTGTGTTTCTTTCTTTCTTTTTTTTTTTTTTTATTGAATTTTCTTCTGATCTCCTATGGCACTGAAAAAGAAAAAGAAGAATCTGTAGCCCATGATAAGGTGGATATTTAAAAGCCTCCCAGAAAATCTGAGGTGAAAGACTAGCTTATTTTAAAATAATAAATAATGCCCATGAGGATAGCAGAAATGTGGCATTGTCGTTTCTTTTCTGCCCATTCCTTTTCTCTGGGCAAAATATATCAGGCTATAAAGGAGAGCATGGAGAAAAAAAGAAATTTTAAAAGGAAGAAGAAATACAACAAAGACATAATATACAAATAGAATTAAGTTTGAGAAATATTCCATGCACAAGATAAATTGAGGAAAATAAAATGCGAAACAAATTGAATTCATTTGATGAATTTGCTCCCAGTAAATTGGCAGCATTACAGAAAGCAATAAAAGAACATTTCGAGGTAATGGTTGAATTTAAAGCCTAAACACAGAAACACTGGCAATTTTGTGTTTCACAAATGCACATTTAATAACTAAATAATTATATTACTTCTCCATTAATTCAAATATTCATTTCTACTATATTTTTGTTTCTATGTTACCTATCAATGGAAATTGAGTTTTTTGGTTTTTCTTTTTAAAGGTGTAAGATATCTTGTCACACCAAGAAAAACAGAGTAAAACGTTTGGGAGACATCATAAAAGAACCTACATTTTATTTTCTTCATGCATAAAGAAAAGCATCTAAATTCAGAATCACCTTTAACATTCTGTAATCCTACTTTATAGTCAGCTCTAGACAGTGGAGTATGAAGAAGATGAACAATGACTTCTGATGTGTTTTGGGGGAGAAAAATCAAGCTCACACAGGAATTGAGGAACAAAGGAACTAATTCTGAATGTCAGAGCTGTGCCAAATTATGATGCCCCATAGTCTTTGATTAGTACCTTTAAGAGTATAGATGTGCATATTGTTTTGGCTTCCTTAGAAAGGTCTTCCCCATTATTATGTGAATATCATTAGAAAATCCAGCAATGAGAAGAGAAAACCTTAATTAAAAATTTCACTTAATACACATAAAATTCTAAATGCCATCTCTGGTTTATTTTGTGTCAATCTATCTGAAATATCAGAATTACAGTATTGTGCCTCTTAAACAGAAGTAATCAACTATTTTGGTTAAAAAAGGGTATTATTAACTGAAAAAGATAATTAGGAACTGAAAGCAATATTAATAGATACAAATCATAATGCACCTTATCATTTCAAATGTAAATTTATGTAGAGCATTTAAGCAGTGTTCATTTTTAAAAGACTCTATAATAATGCTCATAATTGTCTTGCATTATTTATGTCATTAGAGGAATTCTATTCTGACTCATAAAAGCCAAAATTGTCATAACCTGCCAAAACATTTTCATATATGAACCATACTGCAAATTTCAGATCAAAAATTACTTTAAATAGAAATTATACTTATTTATGTATCATATAGAAAATAAGAAAATATCAAAATTAATATATGGCCTATCTCTTCAAATAAAAGGGCTACAGAAGAAAAGCACATATCCAAAGTATACTGTCTAGAATTTAAATTTCAAATGGCATTATAAAAATATTGTCCTCAGTTTTAATTTTCACCTGAACATCTACCAATCACTTTTTACAGTTTACATCTGAGACAAATTTCAGTATACTACTAACGCATAAGCTTTAACATTCTGAATTAAGGTTTGATACACTGCCACCTAGTGATAATTTGAAGAACATTCAAATGTATTTATGTAGTGCTGAAGGCTCAAACCCGCACTTACTTGAGGGAACATTGGGCAGGAACTTACCACACACTCATTTATCTGGCCGAAAAGCAAGCTGGTTAAAGGTAATAACAGAAGAGTAGATGGTAGTTCAAATATCTGCTCCATTTATGTCCTGACCTTGGGAAAGTTATTCTACGTCTTTAGCTAAGCCTTGGTTTACATTTCTGGAAACTGGAAATGATTATATAATTACCTCAAATAATAAATTATTTAAGGTTAAACTACTTTATTTAAATTCATTTAAGAAATGAACACGATGAGGGTATATTGTTGATCATAGCCCATGCCATATCACAAACGCTTTTAGTAGTCATACGATTATTTGGCAAAACTTTTTTCTAAGTGTTGCATGACCAAACTCAATTATAATTTTCCAAAATACTGCTAAAGGTATTCTTGCTCCTTCAGCAAAAACAAAAAGTAGCTGATTTACCATGGAAAAAGTGATATTTACAGTTGCTGCTTCAAAATGTAAAGCCACAGGAAAATTCTAAGTTTGGATTTTATTTCTACCATTTAATAGTTCCATAAGCCAATCAAAATACAGTCTTGAATTAAATTCCTACGTTCACTTTCTTCTAAGTTAGCAGCTGTGATAATGTCTTATATTCATTTTTATACATCAAGTACATATAGTGCCTGCACATAATACATGTCCAACAAATATTTTTGTAAGATCTGAGCATAATATCAACATAATATGCTTAGTTCAATGGGCATTTAGTTCCTGTTATAATTCAGTAGCTGACATAGTCATTATTAAAAAGATGAATTAAAAAACCATTCCAAATTAGGAAAAGATGGAGCCATACAACTAACAATACAAGTGAGAACTATATGAAAACTATATCAGATTTGTAAACAAAGGAACAATTTTTATCTGCGGGGCTTAGAAAAAGTATACAGAGGAAGGCAACATAACAATGTAAAAAAATAAAGGAAAGCACTCCGTTTCTTTGCTAGACATTTTCCCCCTTGTATTCATTAGCGATTTGTATGGTTCATTTGGCAAAAGTAGGGAAGAAGAAAGTGAATTTGCATAAGCACAATTAATGACTTCTTAAAAATTCAGCAGAATTGCAATTAAATCTGAGTGGATTCCAGTTCCAAAACAGTCATTCTCTTACAGTAAAAAGCTACTTGAAAAGTTTTCACCACAAAACCGGGCCTCACTCTTTTACATTTTTAAAGGAATATTTAAATCTTATATAGTTAAGATCCGATACATTTTTATGAAAGAACAGGGCGGCTGCTTTTGTATTACCATCCCTAGCAGCATGAAATAAAGAGGCAAAGGCAGCCTGAAAAACCTTCTCTTTTTCTACCATATTTATGAAGAGGCCAGTGCCCCTGAGTCAACAGATCTGGCCATAAATGCATTTTGATAGTGGAGAGAGGACAGCAGACAAGGAGATAAATGAGGAAAGAGTCTAAAAATGTCAGTGAAATTCTCACCATAGCCAAAAAATATCAAGTGGCTGTCAGAGTACATCTTGATTGATGTTATTAAAACCTAGTTGAATCAATAAAATTGCTTTCAGGTCACAGTGTGGCTCCCAATTCTACAATTCTACTCTTAGACTTGATGTGCTATAAATTGTATCTAAGTTGAACTTTACTAATTCTTCTTAGATGTTCTGTGATATATAGTGCAAAATTGCTCCTGAAGGAGAAACACCAACAGGCAGCATGATATGCAGCCTTTTCAACAGTGCCTGCAGCAAGGCAAAGGAGAGCAGACAGTAATCCTTCATATACTCTAGAAAGCATTCTTTTGCCAATAATCAAATTAGTGATTACCCAAATACGGACAATTCAATAGAAGATATGTATTAGGAGGTGTCCATTATGTATAAAAATGCACAAAGTTGTTGTGGGAGCTAAGAACATGCAATATGCATATAGGATAATTTTTGCTTAACTTGAATGATGAGAGAGAAAATATAATAACATAGAAGGCAAGGCAAGGGAACAATATAAGGAAACCAATGAGAAAATAATGGCTTTTCTAGGCATTAACAGAGAACATTTGCAAAAGAGCAACAGACATGACCAATGAGGGGAGATAAGAGTCATGCTTTTCTCATTCACTTGTTTAACAAAAATGTATTGTCTACTTCTTGCCAGGTAGGCATTGTTGTGGACTCCAGAGATATGGTAGGGAGCACAGCCAAGGAGCTTAAATTCTGACAAGAATAGATACAATGTAAAATGAAAAGTATAGAGAGGACAACTTTATGATGTGAAGAGCACCAAGGAAAAAATAAGTACAGTGAAATGGCCGACCATGATGTGCGGGGAGGACTAATAACAATGCAGAATCCAGGGAGCAGTCTCCAAGGAGTTGGTGGTTATGTTGAGTTCTGCCCAATGGATGGCTCCAGCCCCATGACAACCCTGGGGAAGAACATTTCAACCAGAGGAAGGTGGTCAATAGATGGTCATTCCTGAAGCAGGTCAATGCTTTCCAGAAGCCTGAAGCTGCAGCTGAAGCACACATGTTGTGAGATTGGGTCCAAGAGGCAGAAGCTAGAGCATGTTGAACCTTCAAGGCCATGTTGAGGTAGATGAGTTTTATTCTAAGTGAAATGAAGAACCCCTGGGAGTTTTTAAGAAAGGGGGAAACTGATCAGATTATAAAAATTGAAAAAGAATTTTGGAAATGGATTTTGGTGGACCTGAAATGACAAGTTGAAAGGTTGAGGACTTACATGTGAACAATGAGCATCTGAGGACAGAACAAGGAGTTTCCACAAGTGGAACTATGGGCAGATGGATAGGATACATACATAAAGCAGGAATATCATATCAAATAAACAAAAACAAAGCAAAACCTCTGCTTATTTGGTGTATATGCCCTGGTGGCAAATGGCAGGCGGTGGGCGGCGGGGTCTTCATTATTTCACCCCAGTGAAAACTACATGTTCAAATGTGACCTTTTCTGTGAAGTCTTTCCTTGTGGTTCAACACTACTCAGAGCTTACAGAATGTTGTCCCTGCTTCTACAAGCTTTGAATGTATCTTTCTTACATCAATTTCATATTGCATTCTAATGTTGGGTTTACATCTTTTCCCTGTAGATTTTGCTCTTTAAAGATACATGTGGTCATGTTCACTTTAATACCATCAGTGCCTAATGCAGTGCCTCCTTCATAGGAGGTCCTCAGAGAATGTCTCTTGGAAGAATGAATCTCAACAGATCAAGCATCAGGGAATGAGATTCAATGACACAGGGAGGGAGCAAACCACTCCCATCTCACCTAACATGAACCCTACAGTACTCTCTGTGTGTAGCAGACAAATGTCCTCTAACCAGTAACAATGGTATTATTAGTTGAGTTATTGCTATAAGCTAATCATCTGGGAGTGTGTGCAGTTATTATTTTAAGCTTATTGTTAACCATGAGAAGAAAACTGCATCATAAAATCCTGTATCTACATGTTACATAACAAATTATTTGAAACAGATTTGTAAGCATGGTGGCATTTTACTTCTGCTTGTGGAAGGTATTCTACAGTATAGACAATGCTCTAACAATACTTAAAAATATTAATTGACATTAGGTACTTGACATAAGTTGATTTCACTTGTTAAATGATAAACAATGGATGACACTTTTTGTGTGAAAAACTGAAGAAAAGTATCTTTTTCCGATGTGAATAGGATTATTTTGGTAGGCAGAATTACAAGAGAGTCCAAAATTCTCTCTCCATAAAATATATGCCAATCTTGGAGTGTTCACTCTGTGAGCTCTCCATTGATCACGTGACATTATATGGCAAAGGTGAAAGGATTTTGCAAATGTAATCAAGTTCCCAGATCGGCTGATGTTGTGTTAATCAAAAGAGAGATTATCTTGACTGGGCTTGACCCAATCAGGGGAGCCCTTTAAAAGAGGGTCTATAGGTCAGAAATGAGAGAAATAGCCAAGATGCTTGCTTGTTGCCCTTGAAAAAAGCAAACTGTAACTGGCTGAAGATAGGTCACATGGCAGGGAACAGTAGACAATCCTTTGGCGCTCAGGATTTCAGTCCTATACCCACGAGAGACTAATTTTTTTCGATCAAGCAGTGACTGTGGAAGAAGACCTCAAAACGCATGATACAGTTCTGCCCAACACTTAGATTGCAATTTTGTGAGACCCTGAGCAAACGACTCAGAACCTGTGCCCAGACTTCTAACTCACAGAAAATGTATGTTGTTTGAAGCAGCTAAGCTTATCATTTACTATGTGGCAGTAGAAAACTAATATATTTATAGTTTTGAGTAATGCCAATTTGGAACAGAGTAGCAAAATAGCATTATTGAACTCTGAAATGGGTTCTTTTAGCAACAGCTACAAGAATGCACTTTCTACATATGTAGAGTTGGAAGAGATCATAACAGTCTTAGGAATCTTGTTTTCAACTCACTTATTTTATAATTGCAGAAACTGAATCTCAGGGAGAGTAAATAATTTGCCTTTGGGTAGCATAGCTATGAGCTGGAGACTAAGCACAGGTTTTAGGGGAGAATACCATTACGGATATGGAAGCATAGGCAGTAGGAAAACCAAGTAGAAAGGGACTCAGCATCAGAAAGGAGTAACAGTAGAATCTACACGCCAAAACTGCTAAAATTCAGAATAGAACTAGCCCCTGGAAGAACTTGTGCCAATATTTTGGGGTCTATTTCTGGAAACACTGGAATATATTCAAGAGGCCAAATGACAGCATCAAACATTGAGGAGTAAGACACTGATCTTTTTACCAAAACTGCAATATAAACTGTGAGCTTCGTCATACAACAAAAGTCTGATTGCTAGGACCAAAGCACAAATTCAGTGAAAAGTAAGCACTGAAGTGAATGACAAACTTTGGGTAGGGATTTTAGGAATCTTCATGTTTATGACCTGTTTAGCCCTGAAAGAGGGGAGCAGGACTGAACAAACAGGGAAGAGGTCTTAGCGGTAAGATTAGGAAGCTGCATGACCCAAACATGGATTGCATATCTCCCTCCCTCCCTCATCCCCAGTGTGTCTTTGGGAAGCGGCAAAATGGCCTGCCTATGAAGGAATCACCCTTATAAACTAATAAATATCTTCGTTTTTTCATCCTCCTACATACCTCTGGAATTTTATCTTTCTTTTTATTAAAGAGGGGGATCACTTTTGGGCAGAGGGCTCATTTAATGAACATTAATTAGAACACAGCAGGGTTGTCACAGAGTACATAATGTTCTTTGCCCTGGAACGTTGGCTGTTTATGACTCACTTCTCTGGGGGATACTTCCTTTGATCCCACTGGGCAGCAGACTAAAGAGGTCTCTAATTATATTTTGGGCTAAAATTAAACTTTGTTTTAATCTCTAATTTACCAAAGAATTTTTCCTTCACAGGCATTTTAGATAAGAGGTGAGGTTTTCTAGAGCTCTAAATTACCTTTCTCCTGCCCATCACAGAAACAGTTTGCATTTTCAACATACCTTTAATGATTCCAAACAAACAAGGTAACAGATACTAAATTCTTGCTTACATTAGTACCTGAGTATACCCTTAGGTGTAACTTGAATATAGCCTAAGTTACATATCCTTATACTTGTTTGGGCATTGCTCTGACTCAAACTCTGACAAAGCATACTTTTTCATATTCGTTACCATGGGACTGTTGTTGCATGTTTCACAACCTGTACAAGAGAAGTGCTTCCGTTTTTTTTTCTTCCTGCCTTCTGTTCTACTCCTACTTGGAAAAGAATGAATATTTAAGCAACATTAAATAAATAAATAAAAGCATGAATGAGTATTATTACTGGGAACCATACAATTCCATGGGTCGGAATGGTTTTTAGCAGCAAAGAGGCATAGGTGGGTCAACATGCTAAGCACTTTTCATGAGTATTGATGTTCTTTGACCCCTGGCTAATGATTCCCCAAACAATTACAGTATATATTTTACATTGCATGACCTTTCACCAACAATTTTGGTATTAAACAACATTATATTTATACACAGGGCATTTTGTAATGGCAATTCAGTGATGACAACAGTTTAATCCTTTTCTCTCTTCTTTTCAGTGTATCAACAACCATTGCTTACAGAGCATTTTCTCTAGCAATGATTAGTCTCCAATGGTTTCTTAAAGCAAAAGGGACTTTCACCAGGTTTTCACCCTCTACTCAGGTTTCAAACATCTACAGCAGTTCTTTTTATCACAAGTTTAGAGAGAATTTCATTCAGGAATGACTTTGACAGGATGGGTTCAAAGTCCTAAATAGAGGTCTTATCCTTGTAGTTATAATGGTGCTTCTGCAGTTAACATCACTGTTTCCAAACATCAAATCCCCCATCTAATACCCTAGTTCCCATACATGGCTCCCTAACCTGCTTTCCATGATGAAATTCCAGATATGCATCTTCATTTGCTCTGAGAATAAAGGGCCCACGTGAGTCGTCTTTCTTTTCAACATTTGTTCTAAAAAGATCATATCTTCTCTATAACCTCAGTGTTAGAATTTCATTTCCCCTTTTTATAAACATAAGTTACAAAGATGTAGACATCTTTGAGACTTCAACACTAGGCAAGAACGAAGCTAGGACTAACTAACCAAATTGTGTATTTGGTTCGCAATTCAGTACCACCCCCTGCTTCCTGTCCAACCATGTTTATGACAATCAGTCAAAACCTTGGGTCTTAACTAATGAGCGGTAAAGCAGCAGCAGAAACCTCACATTTTTAACAAGGAGTATATCATCAGAGTCCAAGTGCCATAAGAAAAAAGTTGGGTAGGTTGTCGGGATCAGTTGGCCCTCAACTGGATTCTCAAACCCCAGAACATGGATGAAGACTCAGAAGAGAACTGGAATATAAACAAAGAATCAGGGTAGAGCCCCAGTTAAATTGACTTGGAACACCCTAGGTAAGATTACAGCTTTGTGGTTACATTCCTAAGAGCCTAGGGAACTAACATGGGCCAAACCAAGAGTCAAGAAAAGGATAATAGAGTAATCCTTATAGTAGGGCATTCTTGCATTGCTATAAAGAAATATCTGAGACTTGGTAATTTATAAAAACAGGCTAAATCTGCTCATGGTTCTGCAGGCTGTACAGGAAGCATAGCAATGCCATCTGCTTCTGGGGAGGCCTCAGGAAGCTTGCACTTACAGCTGAGGGCAAAGCAGGACTTTCATGTCACATGGCAAAAGCAGAAGAAAGAGAAGAATGGGCGGGGGGAGGTGCTATGCTTTACAACAACCAGATCTTGTGAAGACTCACTCACTATCAGTAGGAGAGCACCAAGTCATGAGAGATCTGCCCCCATAACCTGAACATCTCTCACCAGGCCCCACCTCCAACACTGGGGATTACAATTCAACATGAGATTTGAGCGGGACATCTAAACTGTGTCAACCCTTCACTTAGCAAAGAGTTGTGATGGACAATGTCCTAATAAAGCATCATATTTCGTTTTTATCAACTCAGGCTCTGCAAAGTCAAAATTCAAACCCAATTCTCCTGATCGATAAGGTAATTTTTATTATTCCATACAATCAGCAGATACAGAAAAGGAAATGGATACATTTATTGCACAAATATGAAATATATTGTTCTACAATTGGAACTCTTTTGAGCAGTAAGGACATAAAGATAAGGAAAACAAAGCTTCTTCATTAAAACTTACAGCCTTGTAAAGAAGATAGAAAAGTGAACAAGCAATTACAGTACAATGTGATAATACATGCAAAAGGTGGTATGTGAATCCAGAGGTGAATAATATTTACATAAAAGTTTTTTTTTTTTTTTTTTTTTTTTTACGGAGTCTCTCTCAGTCGCCCAGGCTGGAGTGCAGTGGCGCGATCTCGGCTCACTGCAAGCTCCGCCTCCCGGGTTCACGCCATTCTCCTGCCTCAGCCTCCCGAGTAGCTGGGACTACAGGCGCCCGCTGCCTCGCCAGGCTAATTTTTTGCATTTTTAGTAGAGACGGGGTTTCACCGTGTTAGCCAGGATGGTCTCGATCTCCTGACCTCGTGATCCGCCCGCCTCGGCCTCCCAAAGTGCTGGGATTACAGGCGTGATCCACCGCGCCCGGCCTATTTACATAAAAGTTTTAAATGCTGGCCAGGTGTCATGTTTCAGGGCTGTAATCCCAGCACTTTGAGAGGCCAAGGTGGGTGGATTGCTTGAGCCCAGGAGTTTAAGACCAGCCTGGGTAACATGGCAAAACCCTGTCTCTACAGAAAATATGAAAGTTAGCTGGACATGGTGGCACACACCTGTAGTCCCAGCTACTTGGGAGGCTGAAGTGGGAGGATGGCTTGAGCACTGGAGGTCAAGGTTGCAGTGAGCCAAGAACATACCACTGCACTCAGTCTGGGCAACAGAGTGAGACCCTGTCTCAAAATAAAAAAAAATAAAAAAATAAAAAATAAAAGTTTTAACGAAGAAGGTGACCCACAATGATTCTTGAAGGATTATTGGGAATTAGAAAAGCAATGTTGTCATTATTATTTTTAAAGTCATGGTATACTTATACTAGAGGGAAACTTCCTTGTTTTGATAAAGAATATCTATTCGAAAACTACAGCAAACATCACCTTTTTATGAAACCCAAGAAATTAGGATGATTATTATTGCAATACTCTGCACAAGTTTTCTAGAGGACATAACAAATAAAATAAAAAAGCACAGACTTTTAATGGAAGAACAAAATGCCATTATTACGTGACATAGTGGTCATCTTAGAAAACTCTTAAAGCAAGTCAGTCAGTGAAATGGCCACAAACACATGACAGGTGATATATTTAAGAGTTTTGGCAAAGATGGATCTGAGAGTCAGGAGAAAGAAAAGAATATGGAAAGAACCCATTTTTTGTTGTGGTGGTTGTTACTTTTTTCTTTTTTGATTTTTAATTTCAGAGAGGATATTTGCCTTTTTAAGGGATACATTTGACATAAGTAGAAGAAAGAGGATGAAGAGAATGAGCCTGATTTTGAATACAATGTTTTCAATACGACTGATGCATTTTAAAGAAGATTCCATTTATGTATTAATAAGGATAAATTACACAATGTTGTAATAGCTTCCAGATCATGGTGGCTTGTACCAAAACAAGATTTATTTCTTACTCTCAAAAAATACAGTGCAATTTGAAAAAGTAGCCGGCTCCTTATCTTGCAACGATGCTATCCATAAGCAGAGGAAAAAGGAACTGGCAGGTAGCATAAGATGTTTTTAAGGACAAAGTCTAGATATATCTTACATCATTTTCACCCACAACCCATTCATCCAAACTCTAACTCCTGACCCAAACTAATGGTAGGAAAGGCCAGGAAAAGCAGTCTCTCTGTATTCCCAGAAAGAGGAAACAATACAGTAACGACAGAACAGCGTCTACGCCAAAAGAGGACTGACAGAAATACAAGTTTTAAGCTTAGGGATGAGATTTTCATTAAATTTATTTGCTGAGTACTTAATGAAGTTCTACATTAAAACTTAACTTTCTTTATAAGGAAAGTCAGTACAATAAGGTCTGCATTATCTACTTTATAAGGCTGTTCTAATAAAATTAAATGATTATGTGGAAGAACTAAGCTCTAAAGTACTACATAAAATAACACAAACATGTATTTTAGGTACATTTGGTACCATACTTACTCTAGAAATATAGGCCTACACAGAAAGGAAGGCAGTTACTCTCTGCTTTTGTTTGATACTCGCTTCCCGTGTAGCATGTTTCCTAAATGAAAGCATGTGTGTGTGTGTGTGTGTGTGTGTGTGTGTGTGTGTGGTAGTTGGTCATCTTTTCACAATTGAGGACAGCAAGGACTACCAGACAACTTCCAATACCCAGGGGATGTCAAATATTTTGTGTAAAAGGGCAGATCTTCTATATTTTAGGCTTTGTGGACTATAAGGTCACCACAGAGGTCTGTCACAACTACTCAGCTTGGCCGCTATAGAGCAAAAACAGCCACTGACCACAGGAATGGGCATGATTGTGTTTCAATAAATCTTTATTTACAGATATAAAAAGGATGCTGAAGACAACTGATTTGTCCAAAAGAGTTCTTTCTGCATTCATAAGGATTTAAATATTAGATCGACTTTGATAGTATGTATGTGGTACTTGAAGGCATTTTCTTCATCCTGCAACACTCTTATTTTTAGCCCCTAAAATAGTCAATACCTGTCATTTTTACTGGATGAGCAAAAAACGCCTTCTGTTGCCCCAGGACAGGAACTGGGATCCATAAATAAACTTATATAGAAATTAATGAAATGTTTTTAATAGAGAAATAGTCATAGACGTGATCACATAGTAAAGACCAAACAGATCTTTGTAATGGAAAACAGATTAAGTATCTGCAAAACTTAAACAATGGACAATGAAAAGCTAGAAATGTCAAGCCCCTAAGTAAGGCTCAGGGAGATCAATTCATTCTCAAAACTATGTGTTTTAGCTGAGAAATCCTTATGTGCTAGTAGCCTTCCTTGGATAAGGGAACACAGTAATTGTAATAAACCAATAAAGCAACATCATGTGTGATTTTTGATGCTCCAGAGCTAATAAACAGACTGCTTGTCAATGGTCTAATCCATATTTTCTTCAGCCAGTAAACACCCAACTGTCAAAATATGTATTTATGAAAAGACTTCATATTTACCATATCTGTTATTAACGTTTTTCTTTCCACTTTTATAATTTATACCACACATTTACACAATCCTCTGCTGCTTTTGGAATGATATAGTAGTCTGAAAAATAGTAAATTCTCTTCCAGTTACAGTATGAAAGAACATAAAATTTAGCCTTGACAGACAATTTTTTTAAAAGGTATTGCTGGGAGATGCCTTTATTATTTTACAACAGTTGCTAAAGGAGGGTCTTGGTCCAAAGACTATGTTACTGGGTTGGGAAAAAAAAACCCTCTATAGCTGCAATAGCCTGCACTTGTACTTGTTGGCTAACACAGGTTAACACAATAGAAGCTAATTATTCTGTTGGGTCAGAGGCCATTGACAGTAAAAAGACAGCCTGTGATCAGGGAAGAACCTCTTTTCACCTTTCTACTACCCCATCCATAGGGTGCTGAGTGATGTGAGCTCACTTTGATCATATGAACACAATTTTATCTGCAATGGCTTCATACCTCATTACTATTATCAGTGATAAAAGGATATGTGGAACTGAAGCTTTGCATATACTTTCTCTTGTTCTCAGCTTTGATTATTGCCTTCTTCACACCTGCTTATTGAGCTTATACTAAATCCCTTGACAATTGGAGATCTGGAATCTCACCTGCTAATTACATTGGCTGTGGCTCAAAAACAGACCCATGCTAGTTAAACACCTGTGAACTTTACTTAATGGACATGTTATGACATTAAAAAGCCCTCTTTTCCCACCTTTATTGATAGCTTTCTTACAAAATTTAAGTCAGAAGTTTTTCTGTAACCAAGTTTATAAAGATCTTGCATTATTAAATTTAATGTAAAACTATTAGTCTTACATTTACTATATTTAATGTGTTATTGTAAATCTGTTATCTAGAGCTATAAATCCAATTCCTTCATCAAGCATTTACCAATTACCCACTATGTGCAGAGGATTTTAGTAAGAACAATGACAGATACAATGAGATGAGCTGTAAGGAACTAACTTGTGGTTAGAAAGAACTATACAATGAAGTATGAATGACAAGGACTATAACTGAGCTTTGAAGAAAATCTGCAGGACTGTAAAAGAATGAAGAGTAACTAATTCCATCAATTATTAATGTTGCACAATGGTACTTGGGTCTGCCTGCTCAGTGCAGCAAAACTGAACAATAATATCAGGATTTGTGGCAAGATAAAGTGAAGCATGGGGAATTAGGAAGTTAATGCTTAAGACTCTGCACTCTCCAATGGCGTATGTGTAAGAGTTTTTAAAGGCAGGGAGGTAGGTTATAGGCAAAGTCGAAAATCAATGCATGTAGGCTATACATTAGTTTGCCTAAAAGGCAGGCCATCTTGAAGCAGGGACTTACAGCCCATAGGTGGATTCAAAGATTTTCTGATTTGTGATACGTTAAGGGAGCAAAGCTTTATCTAAAACTTGGGGTCAGCAGAAAGGAATGTTGAGCTCTGGCCTGTGGGCATGACTTCCTCCAGGCCCCTCAGGAAGAAATTTAGAAAAAATAACAGTGGCCAGAGTTTGGACCACAGTTCTCCCTTATCTGAAGTCTACGTGCCAGTGGACAGCATTTTTCATTTGGTGCAAGTCCAGGTGTTTGAAAAACAACTCAGGGACATATGTTAATATATTATCTTTAGTTTCTGTAGGGAACCAAACATTTTGTGACTCAAATTTCCTTAGCTATTATTTTAAGCTATTTCTACCTTCTTCCTTATCAGGTTGCTCATTTACTTCTCAGGGCTAATTGGGTGACTGGAATTTCCCTTGAAGGAACTCAAAAAGTTTCCTTTATTTTTATGATTGATGGGGCCGAGAAAGCCTTTAAGAGGGGTCCTACTCTGCCTCATTAATCTAGAAGGTAATTAAAAATCAAGACTTGGCAGAATATCCTCCCTAAAAAATGTTCTTGCTATCCTGTCTTATCAGTTGCTATTCTCATCATTATCCACTCAGTGATCCAGATCTGAAACTGGGAATTGCCATGTATAATGAACACGTCTAGGACTTACAATGAGAAGACTGGGACTCACACCATACCTTCCTAAATTACTAATTGTGTGGCTTAGGGCAAGTTGTTTAATCTTTCTAAATCTCAATTTCCTCATAAAAATTGGGAACAATTATTCTTACTTCTCTCACTGGCATATGGGGAGGATCAAATAAGATAAAATGGATGAACGTTTATGTATCCACATAACTCTTTATAAATGTGCTTCTTTTGATCTTTTATTCTCCTATTATTTATAACATTTAGAAGATACAGTCATTATTATTTTAACTTAGTAAATTTATAATTGAAGACCTCAAAGAATGGTGATGACTAAAAAGCAGAGTTAAAATCAGCCTCAGAGTCATCTACAAATCGTCAAAGATAAAGAATGTTTCTTCAAACATCAAGTATGGGAAGAAGAGAAGAGAGATCATAGTTTACATCAAGACGGGGCTCAATTAGAGGGTGATAGCAAGCACTGGTACTTAGGAAAGGGAGTGTGTGGGCTCTTTCACAGCTTTTTCAGGAATTACAGCCAGGATACTATTTTATAAAACCTCTGACAAGTTATATTAAGAATGCAACCATTGATTGGAAACTAAACTGTATCAATTGTACCAACAATATTTTTATAGCAATATTTGTCCCTCTAGCAAATAATTCAATCCGGGATTATACAATACATTTTGCTTTCCTGTCTTTTGGATCTCCTTTATTCTGGGATCATTTATCAGTTTTTAGCTTTATGCTATTGAAATTTTTAAAGAACACGGGCTGTTTACTTAGAGAATGTCCCTTAATTAGAGTTTGCTTGATATTTCTCTAGATTTGACTCAGTTTGTGCATTTTTAGATAGAAAACTACATGAGTTATATATTTTCCTAGTTCATCACATCAGGAGACAGGTAATGTCAGTTTATCCCATTATTTGTGAAGTTAACTCTGGTTAAATTGGTGTACACCATCCATATTCCTGCAGTCTTAAGTTACTACTTTTCATTTTGTGATTAATTTGTTATATTTGAAACTATGTAAATATTCTGATCTTCATCAATAGTTGTTTACTGTTGCATCTATTGATGATTTTTGCCTGAATCAATTATTACTGTGATGGTTACAAAACCATAATTTTCTGATTCTTATTACTTTTATTAAATGTTATCCAACTATAGGGAAGATGTTTTTCTTGTCTCCTATTTATCCACTAATTTAGTCATTCTTGTCTATAGGAACTCATAAACTATTATAAAATTCAATGAACTATAATTTATTATCTAATTCAGTTTAATTTTGTCAACTATTCTTCATCTGGATGATGGGAGCCCTTCCAATATGGCTCCTATATCCTTTGGACCTAATCTCTTTGTTTTATGTTATTAGCCTTGCCTCAGTTTCTTCAGAATAAGAGATTCTAGTATTGCAATCTCCTACTGTACATTGGTACAGAAAGACAGAAGATAGATAAGTAGGTAGGCAGATAGATAGGTAGGTAGGTAGGTAGATAGATAGACAGATAGATACATACATACATACATACATACATAGATACACAGATACATAATAGATAGACAAACATAAAGATAGATTAAGGATAAGAACAAAGTTTATAAAATATTAACAATTGATAAATCAGGGTGAAAAGAATGTGTGAGTTCTGTGTACTTCTCTTGAAATTTTTATCTAATTACATTTTTTCAAGCCAAGATTTTTTTAAATTAACAAAGCAAACCAACTCATTTTATGCCTAACCAGCTCATTTTCTGAGCTAGTAATTTCCCTGGGAATTGCTGACTCCTGTGGAGATGTGGAGATAGTATCGACTATTAGGAATATGCATGTTTTATAATTTTGTCAGGTGTCTAGTCATCTTAATTTTTAGGTTCAACTGGAAAACAATTTTCAGAAATATAGAACACTCAAAGTGTCATTCTTTAAGCTATATATGGCCATTTATTTCTCCAGATTACTGTTGTCATAAATCTTCAGGCTAAAGAATGAGAAATTTCCGTGTAAGAATTCTTCTCTCTCTGTTCACATTTTCTTGGTGATCTCATGTCATACTTTTATGAACTATACACTGTCAGATCTTAAATTTACATCTCCATTCCAGACTTATTCCCTGAACCGAAACCTTGACTTTTTGAATGCTGATAATACGTTTCCTTCAATGTGACTTACCCAAAATATAACTTCTGACATTCTCATGACTCATAAACTCATTCTTCAAATCTTCCTTCCCTATTTTATTCTCCTCCACAGCATTTAGCTACTTCGTGCCTCCAACCTAATTTGTTTGTGTATTTGTTTACTTTCTATAGTTCCCAATTAGAATAGAAGCTTCATGAAAAGAAAGTTTCGTATTTTTTCACATTTACTTTCCAATGCCTAGTGTGCTGGCCTGTGTAAAGCACTCAAATATTTGTTGAATAAATGAGTATGATGGTTCAATATGTTGCTTTAATTCACGCTTTCAAATGTAAATAGATTCTTAGGTCCGAGTAAAAAAGTATTTTAAAGTAGATTTTCTGGAACAAGTATAAAGAGTGAATGAAGATAAGTATAAAGTATTACCTACATTGGAGACCTTATTGGGTCACTATAGGGGTTGTAAGAGACAGAATTAATAAAAATCATTCAAACAAACTAAGCCTAGATGATTGTAAGTCGTATTGTGTTGCCACTGATATTAACATAAATTTTCTTAGGAAGAGGGGGTAGGTTTCAGAAAAAGAAGTCATATAAATTGATAATGTAGAAAGCCAATGCAATTTAGCCAGCAGAAAATTAAGAGATAAACAAAGTCTCTGGAGAAGAAAGAGAGAGAGAGAGAGAAAGAGAGAGAGAGAGAAAGAAAGAGGAGTATTTTCTATAAAACTGTTACACGTCCCAAATGTAATACTTCCCAATTCCCTTAAACACATCTTCCCTTCAACACTCCACTTTTCTACACTTGTGTTTTGGGGAGTTGGGGGGCTAAGTATAAAGAAAATATTAACAGTATTGACATTTCAAGGAAACATGGTTTAGCACAGTGCATTGGCCATAACTATTACCATGACCCATATTCTCATTAGTATGTGTGTGTGCATGTGTGTGTTCTCATATGACCACAGTTTTTATTTAAAATATAGCACATTAATATAAACTTCTATATTTGGTCCTATTTCCTTCTAGTTCCTGGGAAGTTATAATGAATAGCACATTAGCTGCCCTATAAAAATTACATTTTAAATAAATTCTGATCATGACTGGCCTTCATGCTTAACCAAAGAAGTGCTGTGACTCTTGTATCAAATATTTGTCAGATATTGAGAGCAACTTGGTTCTTAGGATTCTTTTATATATTTCTCTTTAGAATTTGGCTGAAGAAAACCCTGGCCTGCCTCTTCAATTGTTTCATAACATCTAGACAGTAAATAGAAAAACTGTTGAGTGCTTTACTTACAGCACAAGGTAAAAGAAATGTGAGGAGGTTAGTAAATAATAAAAAGAGGGTTACATAGATTTAGCTAAATAAACTTAAGAAAAATGGATTCAGTGTTCAGTATTCTGCAATAATGTACTGAAAAATTTTTTTCTTATAAAAGTATCATTCACATATTTTAAGACATAATTTCACGCAAGACTGGAATTGTTCTTTCTAAATGCACTTTGATAACTTTAACAAAATAAAATCAGGAAACAATGCATTTGAAAGGCGTCTTTAAAAATTAAGTTCCGGAATAATAACTCAGTAGGAATTGAAGTTCTTGCTTGGTTCTCGCCCTTAAATATTCCTGTTCCACTTGCTGGTCCTTAAGGCATCAAAAGCAAGACAGAGCCTATCTAGGTCCTCAGAATACAAGCACTTACATATGAATAGAGGGGGATCTTGTAGGCATGGGAGTCATCTACACACACTGACCCACAGAGTTTGACATCTGGGGCAATATACCTTATTGGAAGGAAAGGAAATCGGCATTTATCTTTCCAGAAAATGCTACAATTCCCAATTCTACAGCTGGAATTGAATAAAGCATTTAAGAGAAAAAAAAAGAATCAAGAAAGAAATGTACATTCTCAAACTTTGCCTAGTATGCTTGCTTCTTAATAGTTCCAAAGTGAAAACAACAAAAATGCTCCTTGATAAAAGAAAGTCTAAACAAATTGGGGCATGTTTATACAATGGAATGCTACACAGTAGTCATGAAAAATGAACTACTGACATGAGCTACAACATGGACAAACATAAAAAACATAATATTGAGTAAAATAAGAGAAAAATAACAGTACATAGTTTAATTCTCTATTTATATGTATTTAAAGAATAGGCCAAACTAATCTATGGTGATAGGTGTGAAAATAGTTAATGGTGCGGCCGGGCGCGGTGGCTCAAGCCTGTAATCCCAGCACTTTGGGAGGCCGAGACGGGCGGATCACGAGGTCAGGAGATCGAGACCATCCTGGCTAACACAATGAAACCCCGTCTCTACTAAAAATACAAAAAAATTAGCCGGGCGTGGTGGCGGCGCCTGTAGTCCCAGCTACTTGGGAGGCTGAGGCAGGAGAATGGCGGGAACCCGGGAGGCGGAGCTTGCAGTGAGCCCAGATCGCGCCACTGCACTCCAGCCTGGGCGACAGAGCGAGACTCCGCCTCAAAAAAAAAAAAAAAAAAGAAAGAAAAAAGAAAATAGTTAATGGTGTTGACCACAAAGAGGACAGTGATAAACTTTCTAGGGAGCTAGAAATGCTCTGTATCTTAAATGAGGGATGATCACACAAATGTTTATTATTGTATAGAATCATAAAAAGTTATAGACTGTGTGCACTTGTAATTGGTGTATTTTGCTCTGTTAATTATAATTCAATGGCACACATACGTACAACATATACATATATACACTCATACACACACACACATATATATGATATATAGTGCGTAATAACTCATCTTGTAAATGCCCTAACCAACAGGAAAACAATGAGACATTATTGGAGGTGCAAAAAAAATCAATATTACCTACTATGTTTTTATAACCTCTTGTGCCCTTCTACCCAGTGGTGTGCTGGTAAGTTGTTAACAATGGTCATATGCACACTCACACACTCACAAGTTTATTGTAAGTTTGATAAACTCTGGGTAGCACACAACTTACAAATAATAATAAAATGTGCAATCCTATTTATAGCAAATTCTATACAACCACTTGATTTTACCCAATGTTTTCACTGACTTTTTTAAATCTTATTTTTTATTCCTCCACAATGCACTTGACATTTATAAATCAATACTTCAATGTAAGTTCTTTCATTGATCGTTGAACTCTTATACCCATGGCTAACCTACGGCTGCACATGGTGAATTAATGCTGATTTACCATGAATACAATTGAGAAGTTTGCTTTCATGAATAAGATGAAAGTGAAACAACAAAGACACATGCCATAAATCCAAATATTGAAAAAGTGTTTCCTCAATTTTTGTGCTATTTCAGTACAACAGCTGTAGACACAGCAGACATTTTAACTTTAACCAGCTTTATTAGCACTTCTTCATCACTTTATTGTTTAGACAATACCATCAAATATCATGTAATAACAAAATAAATAATAAAATATGACAACAAAAAGAGCATAAATTAAAAATAGTCAGGCACTTTTCTGTAGTGTTTGCATTTTCAAAGTTTAAATTTTCTCACCAGGCCGAGGGTGGTGGCTCATGCCTGGAATCTCAGCACTTTGGGAGGCTGAGGCAGGCAGATCGCTGGAGCCCAGGAGTTCAGGACCAGTCTGGGCAACATGCCAAAATCCTGTTTCTACCAAAAGTACAAAAATTACGTGGGCATGGTGGCACACCCCTGTAGTCCTGCTACTCAAGAGGGTCAGGTGGGAGGATTGCTTGAGCCCGGGAGGTTGAGGCTGCAGTGAGCCATGATTGTGCCACGGCACTCCAGCCTGGGCAACAGAGCAAGAGCCCATCTCAAAGAATAAGTAAATAAAAATAAACAATTTCATCATAGTCAAGTTCAAGCTACTGCTGTGACATACTAAATGTGAAGTTGGGAAGAGACGGGCAGTTGTCACACCATTATGCAGAACTCCCACCACACAGGTGCAGCAAATGTAAATAATCTCAAGAATATGTAAAGTAGCAAAATGTAGTCAAATAATTAGTGATGAGTTGCAAGAAATTATTTTGTCTCTAACTGTTTATTTAAGAGTAATTTGTAATATTGACTATATTTAGTGACTGGGTCTCAAATTCCTAAAAAATAACAATGAGTTCTTGAAAGCCAGTTTGAGGTGACTCCAGGTCACCATTGTTTCTGTCAATATTCACATTTAGTATACTATATAGTAAAAATTTCCTCAAAGCAGAGTTTATATCCACCCCCTTTCCCCAAAAGCTTCTTTTTTCTGTCTAAACAACTTGATGTTGTACACCAGCACTTTTTGTGGTAGGACCAATATAAACACACTATCTTCTCTACTAGCCTGCAAGCTCCTTGTAGTCAGCCTTCTGTCCCAGAAAATCCCATGCATTCAGGACACAGAAGAGTAATGGGCACAAAGAGACCACCAATAAATATAGAAATGCGCTTCCTCTGACCACATTAATGTTCCACTCTTAACAGATTTGTTTGACCAGTACCCAAATTATTAGCCATGCTTATTATGGTTACAAAAAAATAGAAATTCAATTCAAAAGAGCTCATGCAAAACTGGTAAATTTTGACACACATAATTGGAAAGGACACTGGGTGGCTCAACTGAGAATTATAGAAAGAAATGCAGGAAAACCATGAACTCAAAACCAATGTCTCTAGAATTTCCTTTGGTCTTTGCTTAAAAAACATAATCTCTTGCATTGTAAATAGTAGATTTATTGAATCAATCCAACAAATATTTATTGAACATCTGCTACATGCTTGTACAGTGCCTGATGTTAACAACATTGTGAAAAAGACAGATACAATTTCTATTCTAATAGTCAACTCTCTAGTGATGATGTTATCAATAAATGATTGCAATGCAATGGGAAAAGCATTCTGCCAGGGGAAGTCCAGAGATCTCAGGGACTTATAGAAAGAGCACCAAAATTAGCCTTAAGAAGTAAGAAAAATTCCAGGAGAAATATTGTCCAAGCTAAGATCAGAAATATGATTAAGGGTTAGGCAGGTCAATTTCATTAAAGATAAATTTATCTATTGAATGTAATTTTGTGTTCTTCATCCTGGGAAAATATTGCTCACGTTTCCTTTTAGATTTCCCATGAATCTCTAGACCGGAGAGATTTAGGCTTATAAATATGACTAAACCAGCAAAATTTTAGACTCATGTTAGCTGGAAAGGAGTTAAAGAATTGAATTCACTCTTCTGGTCTAAATAAAGTAAGAAATACTTTGACTTATTTGCCATGCGGAGAAGACAGAATAATAAGCACAGTAAAAAGGTCCAAGCAAGCACTTAATATTTCTTCTCCTCCTGAACATAAAATCGATTTAAAAGAGATTAAGTTAATAATAGTGAAACATAAATTAACAGGTTTACCTTAGAAGCCATGTTTTTTGCGGAAAATCTGATCTGCATTAAACTACTTCCCAAAAAATACAATATGATACACTTTTATTTACTAAAACACATTTAAAGAAAGAATATTTCTTAGGCTCTTAACATGTGGAGGGGAAAATCTTTTATTTTTTAGGAGCCACATGCATGGATTTTTGCTCTAACAAATTAAGTAATTTATTTATTCTCTTTGCTCAGCATTATCATCTTCTAGGTCCGAAAGGGGCTGAAATGTGAGGGAAAACGATCCTCAGAGAGAGCCTTGGACCTGAATAAGCACCAGTTTATTCGCTCCTGCTGAGGAAAGATTAGAAATTTGACAGAATTTCTTCATGAGAATGAAAACCCCGTACAGAGGATTAACTTCATATAACAGCAGTTCCATCAAACTAAGCAAAAAATACTTGTGAGAGAAAGGCAAAAACCCAAGTACAATCTAACAAGCTGAGCAAGGGAGACAGATATTATACACTGAAGCTGTGAAAACTGGCCATATTCTCCCCTAATTAATGGTATTGGATCAAGTTCAAGTACACTCATGACATCATGCTGTCGGCTAAAATTGTGACCAAAAAAATTGTGACAAAAAAAAATTGGCTACTATAAGTCGGGTATGGTGCTTAGCCATCAAAACGATTATATGAGAAATATTATTACCCTTATTTTTACAATTAGGAAAGCAGTGATACAGAAATAACTTACTCAGTTTTTTAAAATAGTGCTGCAGATAGGATTCAATTCTATTGAGAAAGCCGTCTTTTTTATTTTCTCTACTACACACGCAATAAAAATGGAAGAGATGAATAAATATGTAATAATGTTTTAAATAATAGCTTTTTATGAACTGCCTCTTCCTAAGAGTATTTTTTGTGAATTGCCTACAAGTAATCAGTCTAATGGTATTTTGGCAAATGGATGAGAGCTCCTTTCCTAACTAATTCCTGGGAATGTCTACATTATATGACTCTCCCTATCACAGTAAATATATATAATTGACATAAATCAATATATAAGACATACATACAGATTACAAGTTAGCTCTATTATAGAAAATGATCATTTCTGGGTCATGTTACATTGAATCAGTTACCTTATCACAATATTAGCTAACATTCTATTGTCTTAAACTGTTTATGCTGCTATAAAGTAATATCTGAGGCTGAGTAATTTATAAAGAAAAAGGGTAAAGATTTGGCCCACAGTTCTACAGACTGAACCAGAAGCATGATGCCAACATCTGCTTCTAATGAGGGTCTCAGGAGAATTCCAATCGTGGTGGAAGGTGAAAGGGAGGGGGCATCACAGAGCGAGAAACAGAGCAAGAGACAGAGAAAGAGATGCCAGGCTCTTTTTAACAATCAGCTCCCACGGGAACGTGAGAACACACTCATTACCATCAGGATGGCATCAAGACATTCATGAGAGATCTGCCCCCATGACCTAAACACTTCTCTTCAGTCCTACAATATTGGGAGGAAATTTTAACATGAGATTTGAAGGGGATAAATATCCAAACTATATTACCTAACCACAGTAATTTCATACGTTAAACACAAGGATGTGCTACTTCTTATAAGCAGAGCATTTATAGATTTCCAACTAGTGGGAAATTTCATCAGCTGCAGTTGTGTCTTCTTCCGTCTACAAACCCACAAAGGACAATTACTAATCAGGGTCTATTACATCCAGGAGCTGGCAGAAAAATCCTTTTGGTCCAAGAACCACCAGACATTTACTTTCTGCTGACTGCCAGCCTTGTGCCTCAACCCTAGACACCACATTACAAAAGAAAGCAGTTCATTTTATTCCCCTGAAGTACTCAGGTTCCATTGCTTTCACTGCTTCACATGGTTACTCTGCCCCATAGTGTCATTTTCATCCCTTTGGGGCTCATTTTGTTTCTCAGCCTGGCTTTTAATGCCCGCCTTCTTGCTCCCCTTCCTATTGATAAACTTTTGAAAAAAGGAGGAACAATGAAAAGCAGGTTTGGTTTTTTTTTCAAACATATCTGCACATATGATACAACCAAAATTTGATAGATGAGCTTAAGAGCAGAATATAGGACAGAAGAAAGATGCCATGAACTTGAAGATAGCATAGGAGAAATTATTCCATCTGAAGAACACAAAGCAAAGATTTTTTTAAAGAAATGAACAGAGATCGGGCAACCTGTGTGACAATATTTAGTTTTCTAATGTATGTGAAATTTAAGTCCTGGAAACATACAAGAGAAAGCATAGTGTAGAAAAAGGTTTTTTTTAAATAGAGTGACCAAAATTTTTCCCCAAGTTTGAGCAAATATGTACATTTTTTGGATTCAAGAAACTCAGTGAATTACACAGAAAATAAATTTCTAAATATTTAAAAAATGTATGCATAGGCCCACAGTAGTAAACTGCTGGAAAACAAAGAGAATTCTTTGAAAGTGGCCAGAGAAAAACATGTATGTGTGGAAACAATAATTCAAATGAGCAGTAACTTCCAATCAGAAACTACGGAGGCCAGATAACTGCAGGAAAGTACCTTAAAGCACAGAAAGAAGAAAACAACAAAGAGTAAACTCCAAGTTCTATTCACAGTGAAAACATTATTTAAAAATCAAACAGAAGTAAAATCATTTTAAACAAAGGAATGTTAAGAAAATTTGTGACCAGCAGATCTGGAAAAAAAGGGAATACTATTGTAAGTTCTTCTAGTTAAAGGATAATTTCTTATAAAATGCATGGAAAATGATAAATTTCTCTAAAATATGTAGAATTTTAAAGGAAATAGTTTAAAACTTGCTTTGTGGGGCTTGAAATATGTATAAATATCATACACATGACAAGAACAGTATAATGTATGGGGCAGTAAATGGATTAATATTTTGCAAGCTTTCCTCATTATATGAGATGAGAGTCAATATAAATAAAAGTGGAGTATAAAAAGGTATGAGATATATTTTACATCCCTAGTAAAACCACTAAAATTCATGCCCAGGAATATAGTTTAAAATCCAATAGATAAAAAGCAAGTTTTCCAAAAGTTCAAATTATCCAATAGATGCTAAAAAAAAAAAAAAAAAAAAAAAATTGAGAGAAACGAAAAGCAAAGAGGAAAAAAACAAAAACAAAATGGCAGACCTAAATCTATCTATAAGAGATTACTTTAAACATAAACAGATAGCTTAAAAGTTAATAAATGAAAAACCATATACTATGCAAATAACAACATTAAAAGGAGGGATTGTCTATATTAAAATCAGATAAACTCCAAAACAAAGAGTATTAACAGAGACAAATAAGCATATTTCATAAGGAAAAATATCAATTTATCAGAAAGACACAAAAATCATAAATGTATTTTCAAGAAAGCAACAGTGAAAGTGTAAGATTTTTCTCTACTGGAAAGCTAGCAGGCTAGCCTGTCACAGTTTGATAGATAACAGCAGAAACCAAGGCTTTTGGTTCAGAGACAAATGGAAATGTATTACTCACGGTAGTAACAGTAGACAGAGTGACATCCCATGCCATTTCGCTAAGCCCTGATTCCACAAGGTGATGTGATGAGAGCTAAGTGTTGTCCTTGGAGTGAGATGAATAACAGGAGAGGAATCCTGAGGTCGGGCATCCCTCATCTCTTATGCCCATTCTTATCACTGTTTCCTGGGTGACATTATCTTTATTTCCATGTAATATAAGTAAATATGGTATGTGGAGAGGAAGGAGACATCCCTATCATTACTATTCTGGAACATGAACATAAATCTACTCTGGGGAGAAAGATGTAGGCGTCTATATCTCTATTCCCTGGAATATGAGGCATCGCTATCTTTCCAAGTCTGCCTGATTACATGAACATTTTTGTAAAGATAGTCTGGAACAAGTTGGTCATTAATGTCTAAATTTACAGAGATGTGAGAGACTCACTGAGAATTGTTTCCCAACAATTCCACTCCTCATTCCTACAGGCTTAGATTCTAGAAAATTTTCCCATGTGTATGCTACACTATTGGCCACTCTGAGTAATCTGACAAAGGCTAGGATTATATTCATTCAAGTCGTTTCATGCATCATTTAATTAAAGCTTCTCTAAACAGAATTCCAGACAGCAGAATGTGGCCAACCTATAGTATTGACTCTAGTCAGGCCCTGCAGGGACCCAGTTCTAGACAGCTAAAGCAATTCAAAAAACAATCAGGGTGGCTTTCTCCTTAAATTTTCTAAAGACCTGTCCACTGGGCCAATGTCATTGATCCATTTATGGCAGGATGCATTACCAGTTGTACAAAGTCTACATTCATCTTAAAAGAGAAGTTTGAGGAAATTCAGTCATCCATAACAGCACTTGCTAATGTGTTGAGGCTGATCTGAATGGCTACCAGGGTCAAGGTGCTGTCATTGATCGCTTCAGTTAAATTCAGAGGCAAATTTCATACCACCTTTCTTAGTCCATTCAGGCTGTTATAATAAAATACCAAAAACAGCATGGCTTATAAACAACAGAAATTTATTTCTCACAGTTCTGGATGCTGGGAAGTCCAAGATGAAGGTGCCAGCATAGTCAGTGACTGGTGAAGGTCTACTTTCTGGTTCATAGATGCACTTGGATAAAGGCTTTCCAGAGCTTTTGGTGGTGGCTACACCCCTGTTGAAAGTGAACCTGTACCTCACAGGTTAGTTACTTTGAAGAGCGAAGCCCATCCCTCCCTACTTACACAGAGCGGTAGTGTAACGCCAAAGGTTCTTAACTTAGCCACACCAAAGATTTGGTGTGGCGGCAGCTTGCGATGAGAGAGAGACACGGATCAGACCGAGAGAAAAAAAAAGCTGGAGGCTTTACTGAGCAGAGCGACAGCACAAAGCTTCCACAGTGTGCAAGGGGTCCTGAGCGGGGAGCCAGTGTTCGATTTTTTGATCACCTTTTAACTCTTTAAGGTGGGAAATACGTGAGGCGGGAAGATGTTACCAGAGTGAGAAACAAAGACAATTAACATGCCTTAGATCTTGAGGAAAACTGGAATTGTAACTTAAGTTTTATCTACTTTATGACCTTGCAGCCGCATGGCAAAGGAGACAGGATCTCACAGGATTTTACAAATTGTGTTTACAGGGAATTGGAATTGGGACATAGATAAGGTCTGCTGGTCACAGAAAAACGGGCTTTTAACATTCCTTTTAGTTTTCAGGGGAGGGGCAAGGGAGAGAGGAAGTGAGGACACAGGGAAACAGCAAAAGATTCGCTGTTTATAGCTTTCTTGGGGGAAGAAAACACATGCACAAATTCTTACATTAGGAATATTTTAAGCACATGTCTCCAATATTATTCATCCAGGACCAAAGTAAGTGCTGATGCGGGAAAGGAGTGAGTTTCACAGCTTTCCAAGCCTCTACTCGACCCAGGAAGTCCAGCTGGAACCTCCTCTCAGTAGTGTCCCAGCAATGGAAGGAAGACAAGCCATAGAGCTATCTGCTCTGAGCTGGGAAAAGAGGCTCAGCCCTGAGCCCATGTTGGTGGTAGCCTCCAGATGGGCATTTCCAGTGTCCCCAGTCACAGCTGGGAACCAAAGGATAATGTCTAAATGAATTGAAAGTCATGAACCCTGTGACGGGGTGTAATAGGGAAGTGGATCACGTTACTGCTTTCCCGGGAGGAGAAACTGGTACATTACCCACCCCCTACCCCGAGACCTCAGTTCACCCTAACATGATCTCCTCCCACCTCCTGCATGAGACCAGGTGTCTCCACTCATTATCAGGCTACCTGAGGGTGAGCTGGCTTTTAATCTTAAGTGCCACCTACTGGAAGGGAGGCTGAACTGCAGCACCAAATAAAAGATCTGTCAGAAGGGTATAGTGCCAGTGCTTACAAGATAAGCTTCTGAGAACTCTGCACTCTTCGCCCCAGAGGAATTAGTGTGTTGGTTTATACATCCAATATATTGCTACAACAAGCAGTATTTGAGAAAGCCACCATACAAAATCCATCCACAACTAAGGAATGCATACAGAGCCTTGTGCCCAGTAAACACCCAGAAACAAAGCCAAATGATAATACAAAAAAAAAAAAAAAAAAAAAAAAAAATAGTCACACCCTCAGGGGAAGAAAGAATAAATTAAAAAGTCCCTTCCAAATGATAGCAAATTAAAAAAGCGTGATGGCTCCTTCAGGTGAGAAGGAATTAGTAGAAGGACTCCAGCAGTACAGAAAAGAAAGAGGCCAGGCACAGTGGCTCATGCCTGTAATCCCAGCACTTTGGGAGGCAGAGGTGGGTGGATCACGAGGTCAAGAGATGGAGACCATCCTGGCCAACATGGTGAAACCCTGTCTCTACTAAAAATACAAAAAAAATCTGGGCGTGGTGATGCGTCTTAGTCCCAGCTACTTGGGAGGCAGAGACAGAAGAGTTACTTGAGACTGGGAGGCAGAGGTTGCAGTGAGCCAAGATCGCGCCACTGCACTCCAGCCTGGCGACAGAGTGAGACTCCGGAAAAAAACAAAAAACAAAACAAAAAAAAAAGAAAATATTTTGACACCTCAAGAACACACTTGTTCTGTAGCAATGTATCCTAACCAAAATGAAAATTCTGAAAAAAAGCAAGACCCAACCATCTGCTGCCTTCAAAAAACTCAGCTAATGAGTAATGACACCTGCAAGCTCAAATTAGAGAAAGATATATCATACACATGGAAAACAAAAAGAGTAAGGGCTGCTATTCTTGTTTCAGGTAAAACAGACTCTAAAACAAGAACTGTAAAAGAAAAAAAGACAAAGACCATTATATAACGATAGAGCTCAATTCAACAAGAATATTTAACTATCCTAAATATATTCACACCCAACACCAGAGTACCAAGATTTATAAAATAAAAACCAAAAGATATAAGAAAGGAGATAGATGGCTATACAATAATAGTTGGGTGACTTCAGCATCCCACTGGCAACACTAGATAGATTATTGAGGCAGAAAACTAACAAAGATTCTGGATGCTAATTGGATTCTTGAGTAAATGGACCCATTAGGCATCTACAGAATATTGTACTCAACAACTAAAGAATATATATTGTTCTCATCTGCACATGGAACATTCTCCAAAATTGACCATATTTTGGTGACAAAACAAGTCTCAATAAATTTTAAAAAGTCAAAATAATATCTAGTATTTTCTCAGACCACAGTGGAATAAGATTAGAAATAATTTTAATAATACTAAGAGGAACTCTCAAAACCACATAAGTACATGAAAATGAAACAATTTGCTTCTGAATGACTTTTGGGTTAACAACAAAAAAAATAAGACAGAAATAAAAAAAATTATTTGAAACAAACAAAAATAGAGAACAACATATCAAAACCTTTGGGACATAAGAGGCAAATTTATAGTGCTAAATATACACATCAAGAATGTAAAAGGCCAGTTGCAGTGGTCCATGCCTATAATCCTAGCACTTTGGGAGACTGAGGTGAGCAGATCACTTGAGCTCAGGAGTTCAAGACCAGCCTGGGTCACATGGCAAAACCCCATCTCTCCAAATAAATCCCCAAGGATTCATTGGGCATGGTGCCATGTACCTGTACTCTCAGCTGCTTGGAAGGCTGAGGTGGGAGAATCACTTGAGCCCAGGAGGTTGAGGTTGCAGTGAGTCATGATCACACCACTCCATTCCAGCCTGGGTGACAGAGTGAGACCCTGTCTCAAAAACAAAAAAAGATCTCAAATGAATAACCTAATTTCACACCTCATGGAACTAGAAAAATAAGAAGCTATTTCTAGCAGAAGAAAAGAAATAACAAAGATCCCAGCATGATTAAATGAAATTGAGACCAAGTAAATTATACAAAAAGTCAACAAAAGGAAAAGTTGGCTTGTTGAAAGGATAATCAAAATTGATAGACCACTAGCTAGATTAACCAAGAAAAGAGAGAAGATTCAAATAAGTCCAGTGTGAAATAATACCACAAAATACAAAAAATCATCATAGGCTACTATGAACATCTCTGTGCACAGAAACTAGAAAACCTAGAGGAAATGAATAAATTCCTGGAAACATACAACCTCCCAAGATTGAACCAAGAAGGAATTTAAATCCTGGTTAGACCAATAATCATCTGTAATAGTTAATCAGTAATAAAAAAATCTCCCAACCAAAAAAGCTTCAGACAAGATAGATTCGCAGTTAAACTCTACTGAACATAGAAGCGCTAGTACCAATCTTACTGAAAATACTCCGAAAAATAGAGGACAAGGAATACCTCTCTAACTTATTCTACAAAACTGGTGTCATCCTTACACAAAAATCTGACAAGAACACAACAAGAAAAGAAAAATACAGGTTAATATCCCTGATGAAAATAGATGCAAAATTCCTCAATGAAATACTAGCAAATTGAATCTAGCAGCACACCAAAAAGTTAATTTACCACAATCAAGTATGCTTTATTCCTGAGATGCAAAGTTGGCTCAACATATGAAAATCAATAAATGTGATTCACCAGATAAATAGAATTAAAAATAAAAAGCATACGATCATCTCAACAGATGCAGAAAAAGCATTAGATAATATCCAACACTCCTTCATGATAAAAACCATCAACAAATTAGACATTAAAGGAACACACCTAAAAATAATAAGAGCCATCTGTGACAAACCTACTGCCAACATCACATGAATGAGGAAAAGTTGAAAGCATTCCCCCTAATAACTGGAACAATATGAGGATTGTGGTCCAGTGTCACCACTTCTATTCAACATAAGACTATTCAACATAAGAAGTCATGGCCAGAGCAATCAGGCAAGAGAAAGAAATAAAAGGCATTCAAATTGGAAAATAGGTAGTAAAATTATCTCTGAATGCTGGTGATATGATTCTATACCTAGAAAACCCTAAAGATTCCTCCAAAAGATTGCTAGTACTGATTAATAACTTCAGTAACATATTATGATATACAATTGATGCACAAAAATCAGTTGCATTTCCACCAACAATGAGCTGAGAACAAAACCAAGATCTCAATCCCATTTACAACAACTATAAAAAATAAAATACCTAGCAGTACATTTAACCAAGGGGATGTAAGATCTCTACAGGGAGAACTTTAAAACACTAATGAAACCAATCATACATGATACAAACAAATGGAAAAACATTCAATGCTCATGGATAGGAAGAATTAATATTATTAAAACAACCACAATGTGCAAAGCAATGTACAGATTCAATGTAATTTTTATCAAATTGCCAACATCAGTTTTTACAGATTGAGAAAAAGAAAAGTATTCTAAATTCATATGGATCCCCAAAATAGCCTGAAAAGCCAAAGGAACTGTAAGCACAAAGAACAAATCTGGAGGCATCACATTGCCTGACTTCAAATTATACCGCAAGGCTATAATAAATAAAACAGCATGGTACTGGTACAAATATAGAAGCATAGACTGATGGAACAGAATAAGAAATCCAGAAATAAAGCCACATACCTACAACAAACTCATCTTTAAGAAATTCCCCTGCCAAAAAAAATACATAAAATATTGGAGAGAGGGCACCAAATTCATTAAATGGTGCTAGGAAAATTGGCTATCCACATGCATGAAAATGGAGCCCTATTTCTCATTCGATACAAAACTTAAGATGGAATATAGCCTTAAATGTAAGACCTCAAGTTATAAAAATCCTAGAAGAAACCCTTTTCTGGACATCGGCCTAGGCAAATAATTTCTGACTAAGACCTCATATGACTAAAACTTCAAAAGTAAAAGCAACAAAAACAAAAATAGACAACTGCGACTCAATTAACCTAAAGAGTGTTTGCACAGCAAAATAAACTGTCAATAGAGTAAACAGAAAATCTACAAAATGGTAGAAAATATTTGCAAACTATGCATGCAACTAAGGACTAATATCCAGAATCTATAAGGAACTTAAATCAACATCAAGGCATTTCCCTACAGCCTCTGAAACCTAGATGAAGGCTCCCAAGACTTAACTCTTTCCCTCTGTGCAATCATAGGCCTAACACTGTATGCAAGCCACCAAAGCCTTGGGGCTTGCACTTCCTGAAACAATGGCCTGACCTGTGACTCCTTTTAGCCACAGCTGGAGCTGGAGATGCTGTAATGCAGGGTGCCATGTCCTGAGACTGCACAGAGCAGTGGAGCCCCGGGCCTGGCCCATGAAATAACTTTTCCCCCTAGGCCTCTAGGCCTGCAATGAGAGGAGCTACTAAGAAAGTCTCTGGAATGCCCTGGAGGCATTTTCTCCATTGTCTTGGCTATTAACATTCAGCTCCTCTTTACTTATGCAAATTACTGCACCTGGCTTGAATTTCTTCTGAGAAAATGGGTTTTTCTTTTCTAGGACATGACCAGGCTGCAAATTTCCCCAACTTCTATGTTCTGCTTTCCTTTTAAGTATAAGTTTGAATTTCAGGCCATTTATTTGTTTATGCAAATGAGCATTGGCTTTTAGAAGCAGCCAAGCTACATCCTGAATGCTTTGCTGCTTACAAATTTCTTCCCTATATCATCTCACTTAGGTTCAGAGTTCTACAGATCTCTAAAGCAGGTGCAAAATGCTGCCAGTCTCTTTGCTAAAGCATAGCAAGAGTGACGTTTACGCCAGTTCCCAATAAGTTTGTCATCTCCATCTGAGACCTCCTCAGCCTAGACTTCACTGTTCATATCTCTATCACCATTTGGTCATGACCATTCAGCAAGTCTCTAGGAAGTTTAAAATTTTCCCACATCTTCCTATCTTCTTCTGAGCCCTCCAAACTGTTCCAACCTCTGCCAGTTACCTGGTTCCAAAGTCACTTCCACATTTTCAGATATCTTTACAGCAATGCCCTGCTGTTCAGTACCAATTTTCTGTATTATTCCGCTTTTGCATTACTATAAAGAATGACCTGTAAAGAACGAGGCTGGGCAATTTATGAAGAAAAGAGGTTTAACTGACTCACAATTCCACAGACTGTACAGGAAGCACCGTTGTGAAGGCCTGAGAAAACTTACAGTCATGGTGGAAGGACGAAGAGGAAGCAAGCACCTTCTCCACACGCTGGAGCAGGAGGAAGAGAAAGTGAAGGAGGAAGTGCTACACACTTTGAAACAACCAGATCTGTGAGATCTCACTCACTATCATGAGAACAGCAAGGGGAAATCTGCCCCAATGATCCAATCACCATCCACCAGGTCCCTCCTTCAACACTAGGAATTACAATTGGACATGAGATTTGGTTGGGGATACAGAGCCAAACCATACACCGGTTAACTAAGAATTAATGGGAGTTGAATTTTACTATTTTTTCCTGCAACAATTGACTGACCAAATGATTTCTCTCCTTTATCACTTAATGAGTTGAACTCCATTGATTTACCTTGAACTACATTAATTATAGCAAGTCAGAAAGTGTTCCCTCTTTTTCTATTCCCTGTAAGGGTTTGTGTAAGACTGACACTATTTCTTCCTAAAATTTTTGTAAGAACTCACCAAGGAAGCCACCTATGCTTTTGTGGGAATGGTTTTAATTTCAAGTTAAATTACCTTTGTCGGCAAAGGAATATTTCCAGTTCTGTTTCTTACTGTGCTAGCTGTGGTAAGTTGTTTTTTTTTTCCTAGAAAGTTGTCCATTGTTATTCAAATTGACAAATGTATTGACCTAAAGTTAATAGTGTGGTGTTATAAACATCTGTAAGATTTATAATTATGTAACTATTTTCAATTCTGAAAGAGGTTCCTTGTTTTTCTCCTTTTTTTCTTATAGAAGTGTTGTAGATACAGTCTCATAGGATTGAAATGTGGCTCCTATCAGGTAGGACTTTGTTTACACTGAAGTTTGGAAAATTCATGTCTGATTTTCTCTTCATGTCTGGTAATGACAATATTTCACTCATCTCAAAGATAGAAACTAAAACCTAATGCTCGCAGAGCTCACACTGGCTAATGTGGTGAGAAAGGAAAGAGCAAACATCCTGGTTTTGGAAAGAGGCTCCGAGAATTATTTTAAATTAATGCTTTAGGGAACTGATGTGGTATCACCCTGCTGTGATGGATACACACAGTTAATAAGAAGATGGACAAATAAAGCATACTCCATGCCCAAAGACAATGAGGCTCTGGTATATGCAAGATTCTGTGATCTTTAGACCACAAAGAAGTATCATTCAATAACTGTACCCCTCAAATATAGGATCCTAAAAAAATGTAACATCCTCTTGGGCATGATTGTTCCACCTTCTCCTGTTTTTCTATGGATTCATCATGAGTGGGTGATTAAAACTGTTATATCAATTGCAAAGAATTACTTAAGTTTTAACATCACATACAGAGGTTAATTTGAGAGCGGTTAGACTCGGTAGACTTATAACCAGCTTTCAAGCATTAAAGCATAGTATCATAAGTTGTACATGATATAAAGAAAAAAAACAAATAGTTCCTGTTATTACTGAAAACTTTAGTAAAAACAACGCTTGGCTTCAAAAGACAAATGAGATACTTGATGAAACTGAAGCCTGGCAAAGAGAATGAACCTGCCCAGCCAATCTTGAGTAGTAGAGAAAGTGAGAGTGATGTTAGAATTCATTTAAGGAGGACCACAGAATAAAACCTTTTATTGTCTTAAAGAATAAAAGATTACGGGAGCCAAAGTATACATGCATAATTAGAGGTGGGCAGGCACAATCTGAAAAGCAAGTATGAAAGGTAGATATGTAAAGGTTCAGATATACTAAGTGAATATGATTCTTAAGAACCGAACGGAGAATAATGACAAGCAAAGAAAGAGGAAGAAAATATGGTCACATAAGGAATTAAGTTTCAGTAGAGGGTAATTGGGGAGACAGGTTGGGAAAGGCACAAAACATCTTTTTTAAGTGAAGATGGCTGATTATTATCTAATTCAGAACAAATATATAAACCTGACTTGTTGCTTATATGGAATAGCTAAAAGCCTTGTCTTCTCACATACTCATATAATTTCTATGTGGAAGGCAGTGAGTTAATATCACTGAGTTGGTGAATTATACAAAGGCTATTCAGACATGGATCCTGCTAAAATTTAATGGTTAAAATAGGTTGAACAAAAACTTTATCTGAGTGATACTTTTAAGAACTAGTCTCTCACAAGTATGTCTCTCAAATGTTCCTGACTTATTTTTATAAAAGTGTTTAATTGATTGATTTGTTTGTTTTAAAATTTTCTCATCTGGGTTATATTCTTAATTGGTGACCCTTAACCTTTCTCCTGGCTGAAAGTCCACCATGCCTCACTCATTAGGAGCCTTTTGTTATAGCTTTGCTACAATTCTAATATACTTGTGGAAAAAATGTATGATCATAAATGGTATATGAGATTTACCATATAGCTAAAAATCATGGGTAGGACACAGGAAAAAGGGATTCTTTCCCAGTAGAGGAATCAGAAAAGTCTCTATGAGGCGTAACTTGTGTCTTTAAGATTGAATAGCTTCAGGACAATTAAAGACAGAAAGAAGGTGTTCAGAGCACAGAGAACACTTCAGCCAAGAGAAGGACACACACAAAAGCCCCCAAATGAGAGGAGGCACAGCCAGCCATGAGGGCCTGACAGAGGCCCCTGCGACCAGAATACAAACACAGAATTCAGTCCATAATGAGGCTGCTGCGATAGGCAGGCATCACACCATGCCTGGTCTCACAGAATGGTGGAAAACAGCCTCCATGTGGCTTCAAACCAATGAGAAGACACCCCGGGGTTTTAAGGAAGGCTGGTAGCTTATTCACATTTGTGTTCTGAAAATACCATTTAATATAAAAATGTCAACATAATGTAGAAAACAGGAACGGATTGAGAGTGAACTGCTAGTACTAGAAAGAGCAAAGCAAATTACATATGCTATTTAATTATTCAAGATTTATTTGAATATGTACCAAGGCCAAGTCATGTGCTAGGTGTTACCAGAGTTATAAAAGAAGGAATGTATGTACACTTACATGTGTGCGTATGTGTGTGTTTATATTAACATATATGTGGATATACACATATACACATACTTAAATATACTTACACAAAGGAAACAACTTACACAATACTTGAAATAGCTTACATAAAGGAAATCTTTAAAATAATATATATATTTGTGAGTGAATAACAAAAAGAGTAGTATAGATCACAAAGGCTATAAGAATATAGTAAAAGGGAGCATCAGAGTGTGCTAAAATATTTGGCCAATGCTTTATCAAAAAGATGGGATTTAAGAGTGAACATCAACATGTTAGCAAATGTTCCAGTTACCTGTTGTTGCATAACAAGTCACTCCAGAACAATATCAATCATTTCTTGTACTCATGATTCTGCAGTCTGGGCGTGGCTCAATAAAGCTGGTTTATCTTCAGCTGGGGAGGGTCCACTGGGCCTGGAAAATCAGCTTCCATAATAGCTTAATCACATGGCAGGCAAGTGGCTGCTCACTCTCAGCTGGGGACACAGATTGGATAATGGACAATAGTCTTGTTTCTTTCCTCATGGACCTCCATACTTGGTTGCTTCCTCTTCTCCAGAGTATGTTGGCTTCAGAATAGTCAGTCAGTTCTCTCACATGGTGACTCAGTCATTCAAGAGCAGGTATCTGAAATAGTTGGGTCTCTTAAGGTTAACCCAGAAATTTATGTGGCATTATTTTTGTCATATTCTGTTGGTTAAACAGTCACAGAGTCCATTTCTAGTTCAAAAGGAAGAAACAAATCCCCACCTCTCAATGGAAGGAGCGTCAAAGAATTTGCAGCCATCTCTAATCTACCATAAGAAAATGCATACAGATAAGGTGGATGTAGAAACTATTCAATGTCAGGGCACAGGAGGTGATTTCCACAATCAGTAATAATAATAATAACTGAGATTCAAGGAGTAATTAATATTTCCAGACATGGTAAAATATGCTTTGTAGGAATTATACAATTTATTCATTAACACCATCTTATGAGGTAAGAATTATCATACTCATGTCACAGATGGAGAAACTACAGCTTAGACAGAAGAAGGAACTTGTCCAGCATCACAGACCTGGTAAGGAGCAGAGCCTGTGTTTGAAATGAGTCTGACTTAGAGTTTTAATGATTTAGTCACTATGACATGCTACTGATTGGTTAAAACAGAACAAAAATTTGAAACCTTTTATGAGATAGGCAAATATTTTCACCTGTCAACTACATACTTATATTGAAATCACTGGGTGTGTCAGCATTTGGGGAAGTAATAAGATTCTCTTATCAATGTACAATTGCCTCTGACAATTTCATTTTTGGATATTAAGAAGCTTATTGATTTCAATATACGAGTTCATTGAATTGTAAATAGATGTTTATAACCAGCATTGCCATATCAATAATTCTATTATAAGTTCATAGTTTAACTTCATATTTGAATAAAAACAATGAGTTCTTAAGCTTAACTAAATTAGATTTAATGTTAGTATTCATGTGACTCAAACTCTTCTGAATAAAATTACACATGACACAGATGAAAAGATTATCTTTTAACTCTTTATCATTGATTATTTCAACACAAATGTGGTAACTTCAGGATAGTTCTCCAGGTGGGCTCAGACTGGCCCAGCTCTCCCCAGTTTCTCACTTGTAGTTCTCAAGAATAACTGTAGAATACTCGAAAAATCCCACATCCTGAGATAAGGCGAAACTGGCTAGAAGAGCTCACTCTCTGTTCTAGTACCTCTCCCGGCGCCGTGTCCTAGATACAGGATTTCCTTCAGTGCTTTAGTCCAGAGCGTCGTATCGCCCATGATATAAAACCCGGGCAGGTTGCTTTTCCGGGTCCTTCAGTGGCAGTGCGAGTGCCGCATGCGCAGAGGAGACTCCATCCGCCATGGGCCGGTTTCCTGAGACTTGGACCGGCTGGCAATGAATCCTAGGCTCCTGTGTCCCTTGTTACCTATCTGTAAGGAAACCGCGTCGTGCAGCTTGTAATGTGTGTAGGCGTCTGTCTTACCAAACTCAAGACAACTTGGTAACCAGCACACAATACTGGTTTATAGTAACCACTAACTTCCTCAGAAGCAGCAAACTTTTAGAGTTTTCCAATTTAATTATGGTAAGTAAACATGTAAAAACAAAGTGTAATAATGAAAATATGATTAAAATATAATACATGTATAGTGTTTGAATTGTATATTCTTAACATAAAAACATTATTTGTTAGCTAAATGTGACGTGGGAGCTAAAAATGTAATAGCTATCAACTCACTTTTTTTGTTGTCTTTATCATTATGGCTTATCTGAGGGACCCTAAGAAATTTAATCCAAAATAGATGTGTCTAATTTTAGACTGAGATTTGTATTCTATTATATTTATTAATACTAAAGCACCTTCTGATTCACTTCAGAGGATAGTAACATTTAGATGGGAAATTCATACAGCATGATTCTTAACCTCACTCTGTATTTTATCTGCTTGATGATATTAATATTTTGTAATAAAATGGCATTTCTAACACGAAGATAAATCATATTTCCAGCTAATCCTCAGAACACTCGTTGGAGCTAGCTTTCTGATAAACATAGGCTTTTAATTTCTAAAAGAAAAGAACAGAGAACTTAAGCCATTGAACAAAGATGGTGACTAATACCTGTTCTGTTCTTAGGGCATCAGATAAACTATTCCAAAGGTAAGGAAATGAACAGGGACCTACCCCCAAGTCTTTATGAAGGATTATTAGTGATGATGTCTTTACAGACATGAGTATACACACAGTGCTGTTGCAGCTTAATATATCATTGACCTCAATGGAGCCTTTAGTATCTGACACACTAAGTTCAATAGGAGAGGAAGGTAATTTAGAAAGCAGTAGAAATCTCTATATTGTTGCTATGTATTCTCCCTTTCACCCCCCAAAATCACACAGACTATGAAGTCATCTGTGGCTACCTAGATTCTGCCAAATTCTTCTTTAACTCATTTATTGCTAAAGAGGAGCTAATCTAATTGCAACTCAGATGACTTGGAAAGAGAAGCAAGAGTCATTCTGCAACTAGGAGATGGTAAATAAGAAGATCACAAAGGAGAAATTAAATGATGAGAAAATAAATGTATACTCATGCAAAACAATGCATAAGAACAATGAATTAGCCAGTCTTTTATGGTATACTAGATGGTACACAGGCTTTGAATTTAATGCTGTTTATTTTTGTAAAAATCATATGATGTCCTAGACTAGGCATGCAGGAGAGGAGCTTTAGCTTCAGTGAGACAAAACAAGTGAAGGAGTTTCTTTCCCAGGAGATGTTTGTGGTGTTGTTGTTTGCTTAAGTCTGTGTTTATCTCAGAGGCTCCAGCGGGAGAGAGGAGAGCAAGCATGAAAGGGAGAATGATATGTGAGGAAGTCCTTACATTTGAGGAAGATGAGGTGGCCCAAGAGACCTGAGCAAAGAGCAGGCTAGTCACCTTGAATCAAAAACCTCTATTCCAGTCAGGCATGGTGGCTCACGCCTGGAATCCCAGCACTGTGGGAGGCTGAGGCAGGAGGATCGCTTGAACCCAGGAGGTGAAGGCTGCAGTTAGCCGTGAGTGTGTACTGCACTCCAGAGCTTAGGCAACAGGGAACAGGGTGAGACCTTGACTAAAAAAATAAAGTAATAAAAAGCAAGCATTCTACTCCTACAAAAACCAAAACATAATAGAAACAAGCTTTTCCTATTTTTTTCTTCCTTCTTTTTTCCCCCCATATATTAGACTTAAATTTCAAACTCTCTCTACTTTCCTTGATCCCCACAGAGCTTAACACAGCCCTACAGCCCCGCAGGTGGAAGACTTGTAATGTACACTGAGAGATGAGCACAGTTTTTTGTTTCATGGAAAGTTATCATGTAGGTTTCAATTAAAAAATAATAAGCCTATGTCCCTCATAATCTCATTCAATTATGTTTTACGGTTTCCTTTTATGGAGAAGACATCTTCTGTGGCACCTCTTGGTGTTATGAATTAACGTAATTCACTCTCTGTTAAATATGGTAATTTCTTTTCAAGTTGAAAATATATCTCTAATGGTGTAGAATTTAGTCTCTCAAAGCCTTTGAAATACCAAAGAAGGGGAAACTGACCCTCTGCCCTGCTGTTGAGGAAAATGCACATTATTTGATCAGCCAGAGGAGAGAGCAGCATTTGTTTAGTGACTTGTGAACATCTCTATTATCTGCTTTATTTAAAGTGGAAAAACCACAGTAGTAGCTTACTTTGGAGCTCTTTATAACTAGAGTTGGCCTACCCTAAAGCACTAAAGTTCCTCTGAATTCGGTGTCCTTATATGTCAAATGGAATAGACTGCAGGGTTGTTTGTAAATATAATAATGTATCTGGAGGACAGAGGACCATGTAACACGGTGAGCATTTGATAGATTTTTGTGGTTGGCATTATTTCTCTCGTATTAGTTAACTACAGTGTCATCACGGAAATGAAAGAAAGATAATCTTCTTATTTGTAGCTGTTTATTCTACTCAAAGATTTTGTATGCGTTTGTCTGTGCATGACAGGTCCTTCCACCCTACTCTACCACCCGCCTGCACCCCATACATGTCTCTTGTTAAAAATTATTATTCAGAGCAAAGTGGACACACTCATTTATCAAGAACCACAGTTCACACTCCAAAGTAAATAGAAGAGTAAAGTCTGTAGGGAGAAAGGGAAGAAATGAGGGTTTCAACCCATCTCCTCTGAGAAATAAAATTTCTATTACAAAAACATATTTACTACACCATGTTGTTGGGAAGATCTAGCTATATTATTTTTCCCATGACATATGCATCAAATCTTTGTGAAACAAACATTTTTATATAAAGTAAATGTATCAGTAAAGTACACTAAGTATATTGCTATTGGTATTAGTCAAGATCGTTGACCCATTCTTTAGCTACTGAAGAAATGTTTTCAAGATAATATTCAACTACTTTCAAGATGTCTGACAAAATCTATTGAATTAAATTCTCCCAGTTATATTCATTGAGGTCCTTATCTTATCCTTACTGCTTTATTATAATTGTATGGCTATAAATCTGACTACAAGTATAGTTTCAGAAAGACTATTTCATTTTGGGAAAAGCAAATGATAAAATTTATATAATTTTATTTTTAAGTGCTTCTGCTTATAAGATTTACAATATATTAGCTTTCCATGAGTTTGCAGAAAATACTTTTAATTATGTATCTAGTTCCCTGAGAAAGTTAATTGTGATTTTTCATTCATTTTTGGTAGGTTATATGATTTTTATTTCTCCATGAAATGGACTGGGATCCTCCCAGTCAGATGTCCATGATTTATTACTGACTGAAGCAGCTTAGATTTGTAAGTTCACAAGCTGGTTCTCTTTAATACCCTACTGTGCATGCCATATGGGCCTGCTGTTTACCGTGCACTCCAGTTTTTCAAATATTCCCTCGCCTATTTTTTAAAAAGATATGCTGCTATTTTAGTAAGCTCTTCATTAACTTCAGATTATTGTTTTTGTGTTTTATTTTCCCTGTTATAAGATACAGAGTAGAAAAATAAAAAGTCTAAATCAATATCCTAGACATTTTCAAGCAGTGTCACTAATTTCATTGATTTATGTTTAGGGACTCATTTATTTCCTTCCATGGAACTACATCTCTAAAAATACTTCGATAGCATCCACGGAAGTTACCTTCCTACCTTCTTGTCCTAACACAATTAGAAATAACAAATTGTGTTTTCTATTCTCTATGTCTAATGCAAACTACTTTTTGCTTATAGACTAATGGTCACAGTGTTCAGCTCTTGAGTCAAAAGATAATACTCCATGTTCTCCCACTCTCATTTGTCATAGTGGCCAGTCTATGTTTCTCACAAGAAGGTTGAAGATAGTCTCACAATGCCCCAGCCAAGTTCCATTTCCAAAGCAGTGAATCGTTACTATTCCTTTCACTATTACCTTGAAATATATAATAAATAGAATGTAATAGAATAATATAATACTTCTGAAGCCATGACCCATATGATACAGTCTGAAATCAGTATCAAATTTAAAGAATTGTAGCTCCCCAGATGCAATTCTACCCTTTATTTACATTTCACCAAGCAGATGTTTCATAGCAACACATACTAAAAACGGTCTTTTTGATTACCTAATATCCCCACAGTCTGTGGAAGCATCCCATTCTGTTTACAACACTATTCTGTCTCACCATTGTGCACTCTTGGGCCGTACCTTCTTGCCTAATAACACCCCAAAACATCAAACCCCCTCTTCACCTGCATACCTGCCTCATGTAGATATTCTAGTTCATCTTCAACTCTTATCATTTATTTCATGAAAATAAAACTGTTCTCTCTACTCTTTGCATCATCAAAAAATAGGTAAAGTAGTGACATCAGCAAGATGGCACAAGATGGCATAATAGGACTTGTCAGCACTCCTCTCAATGCAGAAACATCAATTTGAACAACTATGCATGTACAACAATACCTTCACAGTGCTATGAAACCAAGTAAGAGATTACAGCAACTGAGTATAACACAGGAATAAGAAAAGACACGCTGAAGAGGGTAGGAAGGACAGTTGCACATTACACACGTCAGCCTTCTCCAACCTACCTAGCATAGTACAGAGAGAAATATCTACTTTGCAGGAAAGAGGAGGGAAGTGAGCACCCAGTTTTGCTCAGACCATAACACTAGGCTCCCCGGTGAAACCCAGAGCCAGTCAGGCCCTCATGGCCCAGGTTCCTGGTTAGGACTTGTAGACTGAGTGGCCAGGCCCCTACAGTGCCAGGCCAGGGCCTGGACAGCTATTTCTCAAAAGATGACTTAGGGAACATGACACACCAGGGCCTGGTGAGGGGTGGGGGGCAAGGGGAGGGATAACATTAGGACGAATACCTAATGCATGCAGAGCTTAAAACCTAGGTGACGGGTTAATGGGTGCAGCAAACCACCATGGCACGTGTATACCTATGTAACAAACTGCACGTTCTGCACATGTATTCCAGAACTTAAAGTATAATTTTAAAAAAAGAAGACTTGGAAATGGCCAACAGGTATATAACAAAGTGCTCAGCATCACTAATCATCAGGGAAATGCAAATTAAAACCACAATGAGACGTCACCTCACACATGTTGGAATGGCTATTATCACGTTACCAAAAAGACAAAAGATAACAAGTGTTGAGGATGTGAAGAAAAGGGATCCCTTGTACACTGTTGGTGGAGATGTAAATTAGAATAGCCATTGTGAAAAACAATACAGAGATTCCTCAAAAGATTAAAAATAGAACCACCACATGATCTCACAATACCACCACTTAGTGTCTATTCAAAAGAAAAGAAGTCAGTATATCAAAGGGATACTTGTGCCCTGATGTTTATTGCAGCACTATTCACAATAGCCAAAATACTGAATCCACTTAAGTGTCCATCAATGAATGAACAGATAAAGAAAATTTGTTATATACACACAATGGAATACTATTCAGTCTTACAACCCAGCCTCCCTTTCCTTCCCAGTTCATACACCGTCTGTCATTTACACGACCTCATTCTTAGCCAATTGTCAGCACATCCCAATTTATCTGTCTGCTGATAAGATTTAAGATGTTACCGGCAGGGCACGGTGGCTCAGGCCTGTAATCCCAGCACTTTGGGAGTCCGAGGTGGGCGGATCACGAGGTCAGGAGATGGAGACCATCCTGGCTAACACGGTGAAATCCCGTCTCTACTAAAAACACAAAAAACTTAGCCGGGTGTGATGGCAGGCGCCTGTAGTCCCAGTTACTCGGGAGGCTGAGGCAGGAGAATGGCGTGAACCCGGGAGGCGGAGCTTGCAGTGAGCCGAGATCGCGCCACTGCGCTCCAGCCTGGGCCACAGAGCAAGACTCCGTCTCCCCCCACTAAAAAAAAAAAAAAAAAATTTAAGATGTTACCATCCCAACGTAATATGAAACTCCTAAAGTTCCTTGAGACCCCTTCAGGACCCAAAGATGTTCATTTTTGATGGTGAGATATTAAAAATCATAGGTATGAAGGGAATATGGAATTTCAAAGCTGGTCTGTTTCACGACCCTCTTTTGATGCATTCGAAAATTAAGATCTAGAGAGAGGAAGAGGCTTGATCAGAATCACACAGTAAGTCAGTGACTGACCAAGGCCATTACGCATGTCAAATCCAAGGACTCCTTGCCCATTCAGATCATAGCTTATAGATGCCCATGTAGTCAACTGACTACCTTGAAAGTTAACCTTCAGTCTATAGGTCTTTGTGATGCTTGGCAAACATACTCGCTTGCCCTCTAAGCTGAGGGGATAAGAAGCAGCTGTAGGTTTTGTTAATATTGTGAGGGATCCCAAAGGTTATATGAACCAATTCCATAATGTAACAACTTACTGAGAGGAAGTGGTAAGAGAAAGCAAGTGAGGAAGGTTAAAGATACTTGTTCCTAAATTCGTATTTAAAACCAGTGAGTTTCAAATCTGGGCTATGACTCAGAAACATCTGTAACTGTGTTGGCAAACTAGGGTAACTAGGGGAATTACTTTAAGGTGGGTTATAAACATAAAAGCAAAAACTATAAAGTCTCTAGAAGAAAACATAGGACAAAATCTTTGCCATCTGGGGTTGGAAAAGATTTCTTGATAGGATGCAGAAAGAGATAGCCCTACAAAAAAAGAGAAAACTTATGAAAAGACACTATTAGGAAAGTCAACTGGCAAGCTACAGAATAGAATATATTTGCAAAACATACATTTGACAAAGGACATATCCAAGATGTAGAGTGAACTCATAAAACTCAAAAATATAAAGAACAGTCTAACTGAAACATGAACAAAAGAACTGAGGAGACCTCACAAAAGAAGGTTGCCCAATAAGCACAAGACCAGGTGCTCAACATCATTAAATATCAGGAAAATGCAACCAAATTCTCTTATATAATTAGTGGGAGTGTAAGTAAAACAGCACAACCATTTTGGACAAAGGCTTGTCAGTTTCTTGTTTAACGGCAAACAAATAAATTTAAAAAGTACCCTGTAATCCAGCAGTTCCACTCCTAGGCATTTATCCAAGAGAAATGAAAACACATGTCCTCAAAAAGACTTGTACAGAAACGTTTGGGTTTTTGTTAGTTTTTTATTAGTTGAAAAATAAATTTAAGGAATAGAAGTCTCTCAATTTATTCCATTGACATTTTATCCCATAAATCTAATTTTTAAAAACTTAACTGTCAGTGAATATTTTCTCACAAGAACTAGCAGATAAAATATGAATTAATGAGTAGCAAATTAATGTTAATCTAGAAGTAGTTGATCATACTAAGATGCTTATTCTTTTTCTGGACATACGTTTTTATTAATATAATTCAATGTAAAATTCATATAACACAAATATAATTATGCCATCAAATTTGTTTTGGTCCATTTGCCAACATTAAATATGTCAATAATGAAAATGGACTTGCAGAAATTTTAATTCCACAGTTTATCCCTGAGTTTCAGCTCTTGTGTAGGATCAGATTTTTACTGGATTATTTTAATTATATGTACCTAAAATGGAACATGGAACTTAACAGAATACACAGGAAGAGGTTATCAAAAATCAGAGACGAAACCCCAAACTGAACTCAAGGACTCCTGGTTGCACTGGGGCTCAATAGATGGCTCTAGGAGCCCCTCCAGATCATCAAATTAAGGATGGAACCAGCCCAATGAGACACAACCGGCATTAATAATGAGCTCAGGGTGGAAGCCTGTTGATGACCAGCAAGGCAGGCGGAATTAGAAAAGATCAGGTGCTGCCATAGATCACTTCCCAAAGAGAACAATAGATAATGCGCAAGACCTGATGCAACACCAAAGGCTACACAGGAGCCATTTAAAATTAAGTAGATGAGTTGCTTTTCTTCAGTTTATTGGTCAACAAGTTGGAAGAATTATATTAATATTTTCTGTGCCAATAACGTATGGTTGTCATAAAGATGAAATAACCCAATGAATTTGAAATTTTTAATATTTTCATGAAATTTATAATAATAGGAAGAATAAGAATAAATGGGACTACCTAACAAAGAAGAGTAATTAGCTGGAAAGTAAGGAAGGGATTCTGTGTAGTGCAATGAATTATTCTTTATGCATTGAATATCTATGATTGTGTACTTATCTCAAGATTATTTTGGGAATCACTGTCTCTTAGGGTGTATTCCCATGAGCAAGGGTATTTAGAAGTAGGAATATATTTTATCTTCCCATACAATCTATAGCCCTTGAAAAAATATGTTAAAGGATTTTGTTTCGTTCTAATGAAGAGCAGACTAATGACTCTGAAGTAGGTTTGTGGCATGATGAAAGAGGGAATACAAATCTTTAAGATGAGCAAGTAAAAAACACAAGAGTAAATAATGACTAGTTTTGTGTAGGAAGAAAAAAGAGACATTAATAATTTACTTCATTTTGTTTGTTTTAATAAGAAAAATATCAAAACATCAGATCAAAGCAGTAGTTTCAAATCTAGCTTCACTTCATGCACTGATAATAATTTATAGGCCAGAGGAAGAGTTATGAACTGCATGGATTATTTAAAAGGCACAATATTTTCTCTTTGCTTTCCTGTTCAAAAACAAGTACAGTTTTCAAAGAGAAGAGAGAAGAGTTGTAGCAAATGCTATAACAAGACAAATTGTAAAACAAAAACAAAACAGATTCTACTCAGTTATTAAATAAAATTTAAACCAACCAAAAAAAAAAAAATCCTTAAAATGACCTAACTCCCCACCCCTGACCACTGGTTTTATAAAATTATATAGCCTACATTTCTTTGACAGTTCATCAAATGAATAAAAATATGCCTTTTGTAAGTGCCATTCATTTTAGCAGAAGAAAATTCTAAAGCAGTACATAATGGCATTTCACTACATGAATTAAGTAGGATTATAAAGTCTTTACACTTTAGGAAAAGCCCTTAAACACATGGGATTCCCTCAGTTAACAGGAAAAGTAATCTCAGGGTCTATGCATGAAATCGCCTTACTAATCTCAGCTGGCCCTTTCTCATTGTTCCTAGACCAAAAATATTTAGATGTGCCTTCTTTTACAATCAAGTTTTGGCTCTGCTTCTGCTGAGTTATTTGCTCCCAGCTTAGCTGCTGCTGTTCTCTTGCCACAGTAATAAGGCTTGTAAAATTTGTAAAAAAAAAAAAAAAAAAAAAAACAGGACCACAATTTATAAGATTTAGTTGATAATTTCTATCTACTAGTAAGGCTGTATGTTGTAGCAGAAAGAGTGAATTTAAATTATGGTTAGACTATTTATTATCTGCATGCACTTGGGAATTTACTTAAATTCTCTGCATTTATTTCCGCATTTGTAAAGTTATCTGAGAGTTGCTGTGAGAATTAGAAAGAGTATATTCAAATTGTCTTATGCAATGCCTAGCACATTTTAGGTATAAAATAAATGGTTTTATTATATTTTATTGTATTTCTACAATTAAGTTAAAAAATCATAATTTGGAACTATTAAGTCTAATTAAAATTATGAAATCTTCAAACTTTCTAATAGAGCACCCTAAAATATTTTCACATTCATTATCACTATTGTTTCTCACAAAACAACCTACAAGGCAGACAAGATGGATGTTATTTAATTAACTTATTTATGTTTAGAATTGTTATTAAAAATTTCAACTTTTATTTTAAATTTAGAGGGCACATTTGTTACGTGGGTATATTTCATGATATGGAGGTTTTGGGATATCAATGATACCATCACACACAGAATGAGCATAGTACCCAGCAGTTGGTGTTTCAACCCTTGCTTCCCTTCCTCCCTTCCCCGTCTAGTAGTCCCCAGTGTCTACTGTCACCATCTTTACATCCATAAGTACCCAAAGTTTAGCTCCCACTTATAAGTGCGAACATGCAGTATTTGGTTTTCTGTTCCTGAGTTATTTTGCTTAAAATAATGGCCTCCAGCTGCATTCATGTTGCTGCAAAGTACATGATTTAATTCTTTTTAACGGCTGCAAAGTATTCCATGGTGTATCTGTACCATATTTTATTTATCCAATTCATTGTTGATGGACACCTAGGTTGATTCCATGTCTTTGCTATTGTGAATAGTGATGTGATGAATACATACGCGCATGTCATTTTGGTAAAATTATTTATTTTCTTTTGGATATAACCTCGTAATGGGATTGCTGGGTTGAATTATAGTTCTATTTTAACTTCTTTGAGAAATCTCCAAACTGCTTTCCATAGTGGCCAAACTAATTTACATTCCCATCCCTTTTCTCTGCAGCCTCGCCAGCATCTGTCCTTTTTTTGATTTTTTAATAATTGCCATTCTGGCTGGTGTGAGATGGTACCATATTGTGGTTTTGATTTGCATTTCTCTGATGACTAATGATGTTGAGCATTTTTTCATGTTTGTTGGTTGCATGTGTGTCTTCTTTTGTGAAGTGTCTGTTCGTGTCCTTTGCCTACTTTTTATTGAGTTGTTTGTTGTTTACTTATTTAATTGTTTAAGTATTTATAAATTCTTCATATTAGACCTATTTGACTCCTTTTTGGTTCCATATGAATGCTAGAATAGTTTTTTCTAATTCTGTGAAAAATGATGTTGGTAGTTTTATAGGAACACCATTGAATCTGTAGATTGCTTTGGGTAGTATGTCCATTTTAATATTGATTCTTCCAATCCATAAGCATGGAATGTTTTTCCTTTTGTTTGTGTCATTTATGATTTCTTGTGTTGCTCTTATAAATGGGAATACATTCTTGATTTCGCTCTCAGCTTGAACATTATTGGTGTATAAAAATGCTGTGGATTTTTATACCTTGACTTTGTATCCTGAAGCTTTACTGAAGTCATTTATCAGTTCCAGGAATGTTTTGGAATATTTATTCCAAATATTCCAAATATGATAAATATTGACCAGTGTTGGTGGTAAGAATTAGTACAAATCTGAATATATTGTAACGAAACCCCGCCAAATTATTGAGATAATGTGAGATAAGGTAGTATGATAGAGAAGAATAAAAACTCCAAAAGTTTTATTGATATGATAAATATTTGGAATATTTATCATCATATCATCAGTGAAGAGAGATAACACTCTCTCTCTTTTCCTATTTGGATGCCTTGTATTTCTTTCTCTTGCCTGATTGCTCTGCATGGATTTCCAGTATTATGTTGAATAGGAGTGGTGAGAGTGAGCATCCTTGCCTTGTTCTAGTTCTCAAGAGGAATGTTCCCAGCCTTTGCCTGTTCAGTGTGATGATGTTATTTCATTTTAAGAATACGGAAATGAGGATTCAATGAGTTGTTCAAATAGCTGGTATATAGTGGGTCAAGGAAGTAAATCTATATGTATGACATTGAGCTTACTATATTCTGTTGCTGGGAGTAGGAGAAAGCTAAGAGTTTTATGGTCTTCTACCCTAAAATTGTCCTCATGTTAGTTGATGGCAACTCTGTCCTTTCATGTAGCCAAGGTCAAACTTTCGGAGTTTTTATTCTTCTCTATCATACTACCTTATCTCACATTATCTCGATCAATAATTTTTTTGGGGGGGTTCTTAACAATATATTCAGATTTGTACTAGTTCTTACCATCAACACTGGTCATCTTTCTCCTGAATAACTCTCACATTTCTACTACCCTATACCCCCAACCATAGTCAATTATCAACACAGCAGCCAGAATGACTTCTTAACAATATAAGTAAGATGATGTAACTCTTCTCTCAAAATCCTCTGATGACTTTCCATTTGCCTCAGAGTAAACAACAAAGTCTTTATAACAGTCCACAAGACTACATGTCCTGACTCCAGATAATTATTTGCTTTCCCTCTCATGTTCTCCACTGCAGTCCCACACCAATTGAACTTACCCTGAGAGCTCACATGAGGCGCTCCTGGGATAAACTTTCCCCAAACAGTATCATGGTCAATTTCCTTACCTTCTTCAAGTCTTTGCTAAAATGTCACCCCTCAGTGAGACTTATCCCCAACCTCCCAATTTAACATTAGAAATTATCTCCCAGTGCTTGAGATCCTCTTACCCTGATCTATTAATCTTTCTTTCATTGTATCTTTTTTCTTTCTAATAATCTGTATAATTTGTTTATTAATTGAGTCCATTACATTCTTGCTCCGCCTGCCATCTCACCTTAGAACAAAACCTTGAACACCTTCCTCCCTAAACACACCACATGTATACATACACATGCACATACACATACATATGCACATACACATGCACATATACATACAAATACACATGCACACACACACATACACATGCATATACACATACATATACACATATACACATGCACACTCCCTCACACATGCACATACACATCCACATGCACGTGTTTGATTGCTTTTAACAGATCTACTCTTCCTGGCCAGTACACCATAGCTCAGTGTTTCTCAAAATATTGTCCATGTATCATTAGAATGGAATTTACAAAGGATTGTTGATTAATAGCATAGATCCCGAGCTCTCTCCTAGAAATGCAAAATTAGAATTTCTGGGGCTGGGTCATATTAGTAGGATCCCTTTGCAGACTAGAATTGGAAAAAATTGGCTAGTCTTTTCTTTTTTCCCCTTTTTCTTTCCTCCATTTCAGCTGTGGTTTTTCTTGGAAAAAAAAAAAAAATCTGTGAAAACAAACATCCCCCAAAGGGCCAGTAATTGAAACAGGGGAATGTGTTCTCACCTTCTGTAGGCCACTCTGGAAAAGGAAAAGCACTGATATGAGTCAGTGTCAAGATGTTAAAGTTGAAATATTTTATTTCATGACAGAGGTTAAAAATGCAGCCACCATGTCACATGGCCTTTTAAAGTAATTTGTTTGCATTTCTCTTGTTTTCTGTCCTACTTGTTTGGAGTAATTCTGTCTTATGGAGCAGATAGAGTTATCTGACCTCCTCTGTCCCTCTCTATTGTCATAATCACGTAGGAAAACCTACAAGGGGATTTTTAGGCTAGCTCTGCTCTAGACATTGGGAAGAAGCCTTCTCTTTTCTTGGCATTGATGCTCCTCACTTCATCTCACTACTACCCTGGTGAGACATGATAATATGATTAGGAGCTTGGCCTGGATGAAAGGAACTAAAGATTAACTTAGTTTTAGACCAGAAGCATATTTGTGGTCTGACTTACCTTACCAGTTCTGGTGGTGCCATATAGGAAAAGCAGTCTTTAGCTCACACCAATGGAAGAGCTTTAGAGAGTCCAAGAATTCCCTAAAATTATTTGCAAAATGCATTTTTGGTATTCAGTATTTTAATGGAAATAAAGTACTAAACTTTCCTTAAATTCTAAAAAGTTTCTGAGCACCAAAAGAGATTAAAAGCCTCTTCCCTTAGGATTCAAGATTTAATTAGAATTAATGTCCTCATAGAAAATTCTCTTCATATAAACAAGTAACTTATCTGTTTACATTTGCCTTGCAATAGTGTGGTATCAAATATAGTTAATTCTAATTCTGTTCATTGTTAACCTCCATCACTACTCTAAGAAAACATGCATGCTTTTAAACATTTTTTAGGAGGAGGGTCTCTCTATGTTATCCGAACTGGCTTAGAATTCCTGGGCTCAAGGGCTTCTCCTGCTTCAGCTTCCAAAGTATCTGGGACTATGGACTTGAGCCACAATGTCCTGCAATGCATACACTTTAACTTGTCCTTTCTGTGACTTACTTGTAAGGTATGAACCACCAGAGAATCCCAATGTCTTTGAACAGGGATTGAGCTATGCCCATATTGAACAATGCTTTGGTTTGGATCCCAGAATCTATTATCAAACCTTCAAACAGCATCTATCCTAGAAATGGTCTTTTATACTTAATTCAGTAATGAGAAAATATGAGACATAATTTTTCAAAATCAAATTCTAACTTCAATATATACAACAACAATTCTTAAAGGAAATTTGAGTATTTTACTTCCTATTCATTTATTGTTAGCACATAAGATTTAAAGTATTCTGGGGTTTATATTAGAATTAAAATATTTTCATTTGAACAGGAATTTGCAATTGACTTTATTTTCCTCTTGTTTTAATTTAAAGCCAAATGCATTTTTATCATATTTGAACATTTAGAATAAATCCAATAGCAAATTATCATTTTTCTTTTTTGTTTCATTTATTGGGAAATGTTTTTTAAGCTCCTGTATTGTTCAAGATATGGTGTGGGTTATTTAGAAACATTAAAAAATGTGAAGATGTATATAATCTCAGTCTTGCACTCCAGAGGCTTATAATCTTAAAAGATATATGAGGTGCACACACCTATAGCTACAGAGCAAAGCACTAAAGGGTGTACATATGTTATAGACAATAAATCATACGGGAGTTCAGCTGAGACAGTACTCTGTGTTGGGGTGTGTTAAAGTAATGTACCACCAGTTATTTACGTGAAAGACAAATGTTAGCCTATTATAGTCATAGAATTCAATATTCAATTTATCATTCAGTATTGATCAGAATCATTTTAAAAATATGGGTAAATTCAATAATATACTTTCAGAATGCATTATGTATACCATAGCAAATAGATGCTAAAGGTTTTTGGTAACGATTCAGTCAATTAATCCACTCATAGAGCTGAAACACTTTTCAGCTCTCTGCACAACTAAGAAATGAATGCTAAGAAATGAAAGAGGGACAAAGGCCAATAATTTGATGTAGAATGGCTCAAATGGTTCAGTGTCCACTCAGATATAGTGCCAGGAAAAAAGAAGAAAGTTTCAAAGTGAGTTTTAAGTTTTATGCAAAGGCAGATACTTACAACTTGTATTTTTTAGTCAGTACCTGCCATGATGACAAAAATTCCAGAGTCCTTTGAGTCCCTCCAAAATGTTAATCATGAACTTTAGGCATGAGATAGTGGACTGAATAGCTTCTTCATTTATTAGCCTCAAACTGTTGAATATTAGATAATTCATCTCTCTCTCTAACTCTATCTCTGTGTGTGTATGCATACATATATAATACATGTTTTTATATAGTGTGTATATATTACATATATATGTTCTCAATTTCTTGGAAAAAGTAAAACATATAACTTGATGTTTACCATTTAATAGTCACAGTTTACCTTGAGGTTCCAAAAGGACTATCCTTATTAAGCGTATTCTACCTAAAAGACAGTGTTAATATTATTTTACCCAATATGAAATTCAGGTACTCGAATTTCCTCCGTGTGTTTATCTGATACAACATTATCTATTAACTTTTTGAGATTAGGAACCATGATAAAATATTGCATATTTCCAAGAACAACTGATTACTTTGTTTTTCACTGATGAACACTTTTAGAGAGCAAGATTTTCTGATGTATCCTTCCTTTAGCATGACTGAATTTTACACTGATTCACAGATAAAGAATACGACACTTTTTTTGCTGAGAATTGTTTAAGCCCTCAAATCTGAAAGGAATATCAAATATCACACATTCAACCTCAGACTGTGATAGTCATGAGCATTGTGAGTCAGGAGCTCTGGGAAATCCATTATTATGCAAATTACTCAGTTTTCTTCAATTCCATAAAGGTTAATCTCTTGGTTCAGAAATTTAAATTCCGCGAGAAGTCTACTGATGGATATTGAATAAAAGTATATCTTATTTTTGTGATAAGTTATTGTAGTTTTTTAGATCTCCTATTTGGGGGGAATAGAACAAACTTCTTTTATTTGGAAAGTATGCAACCACATAATAAAATTTTAATCAGCTATAACATAAAAACGGCAAAACATTAAATTCTAAATAAAGTATTCACTTATTCCAGCATAAAAATGTCTTCAGCCCCCCAAAATTCTAGGGATCAGTAATTCTGTATAGCAAAATTCTTGAGAACAATCTGTAATCAGTAAAATGTACATTTTAATATTTAAAAAATTTACAAATCTTAAAGCAATCAATCAAATAAGGTAACAGTACTTCCAAACATATTTTTTGAACATAGTCATTTTTCTGTCTATATGCTCAGTATCTAAACACTTAGCTATTGTTTCATGACAAGTAAGAAAAGATAACACAAGTCAGTAGAAAACAAATATTCTGATAATAATGTACTTAGTGGTGCTTGACGCATTTTAGCCAGCTCTTAAATGCTCTTTCCGAGCATTAAATCAATACAAGAGAGTCAGTCATCAGGCAACCATAATGGTGTTCCTTTAAATTTCCAGCATTCTGTTGGTAAAGAATAATCAACCATTATGCTATTATAACTCTATCTATACTATATGGTGTTTGCTAAACATTTTAAGGGAAGTTTCAAAAGACTCACTGCTGCTGGTTCTCAGTAATGGAAATATAATTCTCCTCCGTCAGCCTTTCTGGCCACCCTCCTTCCCTGGCTTCCAGTGCCTGTACCATCTTCTTATCGTGCTCATACTGATCTCCTCAGTAGCGCTGATTAGCACCTATAGGAATCCTAAGTTCCTTCATTCCATGCAGTGATGTCCTTTACCCACCATCACATACCGAATTCTTGATGTTAAAAGCATATGGAATAAAATATTTTATTTTATGAACTAATGACACAAAATTCCAGAACATTGTTATTTAGTGTCCCTCAGAACCTCTTGATCCTATAAGACTTTACCTCAGTTTTACTGAGAGCTTATAACTTGCCAGGAAATGAGTTAGGGATGTATAGTCATTTAATCCTCATCAGAAACTTTTAAGATAAGAGACTATATTGATGTAACTGAAGGTTAAGAAGGCTAAGTACCTTGCCCAAAGTCACTAGCAAATCAGAGGCGAAATTTGAACAAAGCAGTGTGACATCAGAGCCTATGCATTTGACTACCTATACTATATTCCTTCGCATAGGTAGAAGGAAAGATCCTGTGACTTATAAATTGGTTAGTACTGCACATGATAGCCGTAGATTAACAGTGTTCATTGGTATTTACAATGCATTTTAGTAATTTCTATGTTCTGTGAAGCCCTAGGGTTTAATTTATTGGTAGACTATATGAAGTCCACCTCTCTGTGGGACCATCTATCTGCCCTACTCTACCCTACCTGTCTCAAGGCTGGGCCGAGACGATGTGATGCATGAAAGATGAGCAGAAGTGATATGTGTCACTTCTAGACAGAAGCTTTAAGAGCCTGTGTGTGCTGTGCATGCTCAGTTCAGTCTTTGCAACAGCAACATACACAACACCACATGTGACTTCTCTGTCCAACTGGCTCCCAGAGTCAGGTTAAGAACAGTGACACAGAGCCGAGGCTGCAGCTGACCCACAATGGGCATTTGTGAGTGAGAAATAAGTTTTATTTGTTTTAAGCTACTAAGATGTATTGATTATTACCTAGCTTATCCTGGTTAATTTTTTACCATATTTCTTTTTACCCTAGACCCTGTCTTTCACAGAATACCTATTAGTATCTAATGAGATACTAGTGTAACACAGAAGACGGCTGGAGAAATTTTTCCCCCATACAGTATTATCGAAAGATGAAAACAGAATTATTTTGGAGACAATGAGAAAGCCTTGCTCTTGTCACAGTGTGACTAAAGCCTGAGGGAAACAATGCTTAAAACTGACAGTTCTTTTTATTATGTTATCCCCAGCAACAACTTCACAAAAGTACTTGTGCCTGATACAGCTGTCCCCCAAGATTGTTTCACTCAAATCTATTAATTAGTTCATTCAATAATTATTTTCTAAATGCTTGCTAGGTGCTGCTGGCCGGTATCAGGTGGCTACCCCAACCCAACATGTGGCTGTGTTCTTAAAGTGCCCAGTGATGATGTAGAAAACTCTGACTTCCCAATCTGACAGAAGGTTTAAATATGTTATTCATCTTGTTGTAAAAATCTCATGATGTTTTTGAGATGTCAGCTTGTCTAGGATAGAATTCCCAGTTAGTCAATGGAATATTTGTCTGAGTGTGTGTGCCATGAAGGGATGTTGCAGATGTAATTGGAGTCCCTAATCATTTGACTCTAAGCAAGGGAGATTATCTAGATCTCCTCTGGATGGGCCTAATCAGTTGGAAGTCTTGAAAAGCTGAGGTTTCCCTAACAGAAAAAAGAAATTGCACTGTGGCTTTTGTCCATTGGCCAGATGTCACATGTTGTTCTGCAACTTCTTTCAATCAAAATAATATTTTGTGAAAATGTATCCAGATTGGTATAGATAATTTTAGTTTAATTTTATCCTTCAGATGATCTCCCATTTTATGGACACATCATAAATAATTTACTCTCCCGTGTACAGACATTTATGTTTTTTCAATAATATTGCCTTCGCATAAAAAGCTGCCATTCTTATGCATATCTCCACATGAGCTGTCTCTCTCTATTCCATTCTTTTTTTTTTTATTATTATTATTATACTTTAAGTTCTAGGGTACATGTGCATAACGTGCAGGTTTGTTACATATGTATACTTGTGCCATGTT
>NW_012105475.1:4368127-4401216 GCF_000951045.1 Mandrillus leucophaeus
TTGTGTCTCTATCTCCTTCAGTTCTGCTCTGATCTTAGTTATTTCTTGCCTTCTGCTAGCTTTTGAATGTGTTTGCTCTTGATTCTCTAGTTCTTTTAATTGTGATGTTAGAGTGTCAATTTTAGATCTTTCCTGCTTTCTCTTGTGGGCATTTAGTGCTATAAACGCGCCCGATCTCGTCTCTATTCCATTCTTATGCATATTGCCACACAAACATGTACAAGAGACGCTTTAAAGTACACATCTAGAGGTAGAAACAGAGTACCATGTGGTGAAAGTTTCTGCAGCTTTACCAGCTATCACCAGGACACTCTACAAGATTGTTCACAAGTTCAAAGTACCACCAGCAGCGAACAAGTGGTACCCTTATTCCAGACCCTCAACAACACAGCATTTTCAGGCTTTGTCATCTTGTTCAAGTTGATGGGCCTGAAATAAAATCTCATTTTCATTTTCATTTTCTTTCTTTCCAATGGAGTTGAACATCTTATTTTTACTAAACATTTGGTTTTCTTCTTCTGCCAACTACCTGCTCATTTCCTTTCTATACTTAGTTATTGAGTATTTTGTACTTACTGATTTTTAAAATTCTTAATATATTCTTAATAATTTATTTTCAATTATGATAACTTGATATATTTGCTTCTGAATCCAAACATTTTTTCTACTTCTTAAAAGTAACATTTTTGTAGACATTTCTAATTTTAATGTATTCAGAATTATCACTGAAATTTTTTGTAGTTTGCGGCTTGGTGCCTACTCATCGTAGTTCTCTAGGCTCCTAACAGTGCTATGATCCCTACATGTCATTCCAATTTCAATACATGTCTATTGGTTACAATTGGCCAGAGACATTCTCTGCTGCTTTCAAACTAACTGATGTAAGCTTAAAATCATATTATGACTTTATCTAAATAGAAATTAAATTTTAGGCAGAAAGATCAATGCACAATAACACAAAATGTCTTGTTCCCTGAGCACATTTCTTATCGCCTCTTGAAAATTTGAGATCAGATAGTAGACATAACGGTGAAGCTCACAGTGTATTTATACTTCTGTTTTATATAAATTCATACACAACCAAAAAAGACATCCATATGTATACAGAGTATTTGAAAAAAATTAATTTAGATTGTTAAATATAGTGTGGAGAGGTTTTCATGTTGCTTCTCATTAACATGGAACTTTCTGCAAGTTTCTGTGTATCCTTGCCTTTTGTAAAGTTTACTTTAAGGAAACAAGGTACAATTAAAACAGAATAGAATATAATAAAAATTCCTGTTATGATTTTCAAGTCATCCTCAAAATTACACAAACTAAAATCACTTGCAAAAAGATTAGAATAAATATAGGAATGTAAAAGTCTCAGAGGCTCATGAGAACCAGGATGTTTCATCCACTAGGATTTGCCCTTAGTCATCCAGCATTAAAAATAATGGCTATTCTTGGAATCTCTCAAAGGTCAAGAGATAAAACCAAAACATCTTTCTGAAACAGCAAGAAAACACTAAGGAAGTATAACCCATCAATTTAAAGTTCCATCTTACTGCAAAGTTCATCAGGAAAATTACAGAAAAATTAGACAAGATATTTAAATAGTTGTACTCACAACCTTGATATATATATATAAACATATATTTCTAAGTGATACTGAAGATTGTTTTCTTTTTTCCTGTCCCAATATCAATCAGTGCTATGATAACTAATTCCATTAAACTGAATTTCTGTGATCCCAACTTCAAGACATGTATTTAGCATCTATACACCTGTCAATGAATATATTAGTCATGTGTGTGAGAGTGTGTGTGTGTGTGTGTGTGTATGAAAATATATGTTTAGCCATGACTCTAATTCAGGATACAATATAATATGACAAGAAATCCCAAGATATACGATTCCCATTTGGTCTTTTCACTCAGTCCTTTTGGAGACTTGTTTCTTCTGATCCATGTGCCAAAAAGTTCTGATAAAATTAATGATTTGAAGAAGGAAGTTTAGAAGCAGAGAAGTAGAAACCAACCACACCATGGCCTAAGGCTTACTTTGCCAAAGCTCAAGCTGAGATGTAGTCTTGGGCATGTTATTACTAGCATAATTGCCTCTTTCTTTGCCTATTGACCTTATTGTACTTGTTTGGATTTACAATTGAAAGGAACCCTAAATGCCAAGCCAGAAGTCAAGAGGAATAACTGTTGAATTAAAGAGAAATTTGAGTGAGTTAGGAAAAACATGGGAATCTTCATTAAGCAGATTTTGGGAGTCATTGACATCTACTGTTGTGTAATGGCTGGGGAGGGACCAGTAACTTCCACACCTTCCACACCTAGATAATGAGTTGCCTAAATTATCAAAGGCCTCCTTTATTCACTTATTCATTCTCTCAGCAAACAGGCATTTTACCTCTACTGTATGGTAGCTCTGACATACAGCAGAAAGAGACATAGCACAGACTAAACCCTCAAAGAGCAACACAGTTTAGTGAAGAGCATCAGCAAGCAGTAAGAACACTCCAGCAGTGATCTTACTGGCAGTGTTCTGCAGTGGCAGAAGAAGGACAATCATTCCAAGGAAAAGTTTGAAGAAGAGGGAAAAGTAGAAGTTACTAACCAAGAGAAGGTGTGAGTCGGGAGGAGACCCATAGAGTCAAAAGAAGAAGGAGCAAGAGGCATAAAAACGGGGAAGCTGAAGAAAGCGTGGAACATTTGGAGAAGGCAAGTGGTTTGTCAGGCTCTGCAGGTGGGAATATTCAAAGATGAAATGTAGCCAGGATCCAGGAACCAGAGAAGGAAAGTCCAGAGTCTGGGGTAAATGTCGAACCGGAAGTTTATCATCACAGTAAGGAGATGAGATGGAAGCACAGCCAGAAATTATGAAACTCAAAGAAGGTCTTGTCTTTAATTTTGAATTATTTTCTTCCCTTAAGAAGGTGAGGGAAGAATAATCTGAGCTTGAAATAAAGACTTAGAATATAGACCACCTCCTGCGACCTTCTAACTCAAAATTAGAAGACATTATTGGATAGTTTCAAGGGAAGTTATGAACTTGAGAAAAACCCAGAAATAAGGTAAGGCCAATGATAGGTTTGACTCTGTGTCCCCACCCAAATCTCATGTTGAAACATAATCCCCAATGCTGGAGGTGGGGGCTGGTGGGAGGTTATTGGATCATGGGGGTGGTTTCCAATGCTTTAGCACCATTTCCCTAGTGCTGTTCTTGTGATAGAGTTTTCACAAGTTCTGGTTGTTTACAAATATGTAGCAATGTCCCCCTCTCTTTCTTCCTCCTGCTCCAGCCATGGAAGACGTGCCTGCTTCCCCTTCACCTTCCACCATGATTGAAAGGTTCCTGAGACCTCCCCAGAAGCCGAGCAGATGCCACCTTCATGCTTCATTTACAGTCTGTGGAAGTGTGAGCCAGTTAAACCTATTTTCTTTATAAATTACCCAGTCTCGTGTATTTCTTCATAGCAATATGAAAACAGACTAATACAGCCAAGATACAGCATTTTGTGTGGAATTTAATAATTAAAGAGAATTTTTTCTTTCTTTGTTCCTGCTTTTGGCATAGTCGGACTCTAGAGGGCATAGTGGAAAGAGATGAAACAGAAAATTGGAAGGATGAGTCATGAAAGGGAAAATACAGAGTGACACAGGAAAGATAAGTAAAGGCTTGCTGGAGTGACAGTTTCCAGGGATGACAGCAGAGATGTTCTGTTTTCACTGGCCCCATCATTTAGAGTGAAGTTCTCCACACATTATGTGGGGATTGTAAGAATCTGGCTGGACCCCTGACAGTCAGGGCAGGCATTCCATAGAATGACCTCTGATAATTGACAACATCCATGGGGTAGAGCCATTTCTTTGTATGTGAGGGTCATGACGTACCATATATTCCAGGGATCAAGGATCAACATCTACTTCCGTTATCACTGAAAATTCACTAACCTTCCTTGGATTCATTTGTACATTCCTATAACACCTTTCCTAAGTGGCTTCTAATCCAATTTGGATAAAACACCATTGGTGTTTTTAATACTTATCTGGTTGCCTGGATGTGTTTTGTTTGTGTATGTCTGAAGTAACTAATCCAAAAGGAAGAGTCTTTCTCTTGTTGCTCTCATTTGGTTTTCATTTTCTTGATAGTGTTCCTTTGCATAAAGAATAATCACCTTACAGAAAAATGTCATCTTAATCTCACAAGTGGTAGGAATTCTGTAAAAATACTCAATAATAGATCAAACCTATTGGATGGTACCTAATGTTCTTTCATAGCCAGTGTATTTGCTGTTTTTAAATAGTAAAAAAGAAAGAACAATATTAACAAAGATGAAAAATAGCCTCTCACAAATCCCCCAAATCATTTTATCTGTAATTAATCTGTAGTGAGAACAGGCAGTTGACATAAAGTGAAAAAGATCGTCCTGACAAGACCTCTTAGTTCAGTAAGGGTCTTTTAATTAAAATGAGGGATTTCTGAGTATATGTTGTTTCCAAGCAGTGGGAAATTATGTTAGCATGCAACATTATTGAGGAATCCAAAAGCAGACTTGAAAGAAATAGGAGAAACTGACAAACATAAGGTCCCTGGTTGCACTCACTCTCATTGTAAATGTTGTATCTTCCCACAGTGTATACTGCAGCAAATTTTCAGTCTCACTGGAAAAAGTAAAGCCATTGAAACTTTTAAAACCATTTTACAACAGTTTTGAGTGCTCATATTTTAGGGTCTTTAAAAATAATACATATATTAAATTGTCGGTATAGACATATTAAATAGATTTTTCATTTTTATTTTATAGTCCACACTTTAGAATAAATAGTCTTACCCCCAGTGGAATTTTGGGGCTGCATATCTGGCAAAATAGATATTGGTGCCTCATTACAGGAAATGCACTGACATATGTGTAAGTCATTTCTAACAGAGTTAGTTATATACATAATGAAGAAAAGAAAGATCTGTCCATTATTTCCTTCCTTGGGGAGGAGCACATAAGGCTTTGCAATCAAATAAAGCTGTACTGGGACAGCAGAAACTGAAATATTTTCACAATAACTAGGATAGTAAATATTTGCCTTTTTTAAAAGAAAAGGGAAACCACCCGTCTTCATTGGCAGCATAGAGTAGTGAAAGTGGCATGTATCATTTGCCCTCTTACTTACAGAAAGTCTGTCACTCTATCTTTAATACTAGGATAGGCAGTGACAACTCAGTCTTTCTGTCCTGGCATAACTGCATGCCCCAGAAACCTTCCGTAATTTCAGTTACTCTTTTCAAGTGATTCCAGAACAAACTTGTGTTTTGTTCCCCGTTACAGTAAGGGAAGGGAGGAACATGACTGACCAGAGGCCAGCATTCGCCTCCACCACAAAGCAGCCAGCTCAGCCAAGATTAGCTCAGAGCCAGGAGGAGCTCCCTATTTGGGGGAAAAAGTAAGTGAGAGATCCTCAGCGATCCACATTCCCCTGCAGACTCCTGCAATCCTAGCCACGGGAGAGCCCCTCAGCTCCCCTGAGACTAACATTGGGAGCTACCTGGAGTCCACACGATGGCACTGTTGCAAGTTACCAACAAGTTGGTACTGGGTCCCGTGTATTCCACAGGAAACAAGCAGCTGCATCACCACGCCATTGTGGGAGCCCAACTCCTACCAGACGACATGCTCTCCTGGGGCCCAGCAACTCCTGAATCCCAACATCCTTGAAGCCTGACTGACATCCCCCCCATGTCCACCTGGAAGGTTGCAGCATTGTGACGCCAGCTGGGCCCAGCAGTGCCTAGGTGCATAGCACTCTAGTGTGCCACACACTATGCTGCATCCCTGGGGAATAGGCAGCGTGGCATACCAGGGAGCCTTTCTTCAGGAGAAAGGCAGCCAAAGTTTGTGCTTCCCAGAGCCTGAGAGCTGCCTGACAGGACTGCTGCGTTTGACAGCAACTCCTGCTCATCCAGCAGCAGCGGGGATGCCATATACTTACACGTGCCTTCAGGGGGACTGGGGATCAGCCTGCCATCCTGGGGTCTAAGAATAGGCCTGCCCTACCCATTGCCACTACTACCAGCCCATGCCTTTAAGGGCCTGAGAATATTCCTGACCTGCTTACAACCATCACTGATGGTCCTGAGCTCACTGTCTGGGGTCCCAGAGATTGACATGCTCCACCCACCACTACTTGTACCTATAGTCCAGGGGCCTGAGGACAGACCCTCCCTGACCACCACTGCCAGAGCCCTTGCACACCTTTGGACAGCCTGAAGATGGGCGTGGTCTGCCTGCCACTGCTGCCAGTGCACACTACTCAGGAGCATGGGGACAAACCCATCCTGCCTTCCATCACCATGCACATACCATCCAGAGGCATAGTGACAAGCCTACCTTGCCCAGTGCTGGTGCTGACGTGTGCTTCCCAGCAGCCCAAAGGCTGGCCAGCCCCAGACTGCCACCACCTTGCTGGTGCCCACCCCTACACACCACTCGGGAGCCTGGGGAACAGCCTGCTATCACCACTGCTGCTGCCTCTGTATGCTACTCAAGGGCCTGAGGGTTGAGCTGCCACCACTACTGCCACCACCAATGCCATGCATGCTGTAAGGATCCAAAAGACCTGCCTGCCTAGCCCTCTGCTGATACCACAGCACCTGAGCATGCTGCCAGGAGGCCTAAGGACTGACTCACTCAAATCTACCACCGCTGGTGCCCATGTACACTGCACTGGAGCCCAAGGACCAGCATGCCTTGCCTGCTGCTGCCACCACTGGTAACTGAAGACCAGTCCACCTTGCATTTCCATCTGCAACAAAACCTTGCTATAGTCTCTACTAACAACTGAGGTTAAGCCTGTAAGGGATGAACAGACACTACTGACATTGATTACAGCCAGAGAAATCATATAAAGACTACACTCCTGTACCCACCACAAATCAAAGGCAAAGTGCCCTACTCAACCAACACTATACATATATCTATTAAATAAGGAAATGTTTAAAACTGTGATACAAGAGAACACAGAAAAACAACACAAAGAAATCAGACATAAAAGTCATGATCTGAATGAGAAATTTAACAAAGAGATAAATATAATTCTAAAAGAACCAAACAGGAATCCTGGAACTTAAGAATTCAAAAAATCAATCGAAAGAACACAATCACGAGCTTCAACAGGAGACTCGATCAAGCAGAAGAAAGAATTTCTGAACTTGAAGACAGGTCTTCTCAAATAACCCATTTGGAGAAAGAAAAATAAATAAAGGAAGAAAACGTATGTGAAATATAGAACTCCGTAAAACAACTATATATATATTTTTTAATTTGGGAGTTTCAGATGCAGAAGAAATGGACAAAGTCATAGAAAATCCATTTAATGAAATAATAACTGGAAACTTCTCAAGTCATGCAAGAGATATAGAAACACAAATACAATAAGCTTAAAGACCCCAGATAGAGTCAATCCAAAGAGGTCTTCTCCAAGGCATATAGCACTCAAACTATCAAAAGTCAAAGACAGCAAGTTCTAAAAACATCAAAAGTATCAAATCACATACAAAGGAATCCCTATCAGAATAACGGATATTTCTCAGCAGAAACTTTGTAGGCCACAAGAAAATAGAATGATACATTAAAAATATAGAAAGAAAAAAACCAGTCAGTCAATATACCTTACCCAACAAAGCTATCTTCAAAAAATGAAGGAGAAATAAAGTTTTTTCGAAATAAGCAAAAACAGGAAATTCATCACCACCAGACAAGCCCTACAAAAATTCTCAGGGGAGTTCTACATCTGGAAGTAAAAGGATGATATTTACCCTCATGAAAATACACAAAATATAAAGCTCAATGGTAGAACAAATACAAAAATGAGAAAGAGACTGAAATCAAATGTGAACACTATACCAGATCACCAAATCAGAGTGGTAAACAATAAAAGGTGAAGAAAGGAACAAAGGATATGAAAAACCAGAAAACACGAACAAAATCCTGGGAGTAACTCCTCACCTATCAGTAATAATCTTGAATGTAAATAGCTGAAATTTCCCAGTTAAAAGATGTAGACTGCCTGAATGGATTTTTTTTTAAAAAGACAAATATTTGCTGCCTAAAAGAAACTTACTTTGCCTGTAAAGAGGCACACAGACTGAAAGTGAAGAGATAGGAAAAGATATTCCACATCAAGAGAAACCAAAAGTGTGCAGGAGTAGTTAAACTTAGATAAAATAAACATTAAGTCATAAAATATAAAAAGAGACAAGGAAGATTATTACATAATGATAAAGAGATAAATTTAGCACAAGAATGTAAGAAATTTACATGTAGATATATGCACCAGCACCAGAGCACCCAAATGTATAAAGCAAATATTATTAGAGTCCATTACAATGATAACTGGGGGTTTTAACAGCCTACTTTCAGCACTGGGCAGATAAAAAATCAGACTTAGTTTGCACTATGAACCAAATGGACCTACCAAACATTCCATCCAATAGCTGGAGATACAAATTCTTCTCATCAGGAAATGGAATATTAAAGATAAACCATATGTTAGGCCACAAAAACGTCTGAACAAATTTTAAAAATCTAAATTGTATCAAGTATCTCATTAGACTGCAATGGAATAAAACTAAAAATCAATAGCCAAAGGAATTTTGGAAACTATACAAGTAAATGAAAATTAAACAACCTCCTCCTAAATGACCACTGGATTCAACTAAAAAAAGATAAGAAGAAAAATTTTAAATTTCTTGAAACAAATGCAAATGGAAACAACATGTCAAAATTTATGTATGGGACACAATAAAAACAGTGCTGAGAGATTATAGCAATAAACATCTACATCAAAAAAGGATTTTAAATAAGTGACCTAATGATATACTCTAAGGAATTGGAAAAACAAGAACAAACTAAATCCAAAACTAGTAGAAAAAAGCAAGAATGAATATCAGAGCAGAAATAAACAAAATCGAGACTAAAAAGACACAAAGGAATAATGAAACAAAAGTTGACTTTTTAAAGATGAGCAAAATCAATAAACCACTTGCTAGACTAATCAAGATTAAAGAGAAAAGTTCCAAGTAAATAAAATCGGAAGCATAAAGAAGATATTACAACTGATACCACAGATATACAAAGTCATTCATTAGAGACTGTTATGAACAACTATATGCTAACAAATTGAAAAATCTAGAGAAAATAGATAAATTCCCAGACACACACAGTCTACCATGATTGAACCATGAAGAAAAATAAAACTTAAACAGATCAGTAACAAGTAATGAGATTGAATCATTAGTAATAAGTCCCCCAACAAAGAAAATCCCAAAACTTTACTTGGCTTTACTGCTTAATTCTACAAAACTTATGAAGAATAACTGACACCAATTCTTCTCAAATTATTACAAAAAAAATTGAAGAGGAGAGAATTCTTCCTCATTCTACCAGGCAAGCATTACCCTGATACCAAATCCAGACAAGGAAACAACAAAATAAAGAAAACTATAGGCCAATATCCCTGACAAATATAGGTGTAAAAATCCTTAATAAAATACAAGCAAACTGATTTCAACAACATATCAGGAAGATAATATACCATTATCAAGTGGAATTTATCACAGAGATGCAAAGATGGTTCAATGCACAACAGAATCCAGGATAAAAACCACATGATCATCTCAACAGATGCAGAAAAAGCATTTGATGAAATTCACCATCCCTTCATGATAAAAACTCTCAAAAAATTAGGCATAAAATGAATTTCTCTCAGTATAATAAAGCTATATACGGTAAACACACAGCTGCCATTATACTGAATGGGGTAAAGCTGAAAGCCTTTTCTCTAAGAACTGGAAAAAGACAAGGATGCCCACACTGACCACTCCTATTCAACATAGTTCTGTTAGTGCTAGCCAGAGCAATCAGGCAAGAGACAGAAATAAAGGAATCCAAATTGGAAAACAGTAAGGAAAATTTTCCCTCTTTGAGGATGACATGATCTTATATACACAAAAGTCTCAACAACCCGGCAAAAATCTCTTAGAACTGACCAGTGAATTCAGTAAATTTGCAGGAGACGACATCAACAGACAAAAACCAGTGGTGTTTCTCACACCAATAATGAACTAACTGGAAAAAAAAAAAAATCCCATTTACTATGGCTACAAAAATAAAATAAAATAAAATATTGCTGATAGGAACGTGTAATGATACTATCACTTTACAAAAAGTTTGTCAATTCCCTATAAAATAAATGTATGCTTACCATGTGATGCAGCAACTCTCCTCCTAGGTATTTACCCAACTATAATGAAAAAATAAAACTTTATTCATGAAAGTTTATAATAGCCAAAAACAGGTGAAAACCTCAAGTGTTCCTCAACTCAGGAATGAATAAACAAACTGTGTACATCCACATAATGGCATACTGCTCAGCAACAGAAAGAAATAAATAACTGGTCAACACAAGAACACAAGTAAATTTGAAATGCATTATGTTAAGTGAAAGAAGCCAGATTCAAAATGCCATTCAATGTGATGCCATTTATTTCACCTTCGTGCAAGGGTACAACTGTAAGATCAATTCTTGAAAGGGGAGGAAATGTTAGGAGGATTTGTATAATGAAAAACATGGAATAGTTTTTTGGGGTGAAGGAACTTTTATATCTTTATTGTGGTGTTGATTACACACTGTATAAGCACGTCAAAAGTCATAGAGCTATTCACCAAAAAGTAAATTTTACCGCATGTAAATTGAGTAAAAACAAGGACATCAAAATTTGTCAGTTTTAGGTAAAGCATTACTTAGAGGGAAATTTAGAGCGTTAGCAGTTATATTAAAATTAAGAATGTTCTCTAATCAATGATCTATGTTTGCATCTTAAAAAATTAGAAAAAGATAAGCAAATTTATCCAAAGTAGAAGGAAGGAAAAAATAAAAGTAAGCCCAAAAATAGGAAACTGAAAAGCAATATAGAAAATGAGCTAAGACCGTTCGTCATATCAGATGGAAAGGAAACTACCAAAGTTTACTAAGGTCATGTCAAAATGACTTAGAAGCCAAATTAAAGGGGGTCTAACAAAATAATTGAGACAATTTAAGCTCCAATAAGATTATTAATCAGAACAGATTGAAATAGAATATATTTAAGTCCATGAGTTTGTGATAAAAATTTTAAAACTCTCCAAAGAATGATAGAGATAATATTAATAATTTTGAAAGAATAGAACATTTATCTTTGCTTCTTTATGATAATGAAATCACTGTATAATAAAATATTAAATAAAGGGAAATATAACTTTATAGAAATATTTCAACTAGTAAATGAAAACAGAGTGATGAAAATGTCATCACTTCCAATTCCTGGTGAATTAATGTATCTAGGCATCAGATGCCAATAGGTACTAACATCCTAAAAGAAACAATGATGGAACACATCATTACCTATAAAGTTAACTTGCTAAATATTAACAAGGAGTTAGCCAAGTCTTTAGATAAAACTACTTAATTTCAGGGAATAACAGAGGAAGAAGGACGTGTGAAACGTGTCATGGGTATCAAATCAGCAACATTCAGACTATGAGAAACTTCAATTAAAATCACCTGATTTAAAAAAAATGATTTTAAGAAAAAAATAATAACAAGATGAAAGGAAAATGAGAATTAAAATGTGTGTATTGTAAAACCCTATAATATACAGCTTAACTATGCACACTTGGGTGATAAAACCATGTTTTCTTTGACAGAAGCAGGAAAAAAAAACAAACAAAACATAAAAGTTGGTGATACGGTTTGGCTCTGTGTCCCCACCCAAATCTCACCTTGAATTATAATCCTCATAATCGCCCACATGTCAAGGGTGGGACCAGGTGGAGGTAACTGAATCATGCGGGACATTTTCCCCAGTTGTTCTCGTAATAATGAGTGAGTCTTGGAAGACTGAATGGTTTTAGAAGCATCTGGCATTTCCTCTGCTTGCACTCATTCTCTTTCCTGCCACCCTGTAAGAGGTGCCTTCTGACATGATTGTAAGTTTTCTGAAGCCTCCTCAGCTATGCAAACCTGTGAGTCAATTAAATCTCTTCTTTATAAATTACCCAGTCTCGGGAATTTCTCTATGAGAATGAACTAATGTAGTCAGAATAGTGGTTTCTTTTATTGCAGAGACTGGGAATTGGGATTAGGAAAGGAAGTGTTGAGAGTTGCGAGTTTGTGGGTGGGGTTTTTGAACTAGGTAATTCCTAGGGCTTTTGTTTCCTATCCTTGCTCTATTAAGTTATAAATTTTTTCAATACACTTTTCTATATTTTTTTTTCCCAAAAGGGCTTTAGATCTGAAAACCATGATCAAATTGTTCTCCCAAACGACTTAAACCACACCATGTTGAAACTCTAGGAAAAACTACAGTAGACCCAGTGAACTGGATTAAGGGGTCCATGAATGCCTCCAAATTGTTTCCAAGCTTATATGTGCCTCCAAGATTGAGAATTGTGCACCAAAAAGGGTAATTTCTACTCACTCTGCTTTTAATGTTTCAGACTTCTTAAGCTCTCCCTGCACAAGAAACAGGTGTCAAAAGGTAAAAATACATGATTTTTAAAAAGATAATTACTGATAACAAGTTTTTGAAAAACCTAAAATACAAAAAGCTATGATTATCCTATATGTCCTTTTTCACCATTCTCTTATACTTGTTAAGGTGGCTTCTAGTTTATGCAGGCTTGATAGACTAGCTTTTTCCTATTTGCTAACTACTTCTTGGAGAGTTTACCAATTTTTATATCCTTTCCCTAAGTTTTTTTTTTACCAAGGAAAAATTCTCTTTTATTTACCATAAATGGCCCCTCACCAGGGGCTGTTCTCTTTCCATCCAACTTATCTCTAACTCCTGGCAGCTTTTACTTTTCCCATAAAACAGAAGTGTGAGTCAGGACCATGTGTGTTGGAATCACCTGGACTGCTGGTAAGAAGTGACAGTTTCTGAGCCCAAGACCCCAATTATCAATCATTAGAGTAAGAACTCCTGGGGATCTATAATTTAAAAGGCATGAAAGCACTGGAAAACCATGGCAAAAGCATCAGCATGAAAACTCTCCTTTTTTTTTCCTTAGAAAAGTTCTTAATTTCTTTCATTTCTTTGGTCTTTAAAAAAAAAAAAATTAGCAAAGATAGCCCTGCAAGTTAACTAATTTTAACTGCCTATCTTACAGCTTCTTGTTTAATTTTAAAAATTAGTTGATTGAGGTATAATTAACATAAAACAAATGCACCCCTTTTCAGTGTTCAGTTTGTTGAATTTGGACAATGTACAGGCCTGTGAGCATCGCCACAGTCACAGTGTACAACAGGGGTGTCTAATCATTTGGCCTCCTTGGGCCACATTGGAAGAAGATTGTCTTGGGCCACACATAAAATACACTAACACGAATGATAGCTGATGAGCTAAAAAAAACTCATAATGTTTTTGGTATTTGATTTTTGTTTTTATACAGAGTCTCACTCTGTTGCCCAGGCTGGAGTACAGTGGCGCCATCTCAGCTCACTGCAACCTCTCCCTCCCGGGTTCAAGCTATTCTCCTGCCTCAACCTCCCGAGTAGCTAGGATTACAGGCACCCGCCACCACGCCTGGCTAATTTTGTATTTTTAGTAGAGACAGGCTTTCACCATTTTGGATAGGCTAGTCTAGAACTTCTGACTTCAAGTGATCCAGCAACCTCAGCCTTCCAAAGTGCTGGGATTAGAGGCGTGAGCCACCATGCCCAGCCTCGTAATGTTGTAAGAAAGTTTACGAATTTGTGCTGGGCCACATTCAAAGCTCCTGGGTCACAAGCAGCCCACAGGCTGGGGGCTGGACTAGCTTGATATAGAATATTTCTTTCACTCAAAATGTTCCCTCATGCCCCTTTACATTCAAGCCCCTCGCCCCTCCCCTAGTCACTGGCAACTATTGCTCTACTCTTTGTCCCTATAGTTTTGCCTTTTCTAAATTTTTTTCTTTTCTTTTTTATTCATTGTGATAAGAATATTTAACGTGAAATCTACCCTTGAAACGAATTTTTAAGTACACAATGCAGGATGGCTAACTAGAGGCACAGTGTTATAGAGCAGATCTCTTGAACTTCCTCATCTTATTTAACTGAAACTTTACTCTTGGGATAGCAACTCTCTGACTCTCTGTTTCTCACTTTCCCCAGCCCTGGTAAACCACCATTCTATTCTCTATTTCTATGAGCTGAACTGTTTTAGACACCCTGTATAAGTGGAATCATGCAGTATTTGTTTTCTGTGATTGCCTTATTTCACTTAACGTGTGACATCCTTCAGATTCATCCCTGTTGTTGCCAGTGACAAGATTTACTTTCCTTTTAAAGTATGAATAGTATTCCACTGTATGTCTTTACTAGCTATTAAAATCCATTCATGTGTGATGGACATTTAGGTTGTTTCCATACCTTGGCTATTGTGAACAGTGCTGTAATAACTATAAGAGTGGTTATATCTCTTGAATACCCTGATTTCAATTATTTTGGATATATACTCAGAAACAGGATTGCTGGGTCATATGGTAATTTTATTTTTAATTTTTTGAGGAACCTCCATACTGTTTTCCATAGTAATTGCACCATTTTATATTCCCACCAACAGTGTACAAGCATCCCAATTTCCCCACATTCTTGCCAGTACTTGTTCACTTTTTAAAATAATAATACACAAATGATGCGCAGTTTTATATGATATATCACCTATTTCATAAGAATTCAATGTATATTACGAAATTTCCAAATATTCTCCTATCTGTGGGGCATTGGTACTATTATACTTAGTTAATGGATTGAGAAGAAAACAAAGAAAGCGAAACACTAGGTAATATAATGTAGAACCGGAGGCTTCTACAGAGCACTTATGTTCTTTTATTTCATTATGTTAACTTTGTATGAATAATTTTAAAAGACTATTGCTTTTCTCATGAAGTGTGTAGTTATTTACAAATGAAAAAGAAAGGAAACCACTAGCACAGTGTATTAGGGTTCTCTCGAGGGATGGGACTAATAGGATTGATGTTTAGGATTGATGTTAGGATTGATGATATAAAGGGGAGTTTATTAAGGAGTATTGACTCACACGATCACAACGTGAACTCCCACGATAGGCCGTCTGCAAGCTGAGGAGCAAGGAAGTCAGTCTGAGTCCCAAAACCTCAAAAGTAGGGAGGCTGGCGGGGCACAGTGGCTCAGGCTTGTAATCCCAGCACTTTGGGAGGCCAAGGCGGGTGGATCACGAGGTCAGGAGTTCAAGACCAGCCTGGCCAAGATGGTGAAACCTCGTCTCCACTAAAAACTACAAAAATTAGCTGGGTGCAGTGATGCATGCCTGTAATCACAGCTACTCGGGAGGCTGAGGCAGGAGAATTGCTTGAACCCGGTGGAGGTTGCAGTGAGCCGAGATGGTGCCATTGCACTCCAGCCTGGGCAACAGAGTGAGACTCCGTTTTAAAGAAAAAGAAACCAAAAAAGTAGGGAAGCTGACAGCGCAGTTTTCAGTCTGTGGCCAAAGGCCCAAGAGGCCCTGGCAGACCACTGGTATAGGTCCAAGAGTCCAAAAGCCAAAGAACTTCGAGTTCAATGCTGGAGGGCAGGGAGCATCCAGCACAGGAGAAAGATGGAGGCCGGAGGACTCAGCCAGTCCAGTCCTTCCAGGTTCCGCTGCCTGCTTTTATCCCAGCAGCTGATTGGATAGTGCCCATTGAGGGCGGTTTTGCCTCTCCCAGTCGACTGACTCAAATGTTAATCTCCTTTGGTAACACCCTCACAGACACACCCAGGAACCATACTTTGCATCCTTCAATCCAATCAAGTTGATAATCAGTATTAACCATCATACACAGGTTTGAGCATTATATCAACATCTGAATACTTACTTCTTTAGGTTCTAATTCTATAATCTTAGATGAAAGCTCCAGACAGTCCTGATGATTAATATTTTGTCTGACCTGGCATAAATTCCAGGTTTTAAAAGATGATAATTTATGAAAATTAAATTATGCCTAGAGACAGTTTTATCCATAACATCACAAACTCCAAAAATTAGCTGCACAGGGAGTAACAGGAAACACCAAATAACAGTTTACTGGATGTGAAGCCATCCAAAATTATTTTGTTTTTCAGAAATGTAATTGCTGTAAGAAGCAGCTTGAAATATAAATTGGAATTCATTTTTTTGTTTTCCTATTACTGTCATGGGAGGGAGGAATAAGGAGGGGTGAGAAGGGGTAACTGAAGGTTCTTGAAAGTAATTCTCAAATTTGGCTTCTCGGGTTAATTTCTTCCTATTCTTCCTATTGTTTATGTCTTGTTGAAGTGTAATACTTTTAATTCTGAAGCTAAAGGGCCACAGGAAAGACATGTTTACCAAGTGCATATCAAAAGAAAATAGTATCCCGTGATGATCTCTTTGTCTTTCAGTAGATAACCGCTGGTGAATTGTGGAGTAAGCAACCTGTCACATACATTAGTCATGTGAGCTATGGGCCATTAGACTAGAGCAGTACTTGATGTAGCTTTATCTTCTAAGATGGTTGTTAATTTCCTTAAAGTAGTTTTGGGACTTGAACATCTTTGGCACAGTTTGGGGAGCAGAAATAAGTTTGTTGCCTTTCTATGCATTAGTGAAAATTGCTTAGGGTGATACGGATTTTCATTTTATCCGGCCATATTACAGTCTGAATTATGTCCTTTCGACAATGAACTACCACATACTTGTGAAAATAACTTCGTAAATATTAATAAAGCCTTTCCCCTCAGGCTAGCCTATGGGTGTTGCTATGAATAAACAGAAGTGGACTGACGGGAATGCTACCCTATTAGGAATTATCAATTTTGAGAAATGACCTCTTAAATTTTGGTTTGGCGGTTTCTGTTAAGACTCTACCTTATTTTTTATTATAATGTGGTTCTCCTGTATACCATATTCTAAATTATTTATTAATTGGAGTGGAGCCTAACCACAGTATCATTAATAATTAATTCTTCTTTTGGATCTGTGTGCATTCATGTGATTAAATGCCTGTGCTTTATCTTATGGAACCCACAGTCTGCTATTTTGCATTGATTAGAAGAAATGCACAAATAGCAGGCACCCATTATGGAATGCCCAAAGGATATTCACAGTAACCATTTCCTGAGTGTATGTAACCTCTAATGCACCATCATGTGAGAAGGGAAAATCTAACTCTTCTACCCACAGTTTGTTGCATTTGAAGCAGTGCCTTTGTGGGTAGGTAGAGCTTTGTGCCTGCTTCTTCACCATTGTTCTTTTAATACTTATTTTTCCTCAAGAGCAAAGAGATGGGTGAATAGGATGGATAAGCTACATGAAGTGTCCTTAGCAATATGTAGGAAAATAAAATAACATTTAGAAAGATATGCTTCATACAGAATTTTCAGCTTTACCAAACATAATTGATTTCGTCTTGATCATCAGCTAGATTCTTGTTTAAAGAAAAAAGCACTCCTCCCAGCCCAGAGCTCAGATGATTAACATAACAAAGGTTTACTTTTTACTCTGGTTCACACCCCATGCAGTTTGGCAGAAGGCACTGTTTCACGCTCCCTCTCAGAAATAAAGTCTGGCAGAGGGCTCTCTTCCTATTACTTGTTGGTCTGGAATAAAAGCCATGTTCAGTCTGCACACCAGGGAGAGAGAGGCTACAGACCACACCTGGGCTTTTCATGATCTCAGAGTGTGACGTTCAATGATAAAATGAATCATGGAGGTGATGCATTGCTCCCACTCAGAGTTCATTGGCCATCACCAGTCACATGAGTGGGAATTGGGGGAAATACAGAAATTTGGAGGAGCATTACTGTCTATGGCCCTGTCTATCCTTCTAGTCACCAAATATCCTTTTGTTATTTTCTCCCAATATATGGCTCACATTTAATAACTTCCCAAGGAAGGACACACAAAAAAATTCCATCCAGTCACAAACTCAACTTCAAGTCCAGAGTCTTTGAGTGATGTGCAATCATCTCTGTGTTAAACCCACATATGACTCCAGCAGCTCTAGGTCCAGAAACCTGTAGACTAAAAGGACCTGATACTGTCCTCTCCAATGAAAAAACAAAAGAGAAAAATAGGAGACTAACAGTAGTGACTTATTTGTATCAATTCCCAAATTCCACTGAACACGTGTTATTAAGGGCACTCTCTTTGGTGGAAACGGATCTTAATTCCTTAATTCTGACTCTCCTTGGCCACACTGATTCAGGCACTGAAGAGTATAACCTTCTTCCAGGCTATGCAACTTTCTGAGCTCAATCCCTTCCAATGAAACATTAGTACCCTGTCATAGACCCCATTATTATCAATATTCACTTTCCCTCCTTGCAAGAGGATTGTATATCCCACTCTATGTTAATCTCTGAGTGTTGTATGATTGTTTCCAAAAAGCAAAATCATATAAGCAGTGGAATGTATTCTGTCTAGGGTAGCACATGTTCTCCATGATGTCTTTGCTCTCTGCCGTGCTTATTTGCAATGTCAGATAGGGACCCAGAGAAAAGGAAACGTGGAGCAGAGCCACAGCCAACCTGTGATGGCCATGGCCCTGTAGTGCAGAGAAGAAGTGAGCTTTGCCTGCTATAAGCTACTGACATTTCACAGTTGTTTGTTGCTGCAACATGAACTGATAAGCCCATTCAAAGGCCACATCTCTTTTAGTCGAGTGGCTTTTTTGGCAATATAACTGTTTCAAAAACTTTATAGAGCTTCTTAAATAGTCTATGCAAGTTAGTCTGATGTGCTAACAAATGTATCTAACATTCTCTTTGAGGCATGATTCTCATCTATGAAATGTGGGATTGCTTTTTTACTCATAACTCTCACTCTCTCTAAACTTTATATATATATACACACACACACAAATATATATATACATACACACACAAATATATATATACACACAAATATACACACAAATATGCACACAAATATATATACATATATATATGTATATATATTACTCTTATCCTTAGTTTTGCCCTTAAGCATTTAAATTACTTGAAAGGTTGTACTGAGTATGTTTCTCAAAAAGGCTTTCTTAAGCCTGTTACTGCCAGGTATCAAAGCAGTTGACTCTTCTAACTCAAAGGACTCACTGTCCTAATTCCCTCTGCAAAATGACAATTTCTTTACTGAAATTATGTGTTTCTTGCAACGCCTTGTAAATACAACTAAGTAGCAATAGAAATACTATAAGTCCTCCATTTTTCAACCTCTTCCCATAGAGCTACATCAGATAGTGCTACATGATCTACTTTGCAAACTATCACAGGCTCCAGTTTCACAAAATATTTTAGCCCTGTAAAAAGAGATTGCTAATGTAAATCTAAAAACAGTTCTAAAATTTAAAAGTTTACTTAAAAACTAGGTTGTTATCTTTTTAGCTTGATAACCATTTCCTCAGTGGCCACTAAACCATTGCCGTGTACTTTAGTGTTTTGGTTTGTCTGTTATAGGAGCATATCATTCTGGTACCAGTTTCTGTATCAATAAGGAAAGGCTAGGTTACAATGGGGCAACCAGTAATTTCCAAATCCCCGTGGCTTCACATACCAAACTTGCATTGGTCAGTCTCAGTACGTGTTCCCTGGAGATGGTCACAGCTTCTGCTCGAAACAGCCCAGTGTAGGGCCCACTATCTGGCATTTGTACTAGTTGGCCTGGTAGCAAGCCTTTACAAAACCTCATCCTGGAAATGACACATGGCCTTCCTCTGGACAATGTATTGACCAGAACTGGTCTCCAGGACCCCACCCAACTTTTGTAAAAGTACAAGAAAAATGTAGAGAAGTAAATGAAATCTTTGGGGGATATTGCTATCTCTACACAAAATTATGTAATATACCATTCAAATTAAAAAGAAGCAAGTGACTGTAAATATAAACAAAATGACAGGAAAAAGAAAAAAATTATAATAATATCCAGGCACAGTAATTATGGAATAAATCAGATTTCTGGCATGCCTGTTTGTATGACAGCAAAAAAATCCCCACCATCATTTCTGAATTATTCAAAAACTGACTGTCTAATTTGTATTTTTTATCTCGTCCTTGCTTATCTTTCCTCCTTTGGTAGTTACTATTCCCTAATACAAGATGAAAAACCCAAACTAGGCTATTTTATGTCTTACAGTTGCTATGGCAAAAGGTATTAACAAACAACAGTCATGTGTCTTATCTGAACAACTTGCAATCTTAATCAATTGTGTGGCCATATAATTTATTGCTCAAACCAAAACATTTTGAGAGTGAAAATGGGTGATATTAAATATACAGAGAGATAACTCAAACAAATTTATTCTTCAAAATGTAAAGATGTGTAAAATAGTTGCACAAAGGTTAAGAAACTTATTTGAGGTTATAAAATTAAAAAGCAGGAGAAACATGCTTAAATTTGAGCTGCCCAATTCCCATATCTCAACTCTTACTCACTGTGCTGTCTCAATTACCTCCTCCCTTCTCACTGGAGAGTCATTAATAATAAATTTCTCAAACTGGGATAAATATATAAAGAACTTTAGAGAACATAGGAAGCTTTGTGTCATATTTACTTGTGATGATTCCACATGAATCAGGAAAGAGCAAGGGAACTGTTGGGAAATATTAAATAAATAGAACCCAGTTCTGCCATAATTTTTGCTTAAATATGGAGGGAGGTGAGATTGGTTGAGAGGTCATGGTAAAGTCTTAAGGGACTCCAGAAGACTGGCTCAGTGCTTTAAACAACAATGTATTAATGTATATTATTATCATAATTATTTGAACAATAATGTATATTAAAATTATTCAGAAAATAATAAAATGGGTAATATCCAGTTCAGTGTAAATGACTAGTATTTACTCAGATATATATACAGTATAAACATTTTCCTTTCTCTTTCTGTATCCTTCAAAAGTCATAAGACTATCTGCACATAATCATATATATGGTGTAAAATTACTCCATGGAAGTTGCTAGATGGCATAACCTGATGGGAGAAACAGAAAACTTAATAGAAGTGAAATCAGCAGAGAAGTTAACAGAACTTAGAAGCAATGATGAATTTTATTTTCACAGTATGCCCTATGATTTTTCATTTTATATTGTTTTGAGCCTTGTTGCTTTTAAGATCATAAAACTATTTGTTAATTTCCATGCCCACTACCAATCACAGTTCATGGATATATTTTGCAGGAATATGTAGCACCCGTCAAGCATAGTGTAAGCAGTGATTAAAGGGGCAGATAAAGAAACAAGGTAAAGAGAATGAATGAATGAATGAATGATACAGAGTTTAAAATAGATAATTTTGTCCCACGACAGCCTCTACTCCTCCAGGATACGCACTGAAAACTAGACAGGCCATTCTCTTTTCGACTCCATATGTGACTTTGGCCCCAAAGACTAATACAGTTTCACGGTGGGCAAGACAGTCACACTCATATAAAGTAGTTATTGAGCATTTTATGACATCCCAAAACATTTTTTAAAATAACATTTGCCTGTAAAATTGGCAGTCTCCACTCACCTTTACCAAAGTTTCCCTTAGAAAGTCCCTTATTGATTAACTATGGATTAGGATAGCCTTAGTTGATAATTAACAAGGTCATTTGCAGGTTGCCCAGTCTGGTTTACATTTAAATTTAATTTTTGAATTGATATTGGACATTTGATGTCCCTTAGGGAGATAGTATTTCTTGTGTTATCCCATTTATATACTTTTTGCTTTGGAAAATTGTTTTAAATGACCTATAAACTGCCGGAAATCAATTTAGACTTTGCTCTAGTGTTTCAACCAGACGATGAACACAATTCAATTAATCCTTAATAGTAATTTCTCTAAATATACCTTAGTTATTTTTTATTGCACGTGGGATGATTACTCATGATTGTATGTGGCACTACCAGCAAAAGGAAAATGGACCATATTCAGAGATAAACTACATGTAATTATGTAATTGCACTTGACATAAATTCAAGGATATTGAATGCACCAGGAAATCTGTAATCTGGAAGTTTTATTGTCTCATTCAAAGATCTAGCCAATAAGCTGTGTAGATTTTTCTTTTAAGTAGCTAACCACAAATGAGCTAATGACTCATTGTGTTATGGTTGCAATATCACTGCACATATGACCAAAAATTGCTAATGGATTTAGTTTATATATCTATTTGAGAGAAACAGATATTCTGGATCTTAGAGAACAGTTAGCCTGTGTTGTTTCTTTGCTTTGAAAATGATTTAGAGCTCTGGTCTTCTAGCAGGATTCTTAATAAGTCTGGAGGACCAGAAATGCTGACCAGGGAGTTGAACCCTCATTAGGCATATCCAGACACAGTTCAGCAATTGCTGGTCCTCACAATCCCAACTGGTCAGTGGCCCTGAGGCCCTAACTCTTCTGCTGGTCCCCTCACTCATTCCCAAGACTGTAGGTACCCAATAAAATATTAGCACAGGTTCCCTGTCCCCACTCCTCACCATTACCCTCCTTACTGAAACTTGTCTTTTCAGCTTCTATCATCAGACCAGTCCCAGATTTCCTGGCCTCCAAATTCAACGTGTTTATAAGATGCTGCCCAAAATATGATTCCCATGGCATAGCTCCTGAGAAGAAAGTATCACATACTAGGCTCCACCTAGGATTTTGGAATGCTTCACTCTGACCCTACCTTCTGTGTCCAGAAGTAAGCATTGAATTCCTTACAAAAGGTAAACCCAGGAAATAGAATTTACCAATAATTGAAACACAACCAGCAACAAGGCAAAGGTATTTAACAAGTGGTCAAAAGAGACAGGAAGACATATTTGAGCATCTCCCTCATGAGAACCAGCAAGTTCTGAACTAAGATTCTTCAACATCTAAACATTCCAAAAGTATTAGCTCTGCTTCCCAATGCTAGCCAAAGGGAGAGAAAACTAGTGTTATGTAACAGTGATACAGGGTTATTACTGTAAATTATCTTTTTTTGGAAAAAAAAAATCTCACTCTCACCCTGGCTGGACTGTAGTTGTATGATCTCAGCTTACTGCAACCTCCACCTACAGCGTTCAAGCAATTCTCCTGCCTCAGCCTCCTGAGTAGGTGGGATTACAGGTGCTTGTGACCACACCCGGCTAATTTTTGTATTTTTAGTAGAGACAGGGTTTCGCCACGTTGGCCAGGCTGGTCTTGAACTCCTAGTCTCAAGTGATCCACCCACTTCAGCCTCCCAAAATGCTAGGATTACAGGCATGAGCCAACGTGCCTGGCCTGTAAATCATCTTTTGTGGTTCAAAGGAGATGGTCCATTTTTTGTCGTGATCCCGTGGCTAGTCAAGATCACTGCAGAGCTGCAGTGATGCCTCACATTTTTACTTCAAGTTTATAATTCTGAATGTATTTAGCCCATTCTTCCAAAGATTGACCACCCCACCAAGATGGCAGAAGCAGGAGAAACTTGCATCCTCAGCCAAGTAATGTTCCGCCACCTGATGCAGCCCTCCACGTGAGCTCCTGTGCCCTTCTCTTACTCAGGTTTATCAACAAAAGGTCTCACATCCCTTGGGAGAAATTTTCCTCCTTAGGGACCTCAAAGGTTTTGCCAGTATGTGAACTTCTGTCTGAAGTATCTCATTAACCTAGTTGGATCGGGGAAGTTCTAGCAGCATTTAACCTCAGAAGGGCAGGTATAATTTCTGCAAAATCAAGATCCCTGGGGCATAACAGCTCAAAAACCTTCCTATGGTAAATATATTGGGACTATTTTATAAGACTGTGCCCTATTAAAAAGTCATACATACAAAACACCTCATAAAAGTGAATAGGACCCAGATTGCAAAATGCAGTAAACATCTAGTTGGTCTATCAGATTTTCTTCTGATCTGTACCCATTTTTCATAGGCATGCAGTCCAGCTCTCTCGATTATTGTTAGAGTAGTTTCCAGTATATGTAAAATACCACCTCAACTACATTCACATTGTATTTTATGGTATTTTTATAGCAGTGTTGCATTTCTTATTTTGAATTCTGTATAACAATGGAGTATTTTAAACCAGAGAATATAATATATCCTTGTATATTTTTAAAACCTGATCATAAATACAGTTTGCAAAAAGATTTATAGAAGTAACAATATTCTTTATGATGTGTCTGAATTGTTTTACCTTATCATAATTTAAACATAAGTTGAGGAACTAATATGACCTCTAGGTGGCATCTAACTATTATTGAAATCAAAAGTTTCCCACTATGTTCTGAAGCTTTGCGAGCCAATTCCTGCCTTGACTACCATTAACTCGGCACTTCTTGTAACTGACACATTTTTAAGGAGGTTCACAACCCTAACAGCATCACAGCCTCCCAGTTCTAGTATGCCCTGTGGTGAAAGTTAATGGCAAACAGCAGCAACCCAATTCTGGAAGGACTGCTAATGGCCCAAACTCTTCAGTACTGAAGGTTTGAGTCCCTCTACCAGGTACAAAACCAAGGCTTGCTGAGGTGCTTGCTGAGGTCCTTGCTGAGGGCAAAGGAAATATGGAATAGATAGTGAAAGAAGATAGTTATAAATACAGATATGACCACATGACCCATTGCAGAAATAGACTGTAATTATTATAATATATCCTTATTTTATTATGAATATGTTTGCATATATGTATTTGTACCTAGAAAGTGTTCTTGTTTTCTTCTCTCTTATGTCTTTGTCATATAACATGAGATAAATTAACTCTATACCACAGTATTTTAAGCATTGTGAACTTTACATCATAGTATGTAAGTAACAGAATATCAAGGAGAAAAGTAAACATTACTGAAGGATTTTGCATCCTCTTCTGAGGAGGGGGTAAGTGCATTTCCAGTTGTACATAGGATAGTAGTATCATGTTTGGCAGAAATGATCATTTGTTTTTGTCTTTATTTGGATATGAAGTCTGGTTTATCAAAATGTGTATAGGTGTCAAGTTGACAAGCAGTGGACTCTGATGATTAATTTGTTGTTCGACTTGGCAAAGTTGTGGTGCCCAGTTACCTGGTAAAACACTAGTCTAGATGTGGTTGTGAAGGTATTTCTATATATAATTCACATTTAAATTGGTTGACTCTAAGCAAGCATAATATGGGCAGGCATCATCTAGTCAGTTGCAAGTCTTGAGTAAAGACCGAGGTTCCCCATAGAAAAGGACTTCTTCCTCGAGACTGCAATGTAGAAACTCTGCCCAGATTTCTAGCCTGCTGGTTGGCCCTAACAATTTCGAACTCAAGATTGCAACATCAACTGTTACCTGAATTTTCACCCTGCCTGTCTGCCCTATAGCTTTTAGACTTGCCAGGAACCGTAATTATTATCTGAGCCAATTCCTTAAATAAATAAATTTCTCTCTCTCTTTCTGGAGAACTCTGACTAGTACACATACCTTTGTTTCTCTTTGATTTGTTTCTTTAAGCCTACAGCTTAAGAAATCATTTAAGCCAAACGAAATCAATGAAGAAAGTATTGATTTGAAACTTTTGCTCTTAACTTACTATCCAATACAATAAAAATTTAATAAATCATATTGAAACATTTCTAACTTACAAAGCCAAAAGTTACACAAAGTGTAAAGAATTCAACAGTGACATTTTGAAGTAAACTAGGAAAGCCTAATACAATCTTTTCTCCTCCACGCAGACTAGACCCATCCTTGGAAACAGAACACACCTAATTCCCAACTGCTCTGGATGAAAATATTGTGAATTCCCACCCTCAAGTTCCCACCCTCGAGTGAGCTTCAGCTCGCCTAATAACAGTGCAAGTGATAGATTAAGCTTGGAGGGGAAGAGTCTTTAGGGCTTTGTAAGATATTATAGCTGTTAAAGTATACATTGAAATTCTTTGAGGGCAAAGGATTTGAGTCACCTAGCTGACCCCTATAGTACTTTTTATAGAATAAATTCTGATAATACCCATGAATAGTGGTCCAGTTTGGTGAAGCCACTCTCATTCTGAGAAGTAAAAATATTTACTTCTCTTTACTTTTGTGAACACTATATATATAACTTTAACATAATTTGTGTTCTGCAAAAAGATTTGCTTATCAAAACTTTTAAAGCACTGCATATATATTCTAGAAAATGATCTTATCAAAAAAAGGAAAAGAAGAACTCTTAGAATAAAGTCAAAGCCACATTGCTTTCTGCATTCAATAACTTGTATGAACAGAAAAATTTTTTAGAGACATAAATACCCTCTCACTCATAGCATATTTTAAAGAAAATAAAAAGAGAAGGGGCACTACTTCCACAGTACAATCTACAGCTATAATTAAAACTCCATCGCTTTGAATTTGTCTAAATTTTGTGGTTAGAGTCCTTTCCTCTGTGGTTGAAATTACTTTCTTGACTTAAGTTTCATTATGCAGCTTGCTTGCTCAAAACTTTTCTTAAACTTTTCGTTTTCTGCCACTACCCTTTTCTCATTCTTAAAATCTTACCTGCAATCCTTCTTCAATCATATGAATTCTTGTAGAATAACTAATGTATAGGAGAACGTAGGAGGAAAAGTGGGCATGGGAAGAGTCCCAAGCAGGCTGGAAACTATGACATTATGCAATGTATGAAAGATTAAGGTCCAAGCACTTTGGGAGGCTAAAGTGGGGGGGAATACTTGAGGCCAGGAGTTTGAGACTAACATGGTGAGACCCTGTCTCTATAATAAATACATAAATTAGCCAGGTGTTCTGGCATGCACCTGTAGTCCCAGCCATTCAGGAGGCTAAAGTGGGAAAATTGCTTGAGCTCAGGGGTCCGAGGTTACGGTGAGCTATGATCACGGCGCTGCACTCCAGTCTGGATGACAGAACAAGACCCTGTCCCCCCCCGCCAAAAAAAAAAAAAAAAATTTAAAAACCAAAGGACGAGAAATAGTAAAAGAAGAGGCCAAGTGACTGCCAAGGTGAAGAGCAAATGGAAACTCAGCTTCACCACTGAGATGTCAATCACTTGTTCAGAAACTCAGTGGCATCAGTCCACCCAGGGATAGTTAAATTTCAGTGATGTCTACCAAACTCACAAAAGGAAATTAGCAGGGAGCCAGCTATTGGATAAGGTGCCAAAATGATTACCTCAGTGGAGATCCAGCTGACTGGAATAAAAGGCTAAATCAAGCCTGGTTCAGCTAACACATAATAGTAGTGTTGAATGAATAAGCAACAACGCATACTGGGTCATGGAGACAAGTCAAGGTAAACAGCACGGTTGAAGTCAAGAGTAGGTACAATGCAAGTGTCAAGCATGAAATGAAATCAGATCCCATTGGATTAAGGAAGGTTAAAACCAAAAGGGGCACTTACAGGCTCCTCTGTAAAGTTAGTTAAATAGCACATGGCTTTAGCACAGTGATTTTGAAGTTTAAAAACACTTTGCCTATGACTGTAACTTGTCTACCTCAAGCAGCCATATTGATTGCTAACATGTGTGTCTTCGTTTCCTATTGATGCTGTAACAAATTATCACAAATTTGTGGGATAAATAGCACAAGTTTGTTGTCTCACAGACTGCAGTTAGAAGTTTGGGTTGGATTACAGGTTTCTCTACTTCAGGTCTCATAGGCTGAAGCCTATGGGCTCTGGGAAGAACCGCATCCAAGCTCATCCAGGTTGTTGATAGAATCCCATTCTTTACTTTTGTAAAGCTGGCTGACAGCTAGGGGCCACCTACAGCTTCAAGAGGCCTCTCTCTAGTTCTCACACATGGCCCCTGCATCTCAGAATTTCCCTTTATTCCACATCTATCTTCTGCTTCCTCTTCCACGCTATCTCTGACTCCAGCCAGAAAATGTTCTGTGGTTTAAGGACTCATGGGTTTAGATTGGACCCAACCAAATTATCAGGATTTCTCTCTATTTTGAGGTCCTTGACCTTAATTACACATACAAAGTCCCTTTGCCTTTTAAGGTAGTGTATTCCCATATCCTCAGTGGCTTCAGTGGCTGCCACTCTCTCTGCCACTATCCCCAGGGAAGAAAAGGCTCTGCCATTTGGAAAGGTGGTTTCTGTGTCATTGGACACCAGTTCTGAGAGTTAGTTTGAGAACTCATCCCCGAATGTGCTTTCCTCCCTCTCCCCTGCCCACCACACCTTACATTTAATAAATAAGGTTGTACTTTTCTTAGGGTGTGGATATTAGGGGGGCATTATTCTGCCTACCACATACCCATACAGTATTATTATTTTCCTGACCAGATTGCCCATTTTGTAACGTTTACTGTTGCATATGCCTGAGAAGATCACAGTTACCCTGTTTCTTAGAAAATACTAAGACTAGAGGTTTGCTGAGCAAAAATGTACAGTCAGAATACACACAGGTCTTCAGGCATATTATCAGTGAGCTTTGGTAGTCTGATGAAATAACCTTGTTTCTTGAGATTATTCCTATGAAGGTTACTAAATACTAATGTAACCCTGTCATTGCCACCATGTGCATTTGTGCAGGTTGTGCCCTGCATAAGCATGCTCAGCAGAGGGACTGGAATCTGGCCAACATTCTACCTAGAGCTCGATGTCCTGCCAGCACCCAGAGAAAGCAGTTCCCACAGCTTCCCTCCAGCCCTGGAACTTTCTCTGCCCAATATTGTTGAAGGACAGTCTGACACATTCTTATTCTTCAACTTTCTCTTTGCTCAGCCTTGAGATGCCCACGTCTCTTCTCTTTCCTCTTGTCATTCATTTATTATCTTTCTCATTTCACCAGGAAGCTGTAAAATATATCAATTCCCCACAGTAGAACATTTTGTTTTCACTGGTTACATTCTAGGTTGGCTTTTTCCTGATACCATCTAAGTAGTCACTGTGACTGTATCAGTCATATTTCTTCACACCACATTTTAGGGTAGACTCTTTCTGGGAAGATATCTTCAAGAGAGTTCATTTTTTTCCATCCTGTGAGAATTCCTATAAAGCTCAATCAAAGAGGGGGGCTATTCTCGGTCAAAATATCTTATCCATTTCCTTTCTGGACTTTTTAAAAACTGTTTGTCACAGTTCAGCTTAGTCTTTAAAGCTGTATATTGCTAGTAAATGTAATTTTGGTTCTCCAATGTTTATTCATATGATCCCAGGCAATTGTGGACAAGTTCACCTCATATTAACTAAATTTTAGGAGAAGTCATTTATAAATGCAGAGTATAAATAAAATTAGTAATTCCTTTTTCAGGATTGGCCTTTTATTTTTTTTGTCTTACTGGATTGAATGGACTTTTTAAAATGTTCAATTTTTTTTGTAAAACTTTTAAAGATTGATCACAGATGAGCAAGACTGAGGGAAAAAAGGTTGGCACAATTCTTTTTAGCAATTTTGAAATCTAGAACCTTGAGACGTTGACTAGAGTAAAATTTCATACCTTCGCTACTGTCCACACCTGAGCTAGTCTTCCTACACAAAATGTAGCTTTTGCCACCTGCGTGTTTGTGTCGTTCCTGCATTTTAAAATGCATAGTCACCACCACTTTTCCTTACCCTGTCAATTTTTCACCTCTTTACTATTGCAATTGAAAACATTTTTCAACATCTGCCTGCAATTCCATTCCCTCTCTGAAGCTTTCCTCACTCACTCCACCTAAAAGTGAGTTCTCACTCTTCTGGACTCCTTTTACTCCTTGGTTCTTTCACTTTTATAGTGTTGATTATAGACGAAATTGTATCATAATTTTTTTTTCTGAGCATATTGTATGTGGGTTTCTTCAGACAAAGGACAGAAATACCTGCAGTGGTTTTTCATGCCTACCTGAAAGATTTAAGAGACTGATCAACAGATCTATGTGCGTATATAGGTTGTCAGTGGCAGATTTCAATGTGACTACATGGAAAATTGACTTTAGGTTACAAGTTCTTGAAGGCCTAGAGCTAAATCTTGTTTATCATTTTTCTGTACAATGGTCAGGATATTGTCATTTACTTGGTGGGTGTGCAACAAACATTTGCAAGGAATTAATAATACAAAATATTTTTAATTTATTTTGAAACACATTTTCAGAGGGGAGAGATTAATGTATCCACAATATAGTACTATTAACAGAACAAAATTAGAATTGTGTTCAATGTCCTTAAATGATAGCAGTAATGCCCTACTATTAGTACTACTAGTAGTTACAGTAAGAGCAAATGCTTATTCAGTGCAGGCAATATGCAAGGCACTGTTTCCAATTAATATGTATTAATATCAATATATTAAAATATAATGTTACATACTAACATTAATATATAATGTATTTTATATATTAATTCATTCAAACCTCATAAAAATCCTAGGATGCTGTTATATTCGTTGTCCTAATTTTAGTAAGATAAAACTAAAAAAAGAGACATTAGGTACCTTGCTAGAGATCATGCAGCTAGGAAATGTCAGAGCTAGTGAGTATTTGAACCAGTCTGTTTCCAAATACTATGCTCTTAACAACTAGACTATATACTAAGTGGAAATACTTTTTTTTTGATGTATGGAACATTTTTAACATTCGGGAGCCATGGACTGGATCCACATTTAACAATGAGTTTTGGTGTTGAAAATAAATTCTGAGTAGCTGAGAGCTTTGCATACACAAGAGGTCCCGTGGTCTGATACTTTTGGGAAAGTCTACACTAAATAAATACTTTTCTCATACACCCTGTCATGAACAGAATACAAGTTGAGAAACACTGATATGGATTATCGCAGCTGCTCTCTATACTGGCTGCCCTCATTTATCTCCTATGATAAATAGTATTTGAAACAGTCTGTTTCCAGATACTATGTAATCTGGAAACCCACATGCAATATGCTCAGAAAAAATATGATACGATTTCTTCCATTATTAACACTATAAAAGCGAAAGAACCAAGGAGTAAAAGGAACCCAGGTGAGTGAGAGCTCACTTTTAGGTGGAATGAGTGAGGAAAGCTTCAGCGAGGGAATGGAATTTCCAGATTCCACTTCAAATACTATTGAAGTGCACGTGCATGCGCGTGTGCACACACACATACACACACATACACACAAACACACATTTCAGTCCCAGCTAAGAACTGCTGCATTTGAACTGTGGGGGTTGGGTGGTCAACCAATAGGTCCAATTATAGCAATAGATTTCAGAGCTATACTGGCAGAATTCTAAAGATTAGGAAAAATTTAGGTGTTAATATATGTTCTTCACTACATTCTGCATGTGGCTTTTACAGTAAAAAGAAAGAAAAATAATGTAATTTCACACTGATAACCCATTAATTACAGTTATTTCAAAATTCAATCACTTTTTATGCTTATTACTTTATTATACTGTGGGTATTTCTAATCAGGGACCTAAAGCAGTAAGTATAATTAAAATCATTTAGAAGAAAACTGAGCAAAAGGCAGTACTATATAAAATAAGACCAATACTTGTATTAGTGTTAGTATTATCAATGTATATATACAGCACATTTATTAATTGTTAGTGCTATATGTCTGTTATATGTCCAATTCCTATAAGAATATATTGGAATGCAACTTTCAGCCAGTTTACTCTCCCTTTGGGTTTTAGAAATAACAAGTATGAAAGAAAGTGGTACATTGCACATATCTATATTTTAAGGATTTTTTTCTTCCAAAAAGCACATAATACTTTGTAAGCATTAGAAATGCCATATTAAAACGAACTAGCAATCTTTTTGTTTTAAGGAAATGGAAAAGTTTATTAGCAAAAGCAATCAAAATGCTATTATTGCCCTACTTGTGTATCTACTTTGCTTATACGCTTGTGGTTGGATCTCATTTCTCCAGACAGTGGATATAAGCCTTTTCAGTGTTTTTCCATTGCTTCGCAAGAGGTTGATGAGAATATTTTATCAATATTATTGGCAAACCCATACATGTATATATCTACATATACAGACTTTAATCTGGATCAGTAAATGATTGATTTCAGTTTTGAATCCTGAGGCATTAAAGCAAACAAGAAAAAATGTGATAATCCAATTTAATATGGAAAAGGACTAATATGCTTCATTAAATGCACTCTTTATAGAAACCTAATTTTTAAAAAGATATTTTCCTGGGGTAGTTTTTACAACTTTTGGACACATTCTTTCATTCATATTGCCTGTAAGTTTTACTCTCTTTGATGGAAAGTTTATTCAAATAAAGATTTAACCCGTGTGTGTGTATGTGTGTGTGTGTGTGTATGTGTGTGTGTGTGTATATGTGTGTGTGTATGTGTGTGTGTGTGTGTATGTGTGTGTGTGTGTATATGTGTGTGTGTGTGTGTGTATTAAACTTGCAGCATTGTTAATCACATTATGTTCTCATGTTCTGCTCCCTCACAGGTGTGTGTGTGTGTGTGTATTAATCTTTCTGAATTGTTAATTGAGCATCATGTTCTGCTCCCTCACAGGTGGGTGTGTGTGTGTATGTGTGTGTGTGTGTGTGTGTATGCATGCACACATAGAAATGCCTTTAATCTTTTTTTGTAGTTGTTACAAAAAGAGGGGAAAGAAACTTCAGAAGATCCATCGACATTCAGTAGCCGGGAAAACTGTAGTAATTCAGAGTTTATTGTTAAATCAAGAGTTGCTTTAGATTTGAGGGCAGCTTTTACGGTGCTTTTTCTTTGTCTAAAGAAAAAAGGATAAAGAAACTTTTCGAGTCAATCGTGCAATAAAGCAATTGAGAACTACTGGAACTTACACATAAAGCCTACCATCTGACAAAGTCTCTGCCAATAGTGAGTCATTATCTCCAAAGTGTGTCTCATGCCAAGAGGACATAACAGAGAAAAACAGTTATTCAACATGACAGAAAGCATGTCTTGTTTATTTCCACCACCTCTCAAGTGTTCTATAGTACCCCCCACACAGTATGTGATTAACACATTGTTGTCTAATTTGATGGTAACTCTAACCACTCAGTTGCTCATTGTAGAAACTTTGATTATGAGCATTTTTTCATGTGCCTGTTGGTTGTATTCATGTCTTCTTTTGAGAAATGTCTGTTCATATCTTTGCCCACTTTTGGATGGGGTTGTTTGTTTTTTTCCTCGTAAATTTGTTTGAGTTCTTTGTAGGTTCTGGATATTAGCCCTTTGTCAGATGAGTAGATTG
>NW_012105475.1:4402346-4410401 GCF_000951045.1 Mandrillus leucophaeus
TCTTATTATTTTGAGATACGTTCCATCAATACCGAATTTATTGAGAGTTTTTAGCATGAAGGGCTATTGAATTTTGTCAAAGGCCTTTTCTGCGTGTATTGAGATAATCATGTGGTTCTTGTCTTTGGTTCTGTTTATATGCTGGATTATGTTTATTGATTTGCGTATGTTGACCCAGCCCAAAAATGAAAACAGCAAACAAAAATGAAAAAAGAAACCCTCTAAACTTTTACTTCATCCCCTCAATATTTTGACTTTATGTTGTCTCAATTTAAATATTTTCTTGTTTCCTGTTAATTTTTCTCTTGTGTTGTTTTTAATATCATTTTGATAGATTTGTCTTTGGGCTTCATACTAGAGTTATGAGTGTACTGCACACCACAATTATGGCATTTTAGTATTCTGGATTTATTAGAGGACTTAATTTTACCAATCGGTCTTATATTTTCAAATGATTACTTTTTGCACATTAGTGTTTATTTTTCTTTCAGATTGAATAGTTCTGTTGAGCATTTCTTGTAAGATGGGTCTGGTACTGGTGAATTCTTTCAGTTTTTGTCTGGCAAAGACTTTAGCTCTCCTTTGTAGTTGAAGGACAGATTTGTTGTAGACAGTATCCTTAAATGACAATTTTTTTCTTTTAGCACTTTGAAAATGTTGTACCACTCCCACCTGCACTGTAGAGTTCCCAGTGAGCAGTTTGTTGCCAGACAAATTGGGGTCTTTATCTTATTTGCTTCTTTTCTTTTGCTGCTTTTAGAATACTCTCTTTGTCCTTGACCTTTGAGAATTCGATTATTATACGCCTTGGGGTATAGCCTTCTTTGGGGCAAATCTCTTTGGTGTTCTCTGACTTTCCCGTACCTGGTTATCTATCTCCTTCTCATGTTTTGAAAAATTTTCTGTTATTTCCTCTGAATAGGCTTTCTACCCCTTGCTCTTACTCAACTCCTTTAAACAACAATAAATCTTAAATTTGGTCTTTTGAGGTAATTTTCTATATTTTTTGGGTGATCTTTATTCCTTTTCATTTTTTTTCTTTTTCTTCTCTGCCAATATATTTTCAAATAGCCTGTCTTTGAGCTCGCTCATTTTTTCTTCTGCTTAATCTATTCTACTGTTGAGAGCCTCTATTAAATTTTTCAGCTTAGCAAACATATTTCTCAGTTCCAAGATTTCTGTTTGATTTTTCAAAAAAATAAAAAATAAAAATAAACCTTTAAAAAAATACCTTTGGTAAATTTCTCTAATAAGTTTCTGAATTGCTTTTTTGTGTTATCTTGGACATCACTGCGTTTCCTTAAAGCTGCTATTTTGAATTCTTGGACAGAGAGATCATATACTGCTGTCTTGTTAGGGTTAGTTACTTGTTTCTTGCCTTTTGGATTGGGGAAGGCTATGGTTCCTGGTTTGCTGTTCTTTTGTGTGTGTATGTATGTCTATCTCTTTGCATTAAAGGATTATTTAGTCAAATCATCTCTATCTGGCTTGTTTTCATTTTTATTGGATATGTGTTCTTAGAGATTCTTTGTAATTTATCTGTCAATTTTCTTTCTTTCCGCCCCTCCCCCTGCTGGGTTACTGCCTCCTTTTTGGCACTAGATGCTGTCTTAAGCCCAAGTTTGCCTCAGTTCTGGTAAATGATCAGAGTGCTGCCTTTCCTGAATGGGGGATGTCCCAATAGCATGGGAAGGGCGGCTAGGGTGAGCTCTAGAATGAATCTTCTACAGTGTGGTGCTGCTGAATGTCCATTCTGATTTGGCATTACCTTTGGATGAGTTACAGAGCAGAGTTTCCAGGGCTGGAGATGGCAGTCCCTCCTCTCCCCTTTGTCACTAGCTTTCCTCAGAGATATTTTTTACTCCAGGCACTCTAGATGCTTCTCATGAGTTTGGCAGGGGCAGGTCTCCTGCCAGCAAACTTGGGATGATGGGGAAGCTACTTGTCCACCTTGATATCACTTTTTTCCAGCGTAGAAGCTGTCAGTCAGGGGAAATTTTCCACGTGCTTGCCGCTAGAAAGACTGGGGGGAGGAACATCATGGATATGGAAGTCCAATTCTTTAACCATCTGCTCAAACTATTTTCATTTCCCTGTGGCCCTGGGAACTGTTTTCTCCTCCTATTTGAGATCTGGGAGATTGCTGGTAATAATCTTGGCACTGTATATTTATATTTTTGGTTTTGGGAAAGACAGCGAGTGAAGCGAGCTTGTTTCTACACTGCCATTTTGGAACTAGAAGTCCAGAAACATTTCTACTGAACAGTATTCAATGTGAAGAGACAGATGTGCATAAGTGACTTGTTCAGTATATATTTTTGTGCTGTTCAGATTTTGAGCCATTTAATGTATCTGTTTCCAAAATAAATGCAAGTAATTTAAAATATATGCAATAACATTGCCATTCCTTCCTAAATTATGAAAGGTATGGCGCATATCCAATTTGTGCAAAAACCCCATCATATTCTTTCATAAACTTGTATAATTTTGATGAAAAATGTAATTAATTATTGGCCAGTCAAAAGATAGGAGTTTTGCGGAGATATAGCTGATTTACAAATAAAGGTTTACTTTGGTTAAAAAAAAAAACAAAAGAAACTTTGATTAACTAAACTCTTCTCTCATACCTTTTCACATTCAATCAGTAAACTGGTGCCATCAGTTTTAGTTCCTAATTAGTGCTAAGCTAACTCTCCCATCCTATGTTTGCTCTGCCATTTCCTTTGTTCATGCCAAACAGTTTATCTTGTGGACTCATTAGCAGTCTACACTCCAAGTCTCTCCAGTTCATCTCCTTCACTGACAAGTGAATTCTTCACCTAAACTACAGAAAGGATGATACGAAATTCCTGCTTTAAACTTTCAATAAACCCCATAGACTACAGGATTAAACCCCAAATCTTCTCATACTATACAAGGTCTTCCTTTGCCCAAGTCTAGTAGCCTCATTGCCCCTTATGCTGTATCACCCCGATTATACTCAGATCAAACCAGACTTTGCACATGCTCCCAGAAGCACCATGACCTTTGACTATTCAGAACCATTGTAATGTTTCCCCTGGTTTAAATGATCCTTCTTCAGTCCTGGTCTGTGTCCTGAAAATAACATTTATTCTTTTGATTGAAATGTTTCTATGTTTTAATTGTAGAAATTATAAATCATCTAGAGATCAAAGTTTGTAAAATATGAACAGAACTATTGTGTTTTTTAGAAACCAATTCTCCTCCAGAAATCTTTGTTTCCTTTTACTTCATAAAAAACAACAAATACACATGCAGGTAAAACTATCAAAAATACAGTTTTATTCATCTGTCTATTTTTATGTATTTATCCATTTTTGTATCTACTTTCTTCCGACAGACAGTTGCATTAACATGATTTACAAAAGTATATAACTGAACTTATTTAATGTCATTATGATTCTAAAAAACACCTACTATTCTAAAGCATACAATAAAACATATTATTCTAAAGCAAATAAAGCAATCTGCATGACTAGATGAACAGACAGAGAAGGATTAATTTCTTTTCCTTGGGTTATCATTCAAAAGGACAACTTTTTCAATTAAATAGTGTGACACAGTCAGATATTTCACAATAAATGGCAGTTTTGTACACTGCAGCTAACAGCCTTCTTTCTCAGAAATATGCCAGAGAAAGCAAACAACATTGGAACACTGGGTATATGGAGGAGTGTGTTGAAGGTAAGAAAATTTTAGGAAGAAGACCACGGAGGACCTTAAATATCCAGCTGGAGAGCTTAAAATATATTCTCTAGGTGCCATCAAATGCTTTTGAGTGATATATTTAGAGTGTCATAAAGAGCTTATTGAATCTTGGACATGGAAAAGAATGGCTTGAATTGGGTAGAGCTTGTAGAAGAAAAACCCAAAATTAGAAAGACACTGAAATACATCAATATTAACAACAAAGATAAAGGTTATTACTGACCATAATTAAAATGGAATTGAATCTTAGCCACTGCCTTTGGGCAGGATGGCTTAATAGAAATATAGAAAAAGCAAATAATGATCAGTCCGGGAGACCAAGAAAAATGGAAAGAATACAGTCATTTGGGTCAATTATAGTGGTCTCTCCAGCGCGGTTGTTACCATTAAGTAGGACTGTGGTTTACAGTCATGGTTCACTCCTCCCAGAGCTGTGTGCATCAGTGTGACCTGGAGTCTGATATCCTCCATCTTTTAGGCTCTGTCTCAATGAAATATTTACATTTTATTTGTAGTACAGTGGCTGTCACATGAATCTTCAATTCGAAGCATTATCCTTTGTGATGCAGCTTTTATTCACTTTCAAGGCACTTAGATAAAGTCATGGCTGTTGATTGCATGACTTGAATGTGGAGGTAAATAGTAAATTTTTACCATCTTAACTATTACTCAAGAAAGAACTAATTGGATTCACTGACTCAGATTCTGTAAATCTTTTTGCCACAATAACTACATTAGCACAGATAGCTTAACATAGCTTAATATCACAATTTAGTGGATCTACTAGCTTCTTCACTACAAAAAGAACTTTGGTTTGAGTTTCAAATTTACACAAAATTTGTTGTGCTTTTTTATATGGAAAAACAAAGTCACTGTCTAGTTGACAAAAATTATTTGCATCACATTTGTAAAATATATAAAAATGAAACATGTTGAGATTATCAAAGTAGTAAAAAACGATAGAAAATTATGCCTTCAATGTTTGTCTTTGTTTTCAAGGACTATAACTTAAGTATGGATAGTCATCTTGTGGTCATATCTAGGTTTCACATTTTCTATATCTGTTCATCCATGGATAGGCAATTAGGTTGATTCTATATTTTGGCCACTGTGAGTACCGCAGCAATAAACATGGGAGTGTAGCCATCTCTTCGATATACTGATTTTCATTCTTTTGGATATATACCCAGCAGGAGGATTGTTGGTTCACATGGTAATTCTATTTTTAGTTTTTGGAGGAAGCTCTATATTGTTTTCCACAGTGGCTGCATTAATTTACATTCTCATCAACAGTGTACGAATGTTCCCCTTTCTCTACATCCTCACCAGCGTTTGTTATTTTCTGTCTTTTGGATAACAACCATTTTAACTAGGGTGAGATAATATTGCACTGTGTTTTTGATTTGCATTTCCATGACAATTAGTGAATATTATTCACTTGGATTTGTTAATATATCATACATAATAACACTGGTAGCACATTAAATTATAATGTTTATTATTTCATATTATGTTGTAAGTTTATAATCAAGTTGATTTAATTGCTAAACACTATCCATATACAAATAGAGTAAACACATTTTATTCAAAGTCCATGGAATGATTTGAAATTTTGATCTTGTTGATAGGGTTTGGCTCTGTGTTCCCACCCAAATCTCATCTCCAATTGTAATCCCCATAATCCCCACGTGTCCAGACCAGGACCTGGTGGAAGGTGATTAGATCATTGGGGTGGTTCCCCCATGCCATTCTCATGATTGTGAGTGAGTTATCACGAGATCTGATGGTTTTATGTGTTTGACAGTTCCTCCTACACACTTTCTCTCTTGCCTGCTGCCATGTAAAATGTGGCTGCTCCTCTTCTGCCACAATTGTAAGTGTCCTGAAGCCTTCCCAGGCATGCAGAACTATGAGTCAATTAAATCTCTTTTCTTTATAAATGACCCAGTCTTGGGTAGTATCTTTATAGCAGTGTGAAAATGAACCAATATACTTGTAATCCCCCCAAAAAACTTTCATTAAATCCACCCAAGTAGAAAGTTTCTGTGAAGAACTGCAATAAAACAGAAAATAAAAAAGGACAAAATTTCAATCAATAAAACTGCAATGAATTAATTGTTAAACTTATATAGTAGTTATTGGATGATGTGCGTAGTCAAACTTACAATTATATGATATTTTGAAAATGCTGACAATGTGATGTATGGCAAAACCATACTTACGGTCATTTTTTCCTGTCATAAATTCTTGAGTTATATGAAAAATAAAAATCAGTGCGAGTAAGTTTTGTAAGCCTAAGGAAATTGTGCAAATTCTAATGAGTGAATTAGAAAACATTTTTTTAAAAGAACAGTAGAACTAATATACAGGAGCTAGTTCTTTGAGGAAAAATAAAAAATAAATATAGGTCTAATAAATAAAACAGAAACATTTAATGGTCAAAATTACAAATGAGAAGAGTTTAACAGATTTCAAATTTTTAATTAGAATAAAATATTATTTATAATGCTATACTAAAGAACTTAAAAATTCCAAATGGATGTTTCTGTGATTGATTCAACAGAGAGTAGAAAACCTGAATAGCTTAATAATAATGGACAAAGAAACTTAAAACCTCTCCATGTGTCAAACACTTTTTTCTAAAATATGATAAGGGGTCAAATGACTTACAGATACGTTCTTTCAGATTTTGAAGAAGCTCCTAGTTTCCATAGCATATAAATTCTTTCAAAGCATATAAAAAGATGGAGTACTTCACAAATCATTTTACAAATGATTTGTACAAAGGTTGTACAATTGAGACAGTAAATCTTGATGATGATCTCATAGCACTTGATCTTGGCCATAAAATTAAATGTAAATTAAATTACAAAATTAAACCTGCAGAACAACCTCTCGTTATAAGTACAAAACTGGAATACTAACAAAAGAATGGGATTTGAGGAAAGGGGTTTGTTAGAAGAAGGATATGACACTAAGATTAATGTGGGGAACGAAAGTGGAAAAATGGCCATACGTAATTATGAATTTTAAAGAAGAGAAGTAAGACAGACATTTTCTTTCATGGAAATAGACATACCCTGGCAAAAGAAGTTAACCTGGGGTTGAATCTGGGCTTCACCAACAAGCTTTTCATCATCTGGCTGGTCTCTTAACATGTCTTTCTCTCATTTCATCTTTCAAAGGAGAATAAAAAACACCTCAAATGTGCCTTGTGTAAATTGAATCATATAAAAGATATAAAGCTTTTTATATGACCCCCGGTGTACAGTAAGTGCTTGTAAGTGTTAGCAGCTTTTATAATTAATGTAAGTGGCATTAATCTCAGGAATCAAATTGATACAACATTGGCACAAGAATCAAAAGACCAATCATGAATCAGGAAACTAAGAAATAGGAATTATTTGAAATTATTTCATTTATTATGGACACATTAGCAGAAATTAATTAAGAAAAATGAGGATTATTTAAAAACGGCTCTGTGATAATGTCTAGCTGATTGTCCCATCATCATTATTGAATAGTTTGTCTTCATGGAATATAAGTCTCACAGCACAGGCATGATTCAAGGCAAGCTAAACACTTCTAACTTTTCTCATTTTTCTCATCCAAGTTCTTAACACTAGTGTCAGGTTTAACAATTTGCTGCAATGACTCACAGAACTCACAAAAGCACTTTACTTACTATTATCACTTTATGATAAAGGATGTAACTCAGAAACACCAAGTGGAAGAGATGAACACGGCAAGGTATTTTATTTTATTCTCTCTGCATAATTTGTACTTTTTTATTTTTGCCATTAATATTTTTCTTGAAAAAAAAAAATTTTTTTACAAATAATAAAGTTTTGCTAGATATTGTCCTCAATAGATATTTTGAAATGAGTTTTCAGTAGAATAAAATTCATTATATGCTAAATATTTTTATATTTAATTAAGTGGATGTATTCTTAAGAAGAGGTCTATAACTTTTGGCTGATTCTCAGAAAGGTTAAGACCTATGAAAGATTAAAACTACATTTCTGTAATTTTGATGTTGAAGATCTTTAGAAAGATTTCTTGGCCAGGCACGGTGGCTCACGCCGGTAATCCCAAGCCCTTTGGAAGGCTGAGGCGGGCGGATCACCTGAGGTCGAGATTTTGAGATCAGCTTGACCAACATGGAGAAACCCCATCTCTACTAAAATATATACACACACACACACACACACACACACACACACACACACAATTAGCCAGGCGTAGTGGTGCATACCTGTAATCCCAGCTACTAGGGAGGCTGAGGCAGGAGAATCGTTTGAACCCCGGAGGCGGAGGTTGCGGTGA
>NW_012105475.1:4410976-4426840 GCF_000951045.1 Mandrillus leucophaeus
AAAAAAAAAAAAAAAAAATGACAGCATTGAAAGTGTTTTGGAGTTCAAACTCTTCGTTATTAATCCTCACAACCATAGTGTCCAAAAAATATGCATGACAGTGTATGTGAAAAGTTCTGGCTAATTCTCCTTTGCTGTCACGCCACTCGGTTTCATTTCTTCCAGCAGTGCTGCTTTAATCCAGTATTTTACTTAAACTAAATCGAATTTTTGGCAGAGAACGTTTTTTAATCCTTTTTAAATTGGTTCTAAAAAGATTGAATTTCACTGGTACATCAATGAAATGAAAAATCATTTTTATTAAAATAATCTTCGGTATACTCTGAAACATCTGATATGAATTTCATGAGCAGTCGTCTTATTATTCAGTTGAGAACGTGGTTACAATCACCAGATTTTGTAACATTGAGATCGTTATTGTTCTATTGATTGACTTCTGAATTTTCATACATCTGTAAGACTCAATTGTGAACTATAAAATAGACTTACCTAGCTTGATCTCTGATTGTTAACAACATCAGAAAACTCATAGATGTATAATTATAGATGTAGTAATTTTATCATGCTCTCTACACTGACAATATCATTTTCTAAGTTATAAAAATATATTTAATAATGAATTTCACATGTATCCCCTATCCTTCAACCTGTTTCAGTGAGCTGTAATTTTTTTATTCAGTTTTATCACAAATTCACCATTCTGTCTAAAATTTGAATGACTTCGATACATATCACATTTTCTTAATTTTCTACCACCAGAAGCACCTTCTCTACCACAGAATTTTAATTTATCATGTAACTTTTTTCTGGTTAGAAAAATTAGCACTCCTATTACAGTAGGTAGGTAGGTAGTCAGAAATGAGCAGAGAAGAAGCCCCCCTCCACCCCCACCCCTAGCAGGTGATGGTCAGGCGGTTGCTAAACTGCCTCTCTAAAATAATGATTGGTCACAGCTGGCGCCAGAGAAAGACAGTCTCCCAGTAGATTAAAAAAACCTCAAACCGGTGATCAGCAGCTTCCCGGTAAGATCTCAGGAGTTGGGCAAGTGGGCTCAAGCATGCGCAGTAGGAGGCAAAATGGCTGCGTTTAACCAGTATATGACTATCTAGGAACGCTGGCCTAGTAAGGGAAGACTGCCTCAAGCGCACATGCGTACAACTCCAGTAAACACACTATGCATGCTGCACCCACCAAGAACTAACAGGCCACTGTGCATATGGACAGGCCACCCGAGGGAAGAATCAGGGGAGAAGTAATGCAAGACCCCGGAAGGATGCCAACAGGTAAAACCCTAAGTCAAAAGTTAAACCTTGCCCTTGATCTCTCAAGTTGCCTGCTTGATCCTCTTCCAAGGATACATTTCTTCCTTTTATTCCTGCTTTAAAACTTTTTAATAAACTTTCACTCCTGCTCAAAAACTTGTCTCAGTCTCTTACTCTGCCATATGCCCCTCGGGCAAATTCTTTCTACTGAGGAGGTGAGAGTTGAGCTTGCTGCAGACCCTTACAGATTTGCCGCCAGTAACCTTACTAATAGAATTCTACCTCCTTTCTAATCTTGTATCCAACTTTTATAAGTCTATACAACAGGACTATTTAAAATGTCACAATTTAACTACATCTTCTTGTACTTTAAACCTAAATTTTAGTTACATGCTTCATCATATCTAATAAATTTCAAAAAGCGAGGAGTCCTAAATTAACGCTGCCCTGTATGTATCATCTTGTATTCGTAGATTGGCCCCTGATGAAAATTCACTTGTGCAATGCTACAATTGCAATTGATATCATCAATTGACTCAATTGGTGAAATCTTACAAATATTTGCAAATAATTCTAATATTTGTTTTGGTAACAATTTTAAATTATTACAGTCACTAGCATATGAGTTATAATAAAACACAGATTTAATATTAAACTGTTAAAAACCAGTAAAAAACATATGCAGCACTTGTATAGAACTGTGCTTATATGGTAGGATATTCATCTGGTAGATGTGGTACTTTTAAGGTAACCTGATCACTATGCATACAAATGCCATCGCTTACTTCAATGATAATTTTGTCACTATTTTCTATGTTGAATTTTGATTTAAAATTTATTGATAATGTTCAATGAAAATGTGTAATTTTTAAACAATAACTGAATAAGACAATAATTTATTTCCTATCTATTGATATACTTTTAAAAGCTTTATTACTTTTAATACAACAGCAAATAAAAGGTTTTACCTTCTGGGAAATTGGGAAGAATTATAAAATATTCCGTTGTACCTTGCTACTCAAAAGTGGTCCACAGAACAGCAACATTAGCATCCCCTAGAAGGGCAAGAGAAATGCAGGTTCCCAGGCCCCTCCCCAGCCCTACTGAATCCAAACTGGCATTTTAAGAAGATAAGAGTCCCAGGTAATTCATATGTGTATTTAAGTATAATGGGTTCCCCAAAATAAATTATGAATTATCAAAATATATCTTTTGACTTTCACAAAAATAGTATTTTCAAAAGAGTTGCTTATGTTAGAAATAAAATGTGCACCTTAATAAACTCAGACTACATTTTACGTATCTATATTATCCTCAAGTGGATGGGTTCAGAATTTGAGTCAACATATCAAATAATGCAAATATTTTTATTTGACATCTTCATGAAGATTCTTACAGAAGGATTGAGTTACTGTAACTGAAGACTTGAAAACTAACCAGCAAAAAGTGCTCTGAGGTTATGTTTGGTTGGAAGTGAACCCAGATGGCTCTGCGAGTCTCCAACAGTTTGTATGCTTAGGTGTGGCTAACTCCTCCAAGCCGTGGCCAATGCGGTACCTCCAATCTCTGGACAACAATAGCAGAGAACTATCTTAGGCCCTTAAATAACTGCCAGGTAAGACCTGCACTAAATATGTGTGCAGTACAGGGCAGAAAGGTAGGAGAAGGTGGACCAAAATTACAAAATGAAGGATCTAGGATAAATTTCTGAAAACAAGATTGAAGTTGTGCGACAGTAGGAGATATGAAATAAGGAAAATCGGTCCTTTTCTCAGAGTAATTAAGAATAAGATTATGCTTTAATCTGCATCAGTATATTAAGTTCTTCCTTCAGGTTTGTATTATGCAAACCTGAAGTAAAATCCTCTGCATTATACTTACAGTATATTTGCATGTTGATAATTTATAGGGGATAACAGAAAGTTGCTTCCCAGTAGACTAATTTTATCTCAATGACAGTATCCAATGTTTAAAAAATGATAGTACAACCAATTCAATGTTTACCTAATATAAAAATATTTTAAACCTAAAAGGCAGGTTTTATTTACGTTACAACATCTGAAAATGCCTCCCAAATCCCTATGAGTTTCTGAGATCTCCACTTTGTCAGCCATGAGCTAGAATTGGCTGGTGATTTGGCAATGGCAGCTGTAGGAAAACTTATAGCAAATAAATAGACCTGATTTTTACATGTTGGATTCTCCTCAGATCTCACCTCTAACTCACAGCTCGTTGATAATTAATAATCATTTTTTCTATGTAAAAAAGTAAACAGACCAATTACTTCATAATTAGATAATTTTAATAAGTGAAAGAGACTGATAAATAAATCTGTATTTCTACAAAAATCACTATGACATTCAAAGTTTTTGTTGATATTGCACACTGTTATGGACTAAATGTTTGTGTCTCCCCCAAATTCACGTGTTGAAGCTCTGACCCCCAGTGCGATGGTAATTGGAGATGGAGTTTTAGAGATGAGGTCTTAAGAGTGGGACGTTAATCAGATGAGATTGGTGTCATTATAAAAAGAAGAGACATAAGAGTGTTCTCTTTCTTCCTCTCTCCCTCCCCGCTCCTTCCTCCCTTTTGCCCTTCCTCTCTCCCTCCCCCTCTCTCTGCAAGTACCCACCAAGAAGAGATCATGTGAGTGAGACACGGTGAGACAGTGAAGTAGCAGCAGTCTATAAGCCAGGAAGAGAGACCTTAGAATGAAACCAACCCTCCCAGCACCTTGATCTTGGACCTCCCCACCTCCATAATTGTGGGAAATAAATTTCTGTGTTTTATGTCACTGAGTCTATGGCATTTTGTAATAGGAGCCCAAGCAGACTAATACATACTTCAAATAATTTCTGTTCCAAATTATTTGATAGTAGGCATAGACAAAGGAAAAGTTCAATTTGACTATTACATCGTAAGATTTCAATTATAATAATTATTTAAAGGCAAAGATGAGAAAACTGACCTAGAAAGACAACATATTAGATGTCAGAGAAATATGGAATGCTTCCTTTCTTGCTTTATTGAATCAAATAAATCTAAAATATATTTTAAAAATAGTAATGACAAACCATGCCCTGATTTTTGAAAACAGGCATTGTAAAAGCAGTATTATGTAGAACTTAATAAACATATCAAAAAAGTTAAATGCATACACAATACATATTGTTTTCACATAAAATTCTAACGTCGGCCCGAAATTACTGGTAAGAATAAAGAAAAAAGTGCATAGATTAAAAACCAGAGACATATAATGAAGATTATTAGATATAATGAAGCTATGTAACTGAGAATAAAAGCCCCAAATCGCTCTTGACACTTGAATCTAAGAATCCTTAAGGTAGTGTACTAGGAAAATCTTGTTTAAAAGTATCTGTACATAACAAACAATTCCATGTTACAAATAGAATCTTAGAACAAATCTGTGTATGTGAGTGTTTTCTTCAAGGCATAAATAAAACAATATATTCTGAAAGTTACATTTTATACACATATATAAAATTGTTTTTCTCATATAATTTCTATTGTGCTGAGATTCCAGGAAGATGTTTTCTAATGTATCTGTAGAATGCTATGAAAATCATCCAGAACAAAAAGTTATATCTGATTAAAATCCTCGTGAGCCAGAATTTGTGTTTGTTTTCATCGTTCTCATATTCCTTGTGCTGAGAACATAGCAGGGACTCAATAAATGGCACACAGCAGGGACTTAATAAATATGGAACGAGTGAATTAATTGACAGGAATCAGAATATGCTACCCTGTAATATGATGCCGTGGCATATTGTATACTTTAAGCTAAAGGAATTTGAGTAGTAGCAGGCTCAGGAAGCGCTCTCTGACCTCCCCTTTCCTAAGACCCTCATGTGAGAGATGCCTTTCTTATAGCCAAAAGAAACATCTGTATGTCCAAAACAGGGATGCCAACAGGAAGCTGAATGAATAGACCTTGTTAAGTTTCCCCCAGTTTTCTACCCTTAGCTCATACGTCTTTGTCCCATCACATTTTTCCATGATCTTCCATTCTTCATCAAACTCAGTATAAAAATACTCAGGTTTAATTATTTCTTCAGGTCTTCATTTCTTTACAACTGACATGAAGTAAATTAGTATATTTTTCTCTTGTTCATAGGTCTTTCATCAATCTAATTTAGAGGGTCCCAGCAAATGAATCTAAGGTGGGTAAGAGATTTTTTTTCTTCTCTAGATAATAATGTGTTGGCCAGGGTTCCCTAAAGAGACAGAGCTAATAGGATAGATTTATGTATGAAGGGGAGTTCATGAAGGAGTATTGAGTCACACTGTCACAAGGTGAAGTCCTACAATAGGCCATCTGCAAGCTGAGGAACAGGGAAGCCAATCCGAGTCCCAAAACCTCAAAAGCCGGGTAGCTGACAGTGAAGCTTTCAGTCTGTGACCAAAGGCCCCGAGAGCTCCTGGCAAATCACTGGTGAAAGTTTAGTCCAAAAGCTGAAGAACCTGGAGTCCGATGTTCAAGGGCAGGAAGCATCCAGCGCGGGAGAAAGATGAAGACCAGAAGACTCAGCCAGTCAAGTCTTTCCATGTTCTTCTGCCTGCTTTATTCTAGCCCCAGCTACAGCTGGTGCCCACCCAGATTGAGGGTGGGTTTGCCTCTCCCAGTCCACTGACTCAAATGTTAATCTCCTTTGGCAACACCCTCACAGACACACCCAGGAACAGTACTTTGCATCCTTCAATTCAATCAAGTTGACATTCAGTGTTAACCATCACAATGAGTGAACACTTTCGTAAATTGTAAGGTTATCGTCATTAAAACTACTCTTGTGATGTTTAACCATATTAATTATAAGTACTTATAAATAACAGAAAAAGAGATTAAGTAGACGTTTAATGTTATTGTTTAATATATTTGATAGTTAATGAAGAATGAAATTTCCATGTAGGGTTTCACACATATCACTATCTTCAACTTCTTCTTTTGCTTGTATACTAGTTTCCAGTTACCTCACCCATTAGGAAGAAAGCTCTGTAAGAGCAATGGCTTTGTTTTATAAACCCCTGTACTAATGGTGCTGAAAACAGTGCTTGTCAAATAGCAAGTGCTCAAAAACTGTTTGCTAAGTGAAAGAATAAATGTAAAGCACAGGTTCTCAAGCCAGTTTAGATGGTGAGGCATCTAGAAATTATGCTTGATGTACTTTAAAAAATACTGTAACAGGCAGGGCATGGTGGCTCACACCTGTAATCCCAACACTTTAGAAAGCTGGGGAAGGAGGATTGCTTGAAGGCAGGTGTTTGAGACCAGCCTGGGAAACAAACTGATACGGTTTAGCTGTGTCCCCACCCAAATCTCAACTTGAATTGTATCTCCCAGAATTCCTACATGTTGTGGGAGGGACTCAGGAGGAGGTAACTGAGCCATGGAGTCCGGTCTTTCCTGTGCTATTCTTGTGATAGTGAATAAGCCTCATGAGATCTGATGGGTTTATCAGAGGTTTCCACTTTTGATTCTTCCTCATTTTCTCTTGCCACTGCCATGTAAGATGTGCCTTTCACCTCCCTCTGTAATTCTGAGGCCTCCCCAAACATGCAGAACTGTTAAGTCCAATTAAACCTCTTTTTCTTCCCAGTCTCAGGTATGTCTTTACCGGAAGCATGAAAACAGACTAATACACAAAGCAAGACCCCATTTCTACCAAAAATTTTTTAAAAAGTTTAACTAGGCATGGCTGTACACAACTGTAGTCCCAGATACTCAGGAGGCAGAAGCAGGAGGCTCACTTGAGTTTGAGGCTGCAGTGAGCTATGATTGTGCCACTGTACTCCAGGCTGCATGACAGAGTACAGAGTGAAACTCTATCTTTTAAAAGAAAAAATATATAGAGAGAGAGTAAAATATCCAAATATTAGGCTTAAAAGTATTAAGCTTATAATAGATAAAAATCATGCAATACTATCTGTAGTTGTAAATTATGGAATAATGTATGTTAATTTTTTCATTTCCACTTTTAACTCTCCCACTCAAAATTTCAAATATGATAAAATATGGAGTATCTACCAAGTGTCTTGAACATAATATTTGTACTTTAAATATTAATAGGTTTAGATTATAATTGCAAGTCATTTAAACTCAGAGCACCAGCATTGCTTATGTGAAATGGATTTGCTAAGCTAATACATGTCCCTTTTCTGTCTTGTGCAATGTTAGGGTCAATAAAAATAGATTTTAAAAATACCAGCAGGTTATTAAAGGTGACACAAGTCCTTTCATTAAAATGATGCTATTATTACCATCTGAATGCTAACATCAACTTCTAGAATTTGAAGGCCAATTTCTGTAGAATCTCTGTACTTTTGTCTTAGTCTATTTGGTTGCTATAACAGAGTACCATAAACTAGATGACTTATAAACAACATAAATTTATTTCTTATAGTTCTGAAGGCTGGAAATGTAACCACCCAATGGGTTTACCTTGCCTGCTGTCCAGACAGTGCTGATTTATCAAGATAGAGGAATTGCAATAGAGAAAGAGTAATTCACACACAGCAGGCTGTGCGGAAGATCCAAGTTTTATTATTACTCAAATCAGTCTCCCTGAGCATTCAGGGATCAGAGTTTTTCAGGACAATTTTGTGGGTAGGGGAATACCAGTGTGTCAAGAGTGCTGACTGGCTGGGTCAGGGACGAAATCATAGGGAATTAAAGCTGTCTTCTTGTGCTTAGTCAGTTCCTGGGTGGGGGCCACAGATCAGATGAGCCAGTTTATCTATCTGGGTGATGCCGGCTGATCCATCAAGTGCAGGGTCTGCAAAATATTTCAAGCACTGATCTTAGGAGCAGTTTAGGGAGGGTCAGAATCTTGTAACCTCCAGCTGCATGACCCTTAAACTGTAATTTCTAATCTTGTGCCTAATTTGTTAGTCCTACAACGGCAGTCTAGTCTCCAGGCAAGAAGGAGGTTTGTTTTGGGAAAGGGCTGTTACCATCTTTGTTTTAAACTACTAAGTTCCTCCAGAGTTAATTCAGCCTATGCCAAGAAATGAACAAGGACAGCTTGGAGGTTAGAAGCAAGATGGAGTTGGTTAAGTCAGACCTCTTTCACTGTATCAGTTACAATTTTGCAATAGCGGTTTCAGAAAGAACAAGATCAAGGCACGGGCACTGGCAAATTTGGGGTCTGGTGAGGACATGCTTCCTAGTTCACAGATGGTAGTTTTCTCACTGTGTCCTCACATGGTGGAAGGGACAAGGGAGCTTTCAGGGATATCTTTCATAAGGCAAATAATCCCACTCATGAAGACTCCAATCTCATGATAAAATCACCTCCCAAATGCTCTGCCTCCTAGTACCATGACATTGGGTGGTAGGATTTCAACATAAGAATTTAGTGGGGACACAAATATTCAGTCTATAGCAACTGTAATTCCAAACACCATAACATCATAGCATATTTCAGCAATAACCTAAATTGATAAGAATTGCAAAGAAAAGATAAAGTAATATTAGATAGGTAGCTATTCTTGAAAAAGTTTAATATTCAATAAGGATGACTATGTAGGTATTCAAGTTACCTGAGTATTCTATTTCTACATATTAGCCTAGGAAATAGGGAAATTAGTTGGTCAAATAATTACTGGGCAAATAAATACATTAGGGAAAAAAAATCCACATCAACAATACTTTGAGAAACGAGGTAGGGGCATCACTTTAACATTGCTTAAGGTTTGCCATAAATTTTGTAGTGAAAGGAACATATACTCAACTGCCTCAAACACACTATTTCTAGAATGCTTGGCCTCTTTCGACAACAACATCTTCATTTCTAAAATTACTCCTGAAGCTAGCTAAGGGCATCAGAGTGTGAGCTCCTTGGAGGCAAGGATAGCATCTTGGTTTTCATTGTAACTGAGACACAATACTTAGTAAATGTCTGTAGAGCAAATATGACTGTGCTGAATGTGCCAACCATATATAATTATTTGAAATACACTGCACTATTGTTTGTCATCAACCACTGAAATATCCAGTAATTATTCTGTGCATCCAAAACCTATCTCGAGGCTGCCTATTGCATCCAGGAGAGTCAGAAAATCCATTGTCAGTTCATATTAGAAAAACTGCTAGAAATGTTCAATTCAATTCACTAAAGATTTGTTAGTCTCCTGCTATGTGTCTTTTTATTATACTAGATGCTATAAGAAAATAAAAGACATAAATGTCATGATCCTTGCACTTAGAAGGGACTTGTCTATTTCTATCCCTGTATATATGTGCCACTATAACTATTTTCCAAAGAAACATATCCCTCAATCTTTCACAGTAAGTCGCAGTAGCATTTTTATTAGGAAACTCAAGTAATAAAAAGGGCAGTTCTCATAAATGCTAAATCTGAACAAACAAACAAGGGGCTATAAAGGAACTAGGGGAGTCATAATACTAGGTGAGCCAAGGAAGAAAGAATGCTACAAGTTAAGTAGCGCTGTAACTAGAACAATAGCTGAGAATGAAACTCTCACAGGGAAATGCAATAAAAAGACAAACACTGCCTGAGGAAAATATCATCTGTATCTTATGGGTAGTGGGCTCCATTTTTTCTTTTCTTCTAATCTTTTAATGTTAATTTAGAAGACACCGAATAAAAAAAGATAAAGATAGACATTTTGAAGACATGAGGTGTTACTTGTGACTGGTCAACCAGAAGGGTACACAATAAACAGGATAAAAGGAAATACATTGGTGAAGCCAAGACATCTGCTCCCAATCCTAATTTCATTGAACAGTTTGATTAAAGGGAAAGAAAATTCATTTAAATTAATGGCTAGTATTTGCATTTTAATGGAACTTTTTGGAAGATGTAGTCACCAAATATTTCAGCTATTTCCTCAGGGAAGGCAATAGGATTTCAATTCATTTCAGAATTCTAAAGCAAGTAAAAATATGATCCCATTCTCATAAGACCAAGCAAAGCAAATCTTTTGAATGTCTTCAAACAAATCAATTCAATGGCAAATCAATAAATATTTTAAAAAGAGAATATCCTTGACTCCTCAATTATTTTACCGTAATCCAGAGAGAGAAATTGGACCCAGATTTACAAGCAAATCAGGAAGTCTGAATATCTTTCACTGAAACTAGACCACATCCAAGTGATAACTGACTGGCAAGTTTTGATCTCCATCTTCTAAACTCTATCCAGGGAAGCTGGATATGCTGATGGATTTAGCTGACTTGTAATAAGCTATTGGTGCTCTGTAGTTGTCAATGTGTCAGTTTACTTTTTTATTTGTAGGAATGCCCATGACAAAAAAGCATTTTTGTTGTTTCTACAGCTTCACATTTACCGCATTGAAGAAATAGGACAAGTTTTAAGAAGCATGTTATCCTGAGTGGTAAGCTATTTCTCTTGCATATGAATGGCTACCTAACATTAATATTTCCTAACTAGTAATTTTTATAAAATGAAATAATAATAATAAATTTTTATAGGAAGTCATGTATTTCGAAAACATGTTATGTGTTCTTATAACTTTTTTTCTGTGTTTTTTACACAGAAGATGAGAAACAAAAGGAAGAAATGTATTTATCTCTTTTCCACTAATTGTGCAAATTGCTCACAGATGCCAAATAATCCTTCATGTTTTTCTCAGTGAGTCAGGTCCTGGGCTCGTGGAAACTGTGATAAACAGAGAATAGATTTACATATAAGATAGCTTATTACATCAAAGTGAACATGCTTTCAGTATTAATAAATTTAAAAAACCTGCATTTCCATTGGTAGTTTCTACCTCGTCAATATCTTTTTCCCCTTAAAAAATTTTTTTAATTTTTTATTATACTTTAAGTTCTAGGGTATATGTGCACAATGTGCAGGTTTGTTACATATGTATACAAGTGCCATGTTGGTGTGCTGCACCCATTAACTCGTCATTTACATTAGGTATCTCTCCTAATGCTATCCCTCCTTCCTCCCCCCGCCCCATGACAGGCCCCAGTGTGTGATGTTCCCCTTCCTGTGTCCAGGTGTTCTCATTGTTCAGTTCCCACCTATGAGTGAGAGCATGTGGTGTTTGCTTTTCTGTTCTTGCGATAGTTTGCTGAGAATGATGGTTTCCAGCTGCATCCATGTCTCTATAAAGGACATGAACTCATCCTTTTTTATGGCTGCATAGTATTCCATCTGTCTCTTATACACATCTAGATGTGTATAAGAGACAGGTACTGCTCTGATCTTAGTTATTTCTTGCCTTCTGCTAGCTTTTGAATGTGTTTGCTCTTGCTTCTCTAGTTCTTTTAATTGTGATGTTAGAGTGTCAATGTTAGACCTTCCCAGCTTTCTCTTGTGGGCACTTAGTGCTATAAATTTCCCTCTACACACTGCTTTAAATGTGTCCCAGAAATTCTGGTATGTTGTATCTTTGTTCTCAGTGGTTTCAAAGAACATCTTTATTTCTGTCTTCATTTCATTATGTACCCAGTAGTCATTCAGGGGCAGGTTATTCAGTTTCTGTGTAGTTGAGCAGTTTTTAGTTTCTTAATCCTGAGTTCTAGTTTGATTGCACTGTGGTCTGAAAGACAGTTTGTTGTAATTTCTGTTCTTTAACGTTTGCTGAGGAGTGCTTTACTTCCAACTATGTGGTCAATTTTGGAATAAGTGCGATGTGGTGCTGAGAAGAATGTATATTTTGTTGATTTGGGGTAGAGAGTTCTCTAGATGTCTATTAGGTCTGCTTGGTGCAGAGCTGAGTTCAAGGCCTGTATATCCTTGTTAACTTTTGTCTAATGTTGACAGTGGGATGTTAAAGTCTCCCATTATTGTTGTGTGGGAGTCTAAGTCTCTTTTTAAGTCTCTAAGGACTTGCTTTATGAATATGGGTGCTCCTATATTGGGTGCATGTATATTTAGGATAGTTAGCTCTTCTTGTTGAATTGATCCCTTTACCATTATGTGATGCCCTTCTTTGTCTCTTTTGATCTTCATTGGTTTAAAGTCTGTTTTATCAGAGACTAGGATTGCAACCCCTGCCTTTTTTTTGTTTTCCATTTGCTTGGTAGATCTTCCTCCATCCATTTATTTTGAGCCTATGTGTGTCTCTGCATGTAAGATGGGTCTCCTGAATACAACACACTGATGGGTCTTAACTCTTTATCCAATTTGCCAGTCTGTGTCTTTTAATTGGACCATTTAGCCAGTTTACATTTAAGGTTAATATTGTTATGTGTGAATTTGATCCTGTCATTATGATGTTAGCTGGTTATTTTGCTCAATAGTTGATGCAGTTTCCTCCTAGCATCGATGGTCTTTACATTTTGGCATGTTTTTGCAGTGACTGGTACTGGTTGTTTCTTTCCATGATTAGTGCTTCCTCCAGGAGCTCTGGTAGGGCAGGCCTGGTGGTGATAAAATCTCTCAGCATTTGCTTGTCTGTAAAGGATTTTATTTCTCCTTCACTATGAAACTTAGTTTGGCTGGATATGTAATTTTGGGTTGAAAATTCTTTTCTTTAAGAATGTTGAATATTGGCCCCCACTCTCCTCTGGCTTGTAGAGTTTCTGCCGAGATATCTGCTGTTAGTCTGATGGGCTTCCCTTTGTTGGTAACCCGACCTTTCTCTCTGACTGCCCTTAACATTTTTTCTTTCATTTCAACTTTGGTGAATCTGACAATTATGTCTTGGAGTTGCTCTTCTCAAGGAGTATCTTTGTGGTGTTCTCTGTATTTCCTGAATTTGAATGTTGGCCTGTCTTGCTAGATTGGGGAAGTTCTCCTGGATAATATCCTGCAGAGTGTTTTCCAACTTGGTTCCATTCTCCCCATCACTTTCAGGTACATCAATCAGACGTAGATTTGGTCTTTTCAAATAGTCCCATATTTCCTGGAGGCTTTGTTCATTTGTTGTTACTCTTTTTTCTCTAAGCTTTTCTTCTCACTTCATTTCTTTCATTTGATCTTCTGTTACTGATACCTTTTCTTCCAGTTGATCGAATCAGTTACTGAAGCTTGTGCATTTGTCACGTAGTTCTCGTGCCATGGTTTTCAGCTCCATCAGGTCACTTAAGGACTTCTCTACATTTGTTATTCTAGTTAGCCATTCTTCTAATCTTCTTTTCAGGGTTTTTAGCTTCTTTGCAATGGGTTCAGACTTCCTCCTTTAGCTCGGAGAAGTTTCATTGTCTGAAGGCTTCTTATCTCAGCTTGTCAAAGTCACTCTCCATCCAGCTTTGTTCCATTGCTGGCAAGGAGCTGCATTCCTTTGGAAGGGAAGAGGTGCTCTGATTTTTAGAATTTTCAGCTTTTCTGCTCTTTTTTCCCCCCATCTTTGTGGTTTTATCTACCTTTGGTCTTTGATGATGGTGACTTACAGATGAGGTTTTGGTATGGATGTCCTTTCTCTTTATTAATTTTCCTTCTAACAGTCAGGACCCTAAGCTGCAAGTCTGTTGGAGTTTGCTTGAGGTCCACTCCAGACACTGTTTGCCTGGGTTTCAGCAGCAGAGGCTGCAGAAGAGTGAATATTGCTGAACAGCAAATATTGCGGCCTGATCGTTCCTCTGGAAGCTTCATCTCAGAGGCATACCCGGCCATGTGAGGTGTCAGTCTGCCCCTATTGGGCGGTGCTTCCCAGTTAGGCTACTCGGGAGTCAGGGACCCACTTGAGGAGGCAGTCTGTCCTTTACCAGATCTCAACCTCCATGCTGGGAGAACCACTACTCTCTTCAAAGCTGTCAGACAGGGACATTTAAATCTGCAGAGGTTTCTGCTGCCTTTTGTTTGGCTATGCTCTGTCCCCAGAGGTGGAGTCTACAGATGCAGGCAGGCCTCCTTGAGCTGCGGTGGACTCTACTCAGTTCGAGCTTCCAGTACCTACTCAAGCCTCAGCAATGGCAGGCGCCCCTCCCCCAGCCTCACTGCCACCTTGCAGTTAGATCTCAGACTGCTGTGCTAGCAATGAGGGAGGTCCCATAGGTGTGGGACCCTCTGAGCCAGGCACAGGATATAATGTCCTGATGTGCCATTTGCTAAGACCTTTGGAAAAGCACAGTATTAGGGTGGGAGTGAGCCGATTTTCCAGGTGCTGTGTGTCACGGTTTCCCTTGGCTAGGAAAGGGAATTACCTTACCCTTTGTGCTTCCTGAGTGAGGCGATGCCTCACCCTGCTTTGGCTCTTGCTCGGTGGGCTGTATCCATTGTCCTGCACCCAGTGTCTGACACGCCCCAGTGAGATGAACTGGGTACCTCAGTTGGAAATGCAGAAATCAGCCGTCTTCTGTGTCTCTCACACTGGGAGCTGTAGCGTGGAGCTGTTCCTATTTGGCCATCTTGGAACTGCCAGCCTTCCCCTTAAAATTTTAATACCAATTCAAATATATTTCAGAAAGAGGGAAAAAAATCTACTTGAATTGATACAGACCCCTGAGGTCATGGATTTATTATTTATAAAGGCATAAATCCTAGAAAGCAAATTAAAATTTGTCTTCCCTTTTGCAGATGAGGGAATTGAAAAGCAGATTCTTTAGCTATAGGAATTACCCATTCCAGGAGGGAGTATAGTGAAGCCCTTAAGCTGAATAGTTCATTAGGCAGTGCAGGTGCTGCTCTTAGCCACCCATACCTCTTGAGTTTCCATAATGCCATAGTTTACTAAAGATTTGAAACAAATAAAATTCACTCTAAATTGATCCTCAATTTTCTGGTCTAAAGCTAAACTATGAAGTAAGGGTAGATAAAGACTCCTCTAATGAGCATAGAAAGGAATCACAGTGGGGCTTGGTGGCTTATGCCTGTAGTCCCAGCACTTTAGGAGGCCGAGGTGAGTGGATCACTTGAGCCCAGGAATTTGAGACCAGCCTGGGCAACATGGCATAACCCCATCTGTACAAAAAATACAAAAATTAGCCAAGCATGGTGGCATGCCCCTGTAGTCTCAGCTACTCAGGAGGCTAAGATGGGAGGATCATTTGAGCCTGGGAGGTCAAGACTGCAGTGAGTTGTGATTGTGCCACTGCACTCCAGCCTGGGAGACACAGCAAGACTCTGTCTCAAAGGAGAAGAAGGAGAAGGAGGAGAAGGAGGAGAAGGAGAAGGAGAAGGAGAAGGAGAAGAAAGAAGAAGAGGAAGAAGAGGAAGAAAGAAGAAGAAGAGGAAGAAGAAGAAGAAGAGGAAGAAGAACAAGGAGGAGGAGGAGGAGGAGAAGGAAGAGGAGGAGGAGGGGGAGGAGGAGGAGGGAGAAGAAGAAAGGAGATGAGGAAGAATAAGAAAGGAGAAGAAGAAAGGAGAAGGAGAAGGTGAGTCACAAAATGAAAATGGGAGCAAAAAGTTTTTCTTGTGACTGCTCTCCTTCTTTCTTTTTGAAGACAGTTGTGATTTATTGCTTGTTTTCTAATAGGTTGTGGAACTCAGTGCATTAGCAAAGGTATTACATTGATGCCCAAGCTGGGCATCTGTCTCTCTAGATGAAGCTAACAATTATAACTGGAAAATTCACAGAGGTGGGGGGGTGGCAAATACAGGATTCTTGGAATGATATAGAGCATAAAACATTGTTACTGAACATTCGGCAAAGTTCCATTAGAAAGATGGTGGACAAAATATCCTATGCCAGGATGAGAAAGCAATGT
>NW_012105475.1:4426890-4427560 GCF_000951045.1 Mandrillus leucophaeus
GATCCCATTTGTCAATTTTGGCTTATGTTGCCATTGCTTTTGGTGTTTTAGACATGAAGTCCTTGCCCATGCCTATGTCATGAATGGTATTGTCTAGGTTTTCTTCTAGGGTTTCTGTGGTTTCAAGTCTAACATTTAAGTCTGTAATCCATCTTGAATTAATTTTCGTATGAAGTGTAAGGAAGGAATCCATTTTCAGCTTTCTACTTATGGCTAGCCAGTTTTCCTAGCACCATTTATTAAATAGGGGATCCTTTCCCCATTTCTTGTTTTTGTCAGGTTTGTCAAAGATCAGATGGTTGTAGATGTGTGGCATTATTTCTGAGGGCTCTGTTTTGTTCCACTGGTCTATATCTCTGTTTTGGTACCAGTACCATGCTGTTTTGGTCACTTTAGCCTTATAGGATAGTTTGAAGTCATGTAGTGTGATGCCTCCAGCTTTGTTCTTTTGGCTTAGGATTGTCTTGGCAATGAGGGCTATTTTTTGGTTCCATATGAACTTTAAGGTAGTTTTTTCCAATTCTGTGAAGAAAGACATTGGTAGCTTAATGGGGATGGGATTGAATCTATAAATTACCTTAGGTAGTATGGCCATTTTCACAATATTGATTCTTCCTATCCATGAGCATGGTATATTCTTCCATTTGTTTGTGTCCTCTTTTATTTCATT
>NW_012105475.1:4433940-4498340 GCF_000951045.1 Mandrillus leucophaeus
ATATAGAGCATAAAACATTGTTACTGAACATTCGGCAAAGTTCCATTAGAAAGATGGTGGACAAAATATCCTATGCCAGGATGAGAAAGCAATGTTTGAAATAACAAAAGTCTGAAAGTGCCACTTTCTGCTTACAAGCAAGAGTCAAGATATTGATGAAGCTCTTATAGACTTAAAAAAACACTGTTGCAATTAAAGTGAAACCTCTAACTTCTGGAAGTCCCAAACAGGAAGAACAGTCATGCTAATCTGATGAGATGACAGAAGATCTGTCACCTAATCTAACGGCTGCATTTATGCACACTCTCCTGCAGTGTGCTTGCAAAGGAAACACTGTTGGCTCTGTAATAACTCAGGAGGAACAAACTGTGCCTATCCTTAACTTGAGGCAGTTAATGTCTTGGCTGGAAAAATAACAAGATGAATTGCTTTCCATTGATTATTTTTATAGCACTCAACACCATAGCACATATGCTCGTTAGCCTAATGACCACCACAAATGCTTTGAGGACATGTGGGTGGCTAACAATATATCAGGCTATATACACTCTGCTATGAAGCCACAGAGAAAATGCAGGCAGAGAAAGAAAAAAAGTTAACAAACATTTAAAATAAATCTAGCAAAGGAAGGACAATATGTTTCTACTATGATCTGGGTTGGAAAGGGTTAGAAAAGGTCAGGGGAACACTAGAAACCTACAATTGCTGGTCATTTGGGTAGCCAGAGACATCCACTGGAAGATTGCACTTCATATTTAGACAGAAATATGTCTTATTAAAATAACATTATGAAGTGGCCGCAGCTTTTACCCGATTTCCCCAATGCTGACTTCAGAATGTTTAGATAAATATCATGGAAATTCCATATATCATGCAGTGTGTAAAAGACAGAGAAGCTTCCAAATTCCATGAAGACAACCAAAGAATGAGCTGAAAATTCTTGAACTCAAATTGTAGAGTGAAAGTTATATATTCAGTTTTCTGTATACCTTAAGTTCAACAACAAACTTCAGAAATTATAGAGTGAAAATCTGATATAATTCTAATAATTTTAATTTCAGTGCTCTCCTCACCATGAAATTCATAAAAACTCATAAATATCAAACTATTCTAGGACCCAAAACATACTATGTTCATTTATTACTCAATAATAGTGTTTCACAGAGCATTTTCTATGGAACATTTTTCTCAAATACTCAAGGCAATAGAATTTCATTTTAAAACAACTTAAATGCTTGAATCTACCTAAAGATTCACAATGACCATGAGCATATTAAAAGTTGTGAGCAGTCCTGCAACTTATAAAACAAAATTTTCAGCAGACCAAAACACACACACACACACACACACACACGTAAACAAGAACATACAGCTACAGACCATTATTTTTTATGAATATAGATGCAAAAATTCTCAACAAAATTTAGCAACAGAAATGAAATCAGTAAGGCAAAGAGATATCTGCACTCACATGCTCATCACAGCACTATTTACAATAGACAGGGAATGGAATTAACCTAAGTGTCCATCAACAAATGAATAGATAAAGAAAATACAATTCTAGCTATCTATACAATGGAATACTATTCAGCCTTAAAAAGAAGAAAATTCTGCCATTTGCAACAATGTGGATGAAGCTGGAGGACATTCTGCCAAGTGAAATAAAACCAACACTGAAAAATACTGCATGACCTCACTTACATGTGGAATCTTAAAAAGTTGAATTCATAGAAACAGAGAGTAGAATGATGGTTGCCAGGGCTTGTGGGAGGAGTTTGGTCAAAAGGTATTAAGTTTCAGTTAGAATGAATAATTTCTGGAGGTATATTATACAGCATGGTAACTAGTTAACAACAATTTATCATATACTTGAAAAGTGCTAAGAAAGTGGATCTTTTTTTTATTATTATTATACTTTAAGTTCTAGGGTACATGTGCACAACGTGCAGGTTTGTTACATATATATACATGTGCCATGTTGGTGTGCTACACCCATTAACTCATCATTTACATTAGGTATATCTGCTAATGCTATCCCTCCCCCCACTCTCTCCCCATAATAGGACCTGGTGTGTCTTAAATGTTTTCTACACACACACACACACACATATGTGAGATGACAGATATGTTACTTAGCTTCATTTAATTATTTTACAATAGATGCATATATGAAAACACCATGTGGCAAACACAATTTGTCAATTATACCTTAAGAAAACTTGGGGAGAAGAATACAACAACATATAAAAAGCATTATACATCATGATGAAGTGGAATTTATTTCAGAAACGCAAGGTAAATTTCATATCTGAAAATCAATTAATGTAATCACACAATCCATTTACGCAAAATGTTCAAAACCAGCAAATCTGTAGAGACAGGATATAGACTGGTGGTTGCCTAAGGCTGAGGCAGGATGCAGAGAATGGCAGGAATGAGAGGTGGTGACTGCTACATGTTTCTTTTGCAGGCAACAAAAACATGCCAGAATTGGTTGTAGTGATGGTTACACAACCTTGAATATACTAAAAACCATTGAATTGTATTCTTTAAGCAGCTGAATTGTCTGATATGTGAATTTTATCTCAGTAAAGATATTACCAAAAATTATTTTCACAGATTTCTTACTTATAATATTATCATTGCTAGAGTAATAATATTGGCAAGGGTTATTTTTGCCTTTGCAAAATGCTATTCCTTTTGCCTGGAATGCCAAGCGTATTCCCTACCTTTTTTCTGTCTTAAAAACTTTTACTCATTTATTTAATAATCAGCCAAAGTGTCACCACTACTGTAATGTCTTCTATGATTCACTCTGGAAAAGGCAAATGTCTTTGAAACATGTTTAACCGCGACCCACACATGAACCCTGGGTTGGTGGCTGGGTGGATGGATGGATGAATGGATGAATAAATAGATGATTGATAGATAGATAGATAGATAGATAGATAGATAGATAGATAAAAAAAATTTACAAATCAATATTTACTCTTACCACATGCAATTCATGCTAATATTTTCTATTGCATATTACTCTAGTCTAGTCAATTTCATTTTTAAAAATGTTTTTGTGGCCCATTAAATTAATTTCATGACCCTCTAATGAGCGGCAATCTGCAATTTGACCAATACTATCAAAAATAAATTGAGCCTATATTGTACATTTTAACATAAACATCAGTCTGCGACAGTGAATATTCTTTCTTTGGATTAGTGTTATAGGATGTCATAGTCATTGTATATATTCTGCATTAATCTCCTTTTTGAATATTAGAGTTCTGCTATTCTTTCCCGAGTATTGTAATCCTGAGCTACACAGGTAAGCAAATTTTATGCCGAGGAATTATTTCTACTTGAAGAAAAGACTTGATCACTTACTTTAAAATGATGCTTAGTCCCTAATTTCCTGCTGTATTAGCTAGAAATTTGTTTTTTCCTCCAATATACTCTACAAAGTGGTGGCTGTTTTACTTTCTATTCTGGTAGTGGCTCCTGAGCTGTAACTCTGTCCTGTATTCTGAATTTCATTATGCTCTCCACAAGCTCCTTTGTGTCCTGCTCTATGTTCTCCTTTCAGCATGAGCAGGTTGGAAACATAGTGAAAGCGATTTCACCATGAGCAGAGATACGGGTACAAATGGCACTTACTGCATCATGCAAATAATTGCATCCTATGAATGTGTACCACAAGTAATTTTATAATTGAAGTAAGTCATGCCCAGTGAAGAGTAGGTTATCCAAAAAACATGATTTCAAATTTTCATTTTTCCTTTTGTCATATTTACTTATGATTATTTTGTTATTATTTCTGTGTCCATTGTAAAACATTACATCCAGTCTTTAGATAAATAATCTGTATGGAGTGGGAGTGATATGAAGTGGGTATCGAGTCTGGTAATCACTTCTTCAATATAGGGCTAGGACAATATTGGATATAGGTACCTGCAAGTTTATTCTACATATGGCATTTGAATTTATTTTTTCCACAAATCCCCATTTAGGAAATTGCGTATGTGTGCATGATAAGTCACATAACCTGGGTATCAGTAATTTTCTCCTTCAGAAATAATTCCAAAGAAGATGTCCATCAAGAAACACCACAAAAACAGTATTAGGCATAAGGTTTTAGAAGAAGTGGCCTTCACTTAAATCCCAGTTTGGGTCTTAGTAGTCATCTTGCCCTGCAAATACTGACTCTATTCTTATATCTACATATCTTGTGTACCATCTATCTAGATATAGCCTGTGCCATATTTTCTTTAAGCTAGAATTTTATATCTCACAGCCTCATATACTCGTTTTTAAGCATTCTCATGCCTCATTCAGTTACTCACATACCTTGGCAAATGTCTGTAAACATCCCATCTTCATTCTAGATCCTTGGAATAGGCCTGACGAACCACAAACTTAAAAGAGCACATTATTGACTTTTGTATGTACTGCAGATTCTTTATAAGGTCACCAACCTCAAGGGACATGAAATCCAGTGGCAGAGACAAAATAATGATTAACCGATAAAGAACAAGAATGAGAATGTGTGGGGCATATCATAAGTGCTATAGGAATTTTGAAAAAGGAAAGATTTCTGAGAATTCTAATAGTCAGCGAAGGATTCTCTTGAAGACTTACACTGTACGTAAATAGGCAGAAAAGGGAGTATGTTCGAGGCAAAGAAATACATTTAGGAGGCTGTGGCCTATAGTGTAGTGGGTCTGATGGTTTTAACTTCAAGTCTAAAATATATCCTTTCCACCTATGTTGTTTTTGAAAAGTTAATGAATATTTCTTAGCCAATAGTATTCTTACCTCTAGAATTAAGATGAAATACCTGCAGTGCTTGGCAACGGTAAGCAATCAATACAAATTTATTGTCTCCTTTTCCCAAAAAAAACATGAATAGAAGTACAGTCGAAATTAGAAACATTTGTTATTTTACGAATTTGGGGTAAGAAATATGTTTGTTTAGAGTTCATTGCAATCATGAATCCCATACATGTAACAGGTAACACAGTAACAAAACTGAGAGCTTTTTAAATTCTAAACGCCTTAGACATTTATATTCAAATGAAATAACATATGGCAGGATAGCATTTCTTGCCCCTTTGCTCCTTGTTACTCATGGCATCCTCATTACTTATGGGGAGGAGACTTATTGGCATAATAAAGTTATCAAACTCTTGCTATGAAAAGCAATTGATCTTAAAAAGTAGATAATCCATTCAGAAAATTGTGACAATTCATAGTATACAGAAGTTGGCAGGAAAGTCAGACAAACTGCCGGGAAGAAAGACAAAAAAGAAAGAAGGGAGAAAATTCACAGTGAAAAGATCTCAGACTGACGAGAAGGTCATCTGAAAGGTAAATGAAGAATGCCTGCCCCCACCTGAGACTCAGAATATATTCCTAGCTGCCTAGTGTAACATTGGGTCTCCAGTGGTGGACAATTGAATTTGTGACCTTTCCAACTGTTACTGAGATTGAAGGCAGGGTTTCCTGAAAACCCAGCTGAAGGTTAAATGGAAGTCGTATGGATTACCCAATTTGGGATTCCAGTGCTACTGCTGGCCCTCTCCACCCTCCCATCTCCCAGTCACAGCATCAATGATTTCTGCCTTTTAAGGATGAAAACAACAACAACAAAAACTACACTGTCAAAAGATCAATGCTTAAACAAAACCTGTGTAGAAAATGAACACTAAGTTTCAGCTGGGCAATATGGCTTTCACAGGACTTAGAGTGTGGCTCCTTTAGCCTAGTGTATCTTTCTTTGTTGCCTGAACATGGCAATTTTGTCATGCTTTGCATCTGAGAGTTTCCACTGATTTCCCACATTTCGCAGGGATAAATGCCCAGTAGTACAATTCTTGAGTCATATGATAGTTGCATGTCTAGTTGTTGTTTTTTTTAACCTGCCAAACTGTTATCGAGATTGGCTATAACATTTTGTAGTCCAACCAGCAATGTATGAGTGTGATCCACTTTCTCTGCATCCCTGTCAGCATTTGGTTCTAGCTGTGTTTTATTTTAGCCATTCAGTTAGGTATATGGTGATACCTCCTTGCAATTTTAATTTGCACATCCCTAATAACTAATGATATTAAACATATTTTCCTGTGCTTATTTGTTATTTTACACACTCTTTGTGTTTTTTGCACATTTTTATTTGGATCAGTTGATTTTTTACTGTTGAGTTTTGAGAGCTCTTTATAAATTATAGCGTTTTGTTGCATATGTGGTTTGCAAATAGTGTTGCTCTTTCTATAGCTCTTATTTTTCTTTCTTAAAATTCAGAGCCAAATTTTTAATAAGCCCAAGTTATCAGTTTTCCCTTTTATGGATTATAATTTTTATGCATGTCTTAAGAAATATTTGCTCAGACTTATATCCTAATTTTTTTCCTTTTTAAAAATATCTTTAAATTTTTTTAATTTTTAAATTTTAATTCTTGTGTTTACATAGTAGATATATATATTTATGAGGTACATGTTATGTTTTGTACAGGCATGCAATGAGTAATAATCACATCATGTAAACTGGGGTCTCCATCCCCTCAAGAATTTATATTTTGTGTCACAAATAATCCAATTATAGTCTTTTAGTTATTTTTAAATGTACAATTAAATTATTGTTGACTATAGTCACTCTGTTGTGCTAGGTCAAATACTAGGTCTTATTCATTCTTTCTCACTACTTTTTGTACCCATTAACCATCTTCACCTCCCCTCAACCCCAGTCCCTCATTACCCTTCCCAACCTCTGGTAATGATTTCTACTCTCTATATCCATGAGTTCAATTGTTTTAATTTTTAGATCCCACAAATAAGTGAGAGTATGTGATGTTTATCTTTCTGTGCCTGGCTTATTTCACTCAACATAAAGACCTCAAGTTCCATCTATGTTATTGCAAGCGACAGGATCTCTTTCTTTTTATAGATGAATAGTACTCCATTGTGTATATGTGCCATATTTTCTTTATCCATTCATCTATTGATGCACACTTAGGTTCTTCCAAATTTTGGCTATTGCAAACAGTGCTACAACAAACATGGGAGTGCAGATATCTCTTTGATATGCTGATTTCCTTTATTTTGGGTATATCCCATCAGTGGAATTGTTGGATCCTATAGCAGCTCTATTTTTAGTTTTTTAAAGAACCTCCAAACTTTTCCCCATAGTGGCTGTACTAGTTTACATTCCCACAAACAGTGTATGAGGGTTGCCTTTTCTCCACTTCCTCCCAAGCATTTGTTATTGCCTGTCTTTTGGATATAAGCCGTTTTAACTGGAGTGAGATAATGTCTCATTACAGTTTTGATTTGCATTTCTCTGATGATCAGTGATGTTGAGCACCTTTTCATATGCCTGTTTGCCATTTGTCTTTTTTTGAGAAATATCTATTCAAATCCTTTGCCCATTTTTATTGGATTATTATATTTTTTTCCTATAGAGTTGTTTGAACTCCTTATATATTCTAATTATTAATCTTTTGTCAGGTGAATAGTTTCCAAATATTTTCTCCCATTCTGTGGGTTGTCTCTTCACTTTGCTAATTGTTTGATTAGCTGTACAGAAGCTTTTTAACTTGATGTAATCCTATTTGTCTATTTTTGCTTTGGTTGTCTGTGCTTATGCGGTATTACTCAAGAAATTTTTTCATTGGCCCACTGATCATTCTGCAGCATATTGCTTAATTTTCATATATTTGTATAATTGTCAAAATTCCTCTTGCCATTAATTTCTAGCTTTATCTATTGTGGTCAGAGAAAATGCTTGATATTATTTCAAATTTTTGGCATATTCTAAGTCTTGTTTCATGACTGAACATATGGTCTGTGCTGGAGAATGACTAACTTAACATAAAATCACTTTTATTTCTATATACTAAGAACAAACTATTGTGTATTAATGTCCTGAGGCTGCTGTAACAACTATCACAGACTTGGCACCTTAAAACAACAAAAAATTAGTCTCTCACAGATCTGGAAGCCAGAAGGACAAAATCACGGCGTCAGTAGAGACACACTCCCTCAAAAGACTAGAAAAGAATCCTTCCTTGTATCTTCCATATTCTGGTGACTCTGGCATGCTTTGGTTCATGGCAGCATAAATTCATTCTGCTTTCATCTTCACAAGGATTCTTACCTCTGTGTCTTCTCTACTGCCATCTCTTATAAATACATACATCATTGGATTTAGAATCTATTCTAAATTTAGGATGATCTCATCTTGAAATCCTTAATTACATCTGCAAATTCCCTTTATCCAAATAATATGATGTTTACAGGGTCCAGGAATTAGAATTTGAACATATTTTTTGAGCCACTATTCAGCCAACTACAGTCAGTAAATGAAGTATTAAAAACATCACAAACATATAAAATATTTGAAATCAATTTAACAAAAAGATACAAGTCTTTACACTGAAAACTAATGCACATTGCTGAGAGCAATTTCTAAAAGATGAAAATAGAGATGTATACCATATTCTCTATTTTGACTAAATGGTCATATTCTCTATATTGACTAAAATACTCAATATTCTTAAGATGATAATGTTCTCTAAATTTAGCTACAGGTTCAACATCATAATAAAAATCCCAATAGGATTTTTTTTTACTGAATTTGAAAAAATAAACCTAAAATTTGTATGGTCTTAGCCAAAATAATCTTGAAAGAGATCAAGAAACTTGGAAGAATTACATTATCTGATTTCAAGATTTATTATAAGATGACTATAATCAAAACAGTAATGTGTCAGTGTAGGGAAAGACAGAAAGATCTATAGAAAAGGATGAAGAGTTCACAAATAGATCCACAGATATGCAGTCAACTGATTTTTTTTTTTACAATGATACCAAGGAAATTCAATGGGTCAAGTTGCAGCAAATAGTGCTAGTAAAACAGAATATCTACAGGGAAAAAAATGTATCTCAACCCTTATTTCACACAATACACAAAAATATATTTGAGATGTACCCTTAACTTAAATGTAAATACTAAAATTACACAATATCTATAAGAAAACAAGAGAATATCTTCACAACCCTGCCGTAGTCAAACAATTTTTAGGGGACAAAAATTATTCATTATAAATGAAAATCTAATAAATTAGATTCTATCAACATTTTAAAAAATTATTTAACAAAATATACTGTTAAGAATATGTAACGCAAGTCACAGAATGGGAGAAAATATTCTTGAGAAATATATGACAAAGTATATCAAGGATTTAGAACGAATTCATGTAATTCAATAATTTTTAATGGAGTTGACCTTTAAACATTTCCTGTTGCATTAAGAATAAGTTTGAGGATTGGAAATACAAATTGCTCTACCAAAGAATAATCAAAACCCCTAGGTTTAGCATCTGCATATAATGTATTGATTGTACATTATTTTAGCTTGTTGATTGTTGGTCTAAAATATGTTTTTCTATACAGATATTGTCTTACTTTGGCAGTGATTTAGGACAGACCAGGAAATGCATAAACACTTCTCTTAATTTATTATGATAATGTATATCCTCTCTATGCATAGACAAAGAAAATCTGCTTGTGGTAAGATTAAGGTTAATCATGATTTTTTTTTTTTTTTTTTTTTTTTTTGCTAAAAATCTTACACACACTTCAGGGGCTATGAAACAATAAAAAATAGGTATTGGTGTCTGTCCCCAGTTTTTGACACAGAGCGTCTAAAACCCTTGTAATTTCCTAAGCAGGAAGTAACTAGGAGCATCTTTTATTCTAATATTTGGCTTTTGACCCTGGTTCCTGACACAGAATCCCTAAATCCCTAGAATTTCCTTGGTGACAGAATCTTCTGTCTAATGAGGCAACTCTTGGTGGGCTACTGAATGGGGACTAGTCATCAGCAAAACCAAGCCATGATTAGAATTTTGAAACCTTCAGCTCCAGCCCTCATCCACCAGGAAGAGGAGAGAAGCTGAAGATTGAGTTAACTAACCGATCATGCTTACATGATAGAGCCTCTATTAAAATCCCTGAAGTTCAGGTTTGGAGATCCTCCCTGTTAGTGAACAGATGGAGGTGCTGGGAAGGTGGTGAGCATGGAGAGGGCCTGGAAGCTTTGCACCCCCTGCCCCGTTCCTTGACCTATGCATCTCTTCCATTTGGCTGTTTCTGAATTGTAGCCCTTGTAATAAACCAGTAAATGTAAGTAATGTTTCCCTGAGTTTTGTGAGTCCTTCTAGCAAATTATTGAATCTGAGGAGGAAGTTCTGAGAGCCTCCAATTTATAGCTTGGTCAGAAGCACAGGTGACAACCTGGACTTAAAATTAACACCTGCATGTTGTGCACATGTGCCCTAGAACTTAAAGTAAAATAAAAAAAAATTGACATCTGAATTGGGTTATGGGGATACTATTGTGTGACTGTTCCCTTAACTGTGGGCTCTGATGTTACCCGCAGGTAGATAGTGTCAAAATTGAAATGAATTGTAGGACATCAAGTCCATGTCTCCAGAGAGTTGAAAAATTGCTTGGTGTGGGAAAAAACACACACACACATTTTGGTGTTGGTAGTGAGGTGTTCTACAATTATTGAGTGTTGTGAGAATGTAAGAAAAATAGTATGTTTTTCTTATACAGGTGGCATGAGTTATAGCATTTAGACATTTGTTTTTTAATATTTCAAGTTATAAAATGTTAAAAAGTACAGAAGATAACCTAATAACAATCTGTTTATCCATCACTTGATTTTATCATTGTACCATACTAATCTCAAATTGTTTTGAGTGATAACACTAAGGGACATTGATTAAAAGTCCTGCATAAACCTCACTGATTCTGTTTCCCTTTGTCCCTCTTTCATTATTCTGAATTTGGTGCTTATCATATTATTGGACTATGGATAATTTATATGTACATAAAAATGGAACAAAATTGACTTACAATTTTTTTAATTTATGTGTATGTATGTTGGTTGATGGCTTTTTGGACTCGACATTGTTTTTTATATTCATCCACAATAGTAGATATAGCTCTAGTCTACCCATTTTAGTAATATATATTATTTCATTGTGTGAATATGTCACAATCCACTTTTTTGTCTCCTATTAACTTGCAAGTTTTCGTATTACAAAAATGCTGGAATAAACATTTTTTAAGATATTATACAAATATGCAAGAGGAACTCTACTGCAATAGTTATCAAATTGTAGCCCTGGGGGCACATGGGGCTCTGAGACTCTTTATAGGCTCTGCAAAAACAAAACTGCTTTTAGAATAATATTAAGACATTATTTGCCTTTTCTGTATTTTAATTCTCTCCCAAATGTAGAGGGAGTTTTCCAGACACTACGTGTGTAGTGGTAATGTCATCACTCTCACAGCTAATAGAATGTATGTTTGTGTATTCTTGTGTTTTAAATTTTTCACAGCTTTAATTTTTAATGCGGTAAATATCTATATCTATAACCCACATGAAAATAGTTTCTTAGAGTCCTCATTAATTTTTTAGAGTGTAAAGAGATCACGATACCAAAATATTTGAAAATCATTGTACTGGGCTATATAAGAAAAATGCATCTTCAGCTTTACTTGACACTGTAAAATTTTCTCCAAAGTAGCTGTAATAGCATACATCTTCACAAATAGTGGGGTAGCGAAACTTGGCCTCTACTCAAGTCTGACTTCTACATCTTGTGTAAGGGGATCTAGTTAGCTGAAACTGATCACGTTCATTATCCCAGTTGGAAAGGAACCTGTGATTTGTAATTATCTTTCTAGGTTTTGTGAATCTAGAAGGCATAGTAGAAGATTTACATGTTCAACTGAGTTTCGTATCAAACACAACCATCCTTCAACACACGCCATTAAGTTTTAAATTTAATTCTAAAAACTGTGTGAGCTGTGTATCAGGATTTTTCAGATACAGTATTGTTATTGCTATTCAATTCTAAATATCAATACTACCCATTGTAATTTTTGTCCTTTACCCATAAATTATTTGCTACTGCATTTAAGCCTTAAAATTGACTTATTTATTTATTTATTTATTTATTTATTTATTTATTTATTTATTTTGAGACTGGGTCTTGCTCTGTCACCCTGAGAGTGGTGCGATCATAGCTCACTGTAACCTCGAACTCCTGGGCTCAAGTGATTCTCCTGCCTCAGCCTCCTGAGTAGCTGGGACTACAGGCACATGCCACCATATCCAGCTAAGCATTTTTAAGCCTTTAGGCATGCTATTAAACCTTCTATTGATTTTCTGTTTGATTGCATTATGGTCAGATGTTTCAGTTTAAATAACCTTGACTTTTAAAAAATGTGTTGCAGACGTCCTGAGAGATTTTTTCTATGGCCAATCTTTATTTAGAAGGCATATAAGAGTTCTGCTTCATGGATACAAGGTTCAAAATGGATATTTTAAGTCAAGCACATTAATTATATCATCCAAATTTTTTGTAGACACATATAATTAAAATAAATCTTAACATATAAATACAATACAATATGCATATGTTCAAAATATATTGACATATTACATATTATTAATATATTAGTATTACCATATTAAAATATAAATATGTATTAATTTTTTCCTATTTTGGTCTATTAGATCTCTCATTTTTAAATGAAAATAAGTTAAAAATCTCATTATGTTCATTTTTGCTTTGTGTAACTCTAGATTATGTTGTTAGGTTCATACAAGGTCAGGAACATGAAGTTTTTTTTGGTGGATTGTTCTTTGTAGTATTGAATTATCCCTTTTGATTTAGCAGGTTTTGTCTTTAATTCTGCATTGTCTGATCTTAATATTGCTACCATCACTTTTGTTTTTATTGCATGTTTTCATTGCTCATCTGTTCCCATCCTTTAATCCAGTGTATGTGTATATGTCTAGTATATGTGATTTGGGGGATATCTTTCTGAAGGGGTATATAATCTCGTTATTTACCTTTCATTCTTCTGACTTTTCTCATTTGTGCCCTCAATAGCACTTATCATACTTTTGGACATAACCATTCTCCCTTGTGCATTTTCTGACATACTCTTCATTTCTAAGGTAATGTCCTCTTTTTCTTTAGTTTCCTTCCTGAATTTTGTCAGTTCCTGCTCTTTTTCCTACTCTTCTGTGAGCTTTTGCATTTCTGTTCCTTGTGTTATTTCATAGCTAGAAATGAGTTTTAAATTATGTATAATTCCCATTGGTATCATGTGTTACAGCTTTTCGCTGCTGTTTGGTGGTGTTTCTTCTGCTACAAAGTTTTGTTTATTGTTTGCTGTTTTGTGATTTGCCCGGCCCCATGTGGAATCTTTTATTCTATCTTGTTTCATTAAAGCCTTTATCACCTAAAATGTGTTTCTTTGCTTCACCATCAGCTGATTCTGTCAAACAGCAGATTCATACAGCCTGGGACAATGATTCTCAAATATTTTGGGATCATGATCTCTTTACGCTCTAAAAAATTAATGATGACTTCAAGGAACTATTTTCCTGTGGGTGATAGATAGATAGATAGATAGATAGATAGATAGATAGATAGATAGATAGACAGATAGATAGATAGATAGATAGATAATTACCACATTAAAAATTAGTGCTGTGAAAAATTTAAAATATAAAAATACACAAGCATACATTCTCTTAGCTCTCAGCATGATGACATTACCACTCCACGCGTAGTGTTTGGAATGTCTCTTTCTTGTTTTCTTTCAGGAGCAATGACTTCCCAAGACCACTCCACCCTTGTCCCATAGCTGGGCAAGCCCCTTTCTTTCTTCTTCTTTGCCAGTGCTCTGACTGGCCAAGTTTCAGAACTGTTCTCAGGAGTTCCCATGCATAGTGGCACTTTCTCTTCCTGTTTTGTTTTTTTCATGACTAGCGCCTTCTACCCTCCCCAGCTCTGCTTCACTGCAGTCTTTATTTCCCATATCCTGGAAAATAGGTGTTTGTAATCTTCTTTGCTCCCTAAGAATGCTGTGAGCATAGGTTGTAGATATGTGTATTTGCTTTCTTCTTTATCCATTCGGATTTTAGAAAAAGGTGAGGGGCTATCAAAGTCCATAGCGCTACCATTATGCTACCTTCTATCATATCCTGGGCTGGTTTGTCTTAAAGTCTTCATCAGAATTTAACACAATTATAATACTGATAATAATTTCATATGGAATTAGTCTAGTTATTAGTTTTATCAACTGTCTTTCTTAACTTTAGATTTATTTACATATTTTGGGATCCTCGTTTGTAGACTCATGTGGTGTGGTAGGTTTTAATGTTTTTATATGCCTTTTTTCCTTATGTCCCCACAAACTGCCACATGTACAGGTCTAACAGTTTTGAGCTTCCTTCCACTCAGATCTTCTTCTAACTCCAGAACAAGACTTTTTAATGGAATTTTGAGTTTCTTCTCCACAGTGATTTTTGGGAAATCACAGAGCCAGCAGAGAATTTGATTCATGTTCTGGTTACAGGGCTGTGCCTGTGTCTTCTTGCCTCCCTGAGTTGACAGCCTGATGAAAGCTATATTTTAGACAGAGGCCAGCATACTTTTTTTTTTCTTTTTTTTTTTTTTTTTGAGATGGAGTCTTGCTGTCTCACCAGCCTGGAGTGTAGTGGCCGCAAACTCAGCTCACTGCAACCTCTGCCTCCCAAGTTCAATCAATTCTCCTGTCTCAGCCTCCCGAGTAGCTGGGATTACAGGTGCATGCCACCACATCCAGCTAATTTTTGCATTTTTAGTGGAGATGGGATTTCACCGTGTTGGCCAGGATAGTCTCCATATCTTGACCCGTGATCTGCCCACTTCGGCCTCCAAAAGTGGTGGGATTACAGGCATGAGCCTCCGTACCTGGCCCAGCATACTTTTTATATTCACTCTCCTTCATACTTTTTATATTCACCCTCCTTTCATTTTGCAGAGAACCCCACCCCACCCTCACCCTGGCTTCTGTTGTGAGCCTCACTTTGGATTTGTATGAAGTATTTGCATTCTCTTTTACCCACAGAAATAATCCCACTCTGGCTGCCCTTGTCGATTTACAGAACCAGAGCCCAGAGAGCCACAGCCTTAGGCCTGACCACATCACACTTCTGGTCCCCAGAGTGCTTATCTAGCTTTTGAGTCCAGGTACATATCTTTTCAGTTTTTATATTTTATCCAATTTTGGGACGTGTCTAGAACAGATGACAGCATCAAACCATGATTTGATGGAGGCACTCTGGCCATAGATTTTTAGATTGAATTAACATAGAAGTTGCAGATCTTTAGATGTTAAAGTCATAAAATCCTTCCTCTAGAGGATGATAAGATATCAGCATGCATCAGTATTGGACCTACTATGTCCCAGCACTAGGGACGTTGTTTATATACATTAATACTATCTATATTTTTGTAAGCGAGGAAATAATATGGGTTAGTAAATTACTCAGGATCCCTTGCTGGTATGTGACAGAAGTGGTATTAAATCCCAGTTCCGCCTCCTTGCCAAGTAGATCCTTCAACCACCGTACCAAGCATTTAATGTTTACTTCTTCAAATTTAGGAAATAATTCTAGAAGAAAAAAAAAACCATAGCCAAGTTCTTCACAAAGTTTCTGAATCTGCATCAAAAATCCACAGAGAACTTTTTAAAATTGTTCATAAAATACTTTGAGATCTTCCGATGAAATTGCTATTAGCACAAAGCATTTTCCACACACTAATAGAACCACTTGTGCCAGCAGACATTAGTTTCCAGGCAGTCTCAATGAAGTACAGTTCCAGATGTTCTCCTATTTTAACAGCATCTTCTGAGCCTTTTAATTTTCTTGATTTGCAGCATGAATAATGCTTATCAGCCCTCAGATTCAGCTTCCCATTATCTGCTGACCCAGCCTGCTTAGAGCTTTGCATGCACAGTGCTGCCTCTGAAGGGAATGAGGGGACTGAGATTGGTACTGGTCTTGTGTCCCCACTAAGCTCAAGCTGAGACTGACAGGACAGAATGGAAAAGTGGCCACTGTAGGAATTTTCTCCTTTCTGCTATGGATATTTTATTTGCTTTATCAAGGATAATTCAGCCTTATGAGCATCAGTCTCTTACCTTCCATGGGCTCTTGATCTCTCCTGCAAATGTGCAGAGTTTTTGTTGGATTTTCTAAAAAAAGAGTCCTTGTAATTATCTTTCTTATAAATGCCTAAATTCTTTAACTTCTCACCTTTAATTTCTTACAATTGGCTCTACTGAAATCAGACAGAGTACTGACTCTCTTATAACTGCTTTCTTTTTAAATTCAATGTCTTTCTTTTGGTCCTTATTCTCTTTAACCAGATTCTGTCACTTTAATTCTCCTCCCATCCTTCTTCTGGCTTTTCCATTTCTGTGTGATCCAACAATGTCATTTTCCTATAACGTTAAGCAACCTGCATGTTCCATTGTGACTGATGGCTCCTCTTCCTTGCAGACCTCACCTCCGTGGATTCAGCTCTTCCCCATGCAGATGACTCAGAGGTGTCATGCATGCCTTCAGCTACTGTCCACAGCTCTACTGAACCCTCGGTTATTTTCTTGGAATTTCCAGCATTACCCCAAACCCATCTCGCCTAAAATGAATGTTGCATCTTCCCCTCAAAAAATCTCAACTCTTCCTTCTTTCCTGAGTTTCCCAATCACAGGAAATTGACTTAGTTATTTGACAATAATCAGACTTCAGTCTTAATTAATTAGCCCTAGTTAATTAATTAGTCTAAATTATTCAGACAATTTTTAACATAGTGTCTCTCTGGTTTGTTTTTTCTTCAAAATCTGTTGCACCTGTTGCTTCTTTTTTCCTATTAACACCATCCTGCTTCTCCTCTTTACACCAAAACATATTATTTCCATAGGCTTTTGGCTGGCTTCTGCTTCTGGTCTTTCTCCAGGACATGAGCTAAACTTTAATACAGAGTTGGGTTCATATGGCATCATTTCCCTTACATGACTTCTCTCAAAAATATAAGTGTAACACCATGTTCTCTCTATAAGTTTTCACTCTTTAATATGACACGAAGGCTTTCCACAACTGATACAGACTTGACTCTAATGTAATAAGCACTCATTCATTGAACAAATTTATGTGCCAGGCACCATGCTAGGTGCTTGAATGTCAGAGGAAAATAGTAAAGAGAAAAGCTCTCTGCCTCTGTGGGGCTTTCTTTCTAGTGAGGGATGACAGCGAATAAACAATGAGCAATGAGAATAAACAGAGAGTTACAAGGAGTAACAGAGAATAAACAAGGAGGATAAACGGAGAATAAACAATAAACATTTTTTAAATCCTAGCAAATTACCCAGAATGTTACAAGGTAAGGGCTAGGAACAAAAAAAACAGAGAGGACAGATCAGGATGCCGGATGGCATGATGGCACTCGGTGAACTGTCTTTGTATAGAGCCCAGTCAGGGGAGTGTTCACCGAGAATGATACAAGTTAAGCCAAAGTATAAATAAGTAAATCCTTTTCAAGGAAGGATCCCTGTATAGTGGCAGAGAAGTGAGGAGAGAAGGCTGTGGTAGGAATCAAGTGAGAGGCAGCAGATACCAAACACTCAGGGCCTTTTAGGCCATTGTGAGAGCTGTAGCATTTACTCTGAGGGAAATCAGAGGGTGGTTGGGGTCAGTTTGAAAAATCACATAGACATCCCAGTGGCGATTTCTGGTGAGCAACTGGATACTCATGCCTCAAGTGGCAGAGAGAGGTCTGGACTGGAGATATATTTGGGGAATTGCCAGTGTTAAGAAATACTATCACTATACTCATTTACTTAACTTTACCACAACTTCTCTACTTTCTCCCCAAATCTTTGTATTTTCCTGTATATATATACATTCTGCTTTATTTTCAGTGCAGTATTTACTTTCGGCCACAGCCTATCCTTTTATGGTTGAGTCTTGTATAATCATCTTTATTCACTATTTACTGACTATTTGATGTGTGCTAAGCACTACGCTGGAAATGAGAGATCCAATACCATACAATAATGTATATGAAAGACAGAACTTTTGCCCTCCTGTAACTTACAGTCCAGTGAGGGATAAGAGCAATAAAACAGACATGTTCATCACATGTCACCACTCCTCCCCCTCGACACTCTTTCTTCACCTTGTCATCAGCTTTAAGTTTTTATTTTATCTCAGTCATGGCTCTTTTTCAGTTTCCTTTGCCGGTTCCAGCTCTTCTCCCCATCCTCTTCATCTCAGAAGGCCCCAGGGCTGACTTTTCCTTCCTTTTCCTTCCTCTATGTTCCCTCTCACCCATCAACATCATGTCTAGGACTCAGACAGCCTCCTAACTGGGCTCTGTATGTCTCCTCTGACACTCTTACAGTCCTTTCTTAACAAGTCACCAGAGTGATCCTTTTACACTGCCAGTCAGATCACGTCATCTCTGTGCTAACACCCTGCAGTGGTTCCCCATGTGTCTCAGAGTCAAAGTCCAAGTCCAGCCAAGACCTGCAAAGCCTTCCACGGTCTCACATAAAGCCCCTCATTACCACTGATCTCATCACCACTTTCCCTACCGTTCACTTTGCTCCCAGCATCCTGACCTCTGCGCTCTTCCTCAAATCCACTAGGTACTCTGCTGTATGAGAATTTTTGCACTGGCCATTTCTTCTGCCTGGAATACTCCTCCAGATATTGACATAGCAAACCTCTTAGTTCCTTCAAATCTTTCTTCAAATATCACTTGGAACTCTCAATTATTTTACCTTCCTCCTTCACCCACCCCCCTTTTTAAAATCAAAGTTTATAACATTCTGATATATAACTTATTCATTTTGATATTTTAAACACCTATCCCCCATAACAGAATATAAGCTTCATGAAGATTTTTATGTGATTTGTTCCCTTTTAGAACCATACCTAGAGAAGTGCCAGGCATGTAATAGCTGCTCATCATGTATCTGCTAAATGAATGGGCAAATGAAGAATCCAAATAAATACATTTCAAATTATATATTTTTATTAGTGCTATGAAATAAAGTATTGTGATAAAACATAAGCACATTTATGAATGTATAGAATGATAGAACATAAGCAAAATATATAAGCATACTTACATGTTTTAGAAAAGACACAGCTCTAAAGATGATACTTAAGGCAATATGAGCAGGATGAGAGGCTAATGATTAGAAGCGTGGTAAGGCAGGTGTAGGGGTGGAGAAGGACATTGTAAGTAAAACCAGAGGGAACAGCCAGGTGCAAAGGTGCTGGCTGGGGAGAATTTAGTATTTTCTCCGAGTGAGTGGAAAAGGATCAGAGAGAGAGAATAACACATGACAGGGAGATTAGCATAAGATGAAACCAGAGGGGCAGGCTATAAATAAGATAAGGCCTTTACATCTTAGTAAAAGATCAAGGGAAAGTCATTATAGAATTTCAAGAAGAGAAATGACCTAATGTGATTTGTATTTATAAAGGTCATTCTGAGTAATGCATGGCAAATAGATTATAGGAGAGAAAGAATGGAAACAGAAAGATCAACTAAGAGACGCTGCACCAGTCATAAGGCTCTCCCTGATGGTAGCCAAGACTGGCTGGTGGCAGTGAAGTTGGAAAGAAGTAGGTGGATAAGTGAGATATTTTGGAAATCAAACTGATAGTCTTACATATCAGTGCCATTCATTCCAATTCTACCCCCTAGATGTCAAGATAATTTATTTGAAATATCTGACGTTGAATATCAAACAGCAAATAAATGCTTTTATTCTCTTTAGAATCGACAGTGTTTTTGGCTGCTGGTCTGAAGGAAGTCTTATCTCTGCACAGCATTACTGCTTATACCTAGTTACGTTCTTGGATTGTACTGGGGGTCCCATTTTCTACTCCAACGTTGTGATGGATGATTTAGAAAAGGTCTAAGATATTATTTGCATTCAACCTAATCCCTTAAAAATTTATCTCTGACAAAAATATAGTTCCTCTTGAACTGAAATCATTAAGGATCAGAGTAATTTTTATTTTTCAAGACAGAGTTTCGCTCTTTTTGCCTGGACTGGAGTGCAATGATGTGATCTTGGCTCACTGCAACCTCCACCTCCCAGGTTCAAGCGATTCTCCTGCCTCAGCCTCCCTAGTAGTTGGGATTACAGGTGCCAGCCACCACTCCCTGCTAATTTTTTGTATTTTTAGTAGAGACGGGGTTTCACTATGTTGGCCAGGCTGGTCTCGAACTCCTGACCTCAGGCAAGCCACCCGCCTCAGCCTCTCAAAGTGCTGGGATTTCAGGCGTGAGTCACTGAATCCCGCCCAGAGTAATTTTATGTACTCTAATCTTTCAGCTAAAATAACAATGTAAAATAATAAAAACTACAATATGTTACATGAAATAATGTTTTTTGGTATTCATGAAATCTCAGCAAACTATGTTTTGAAGACATAGACCCTTCTGTTAGTTCTATATATACAAGTTTTGAGTATATCTGAAATTTGTGGTGATAAAGATAGTAACTTAAAATTTGAGGAACACATCTGTATTTATTCTAGCCCATTATGTTTTAGTAACAGTAAGCTAAACTTCCTATTCACAGGTAACATGTATCTATTATTTCCTTCAGTGTTAATATTATTTTATGTTGTGTGCCCTTTTGTCTTCAGGGCCACACCTTTCACAAAATGCTCGAGCGACTAACATAATCGTGTGTATTACACACAGATAGGGTGTGATATACTGAGTGTTTAGGGTAGGAGTAAAAATAACAAGTTCAATTTGAAAGGTTAAAATGGATTTTAGATACTTTCATTTAGTTAACTGCTTTAACTTATCTTATTTATTTATTTTTGAGATGGAGTTTTACTTTTGTCACCCAGGTTAGAAAGCAATGACGTGATCTTGGCTCACTGCAACCTCTGCCTCCCGGGTTCAAGCAATTCTCCTGCTTCAGCCTCCCGAGTAGTTGGGATTTCAGGCATGTGCTGCCATGCCCAGCTAATTTTTGTCTCGCTCTGTCACCAGGCTGGAGTGCAGTGGCAGAGATCTCAGCTCACTGCAACCTCTGCTGCCTGGGTTCAAGTGATTCTCCTGCCTCAGCCTCCTAAGCAGCTGGGGCTACAGGCACCCACCACCATGCCCAGCTAATTTTTGTACTTTTAGTAGAAACGAGGTTTCACCATATTGGCCAGGTTGGTCTCAAACTCCTGACCTTGTGATCCACCCACCTCGGCCTCCCAAACTGCTGGGATTACAGGTGTGAGCCACTGTGCCCAGTCAGAAAAATTTTTAAATTTACCTAGAAAAAACATAAAATAAGGATGTAAAGAAAGAAAATGTTTTTGTATAGCCATATAATATATTTATGTCTTTAAGTGTTATTACAAAAGAGTCAAAAATAGAGACAAAATAAGTTTATAAAGTTAAAAATTACAGTAAGCTAAAGTTAATTTATGACTGAAGAAAGAATTGTTAAATAATTCGGTATACAGTGTCTATAAAGTCTACAGTGGTGTATGATAATGTACTGGACCCTCACATTCACTCAACGCTCACTGACTCAGAGCAATTTCCAGTCCTGTAAGTTCCATTCACTTGAAAAACCCTATACAAGTTAACTATTTTTATCTTTCGCACAGTGTTTTTACAGTACCTTTTCTCTGTTTAGTTGTGTTCAGATACACAAATATTTATTACTGTGTTACAACTGTCTACCGTACAGTAACATGCTGTACAGGTTTGTAGCCTGGGAGCAATAATAGGCTACACCATACAGCTTAGGTGTGTACTAGGCTATACCATCTAGGTTTGTGTAAGTACACTGTATGATGTTCACACAACAAGAAAATTGCCTAATGACACGTTTCAGAAAACATATTCCTGTCATTAAGCAATGTATGGCTATAAATTTTTACTCTTACACACCATACATAAAATTTAACTCCAAACAGATCACAGGCATAAATGTAAAGGTCATGACTATAAAAGACCTTAAAAAAAGCATAGGAGAAAATGTTTGCAACCTTGGGGTAGCAAAGATTTGTGGATAGAACAACAACAAAAAAAGCATGAACCATTAAAAAAAGTAGATAATAGGACTCCAAAATTAAAACTTGGCTGCTCTTCAAAAACTACCTTAAGAAAACGAAAAGGAAAGTCATATTACTGAGAGAAAATATTCACCATATCTCTGACAAAAGACTTGTATCCATTATATTTAAAGAACTTTTACAACTCAATTGTAGGAGAAAACAACCCAATAAAAATTGGCTAAAAGATTTAAACAGAGATTTGACAAAAGAAATTCTACAAATAACCAGTATGCATAGAAAAATGTTTTCAACATCTTTAAGGGATACCACTACACATCCACTAGAACAGTTTCAAAAATAATAAAAACAAACAAACCTGACAACATCTGATGTCTCTGTTTTTTAATTCATCATGATTGTAAAATTGCCACATATTCATTTATTTTTAAAAACTCAATCTTCAATGGCTTCCTCATCACTTGTAAGAAAAAATTCAAACTGCGTCACATGAGAACTTTTGCTCCATGATTTCACTGCATTTTTTCTACATGTCCCTATTATGAAACCTGCAGTCCAGTTCTAGCTAGCCATTCACCCTTACCTGACCTCGCCATGTGCTTCCTGTCTCCATGCTTTTGAGCATGCGCTCCATTTATTCTAATCAATTTCCAGTCTTGCCCAACTGTTGAACCTGTTTTATTTTTGGAAATCAAAGAGTTTGCGTTTTCACACCTCCATTTCATAAAATATTTATTTTTTAAGAAAAAAGTTCTTTTTGCAGGCACATTGGCCCTTCGGTTTTGTTTTTTTTTTTTTTCCTTTGGGATATTGTCCCCATAAACTTTCTTTTATTAGTATTATTATTATTATTATTATAATACTTTAAGTTCTAGGGTACATGCGCATAACGTGCAGGTTTGTTACATATGTATACTTGTGCCATGTTGGTGTGCTGCACCCATCAACTCGTCAGCACCCATCAACGCGCCATTTACATCAGGTATAACTCCCAATGCAATCCCTCCCCGCTCCCCCCTCCCCATGATAGGCCCCGGTGTGTGATGTTGCCCTTCCCGAGTCCAAGTGATCTCATTGTTCAGTTCCCACCTATGAGTGAGAACATGCGGTGTTTGGTTTTCTGTTCTTGCGATAGTTTGCAGTGAATGATGGTTTCCAGCTGCATCCATGTCCCTACAAAGGACACAAACTCATCCTTTTTTATGGCTGCATAGTATTCCACGGTGTATATGTGCCACATTTTCTTAATCCAGTCTGTCACTGATGGACATTTGGGGTGGTTCCAAGTCTTTGCTATTGTGAATAGTGCCACAATAAACATACGTGTGCATGTGTCTTTATAGCAGCATGATTTATAATCCTTTGGGTATATAGCCAGTAATGGGGTGGCTGGGTCATATGGTACTTCTAGTTCTAGATCCTTGGAGGACCTTCTGTTTTTTAAACACATTGGTCATGATTTCATTTTAGGGTCTTTGCATGACTTTCTGAAATGCTCTCCCTTCCACCCCCATATCCCCATGTCTCCATGACTACCTCCTTTGGGTTTTGGTTTAAAGATCACTTTCTCAATGAGACCCACCCTCATACTTTTATTTAAAATTTCAAACAACTCTAACCCCCACCATTGCACTCCCCATCACATTGATCCTACTCTACTCTTACTTCATTTTCTTAGCATTTGACACCTTCTAAGGTACCCTATAATTTATGTGTTATTGTCAGTCTATGTGGGCAGGATCTGGCACATAGATTGCAATAACAAAACATTTGTTAATTACAGAAAAGAACTTTCTGGCTTTCACAACTCTAATGCCCCAATGAACAGCTTTATTTTAGAGTCTCTTCATTTTCTTAGACTCTGCGCTGTACATATATTGGAATGGGCTTTCTACCCTTTTCAAGCCCTCTACTTATCTTTCCTTTCATGTTCTTTTGTTAAAAACAAAGAAAAATCAGTCAATTAAATACTAATTCAAATTAAAAGACATATCTTCATAGGATCCAATTACCAATGAGCGTGACTGACACTACCTCACCCAGAACGTTAGTACCAAGAGGAATAGATCATTGACATTAAGCACTTATGGCAACAAAATAATTAGTATATTTTACCTTATAATTATCTAAACTTTGGTCCCAGAGCTTCTAGCTAAATCTCATCTTAGTCTTCTACAATGACTTTGCCAGTCCTTTTGAATTGCATTTCTCTACATATTCTAGTAAAAACAATATTCTGTCTTTTAGTGTCAGTTATTTGGGTCTTCATATTTGGGGAACATAGCACATTTTAGTTTTTGACTTACAGTGAATACCAACCTTGCCCATTATTTGTCTCTACAAATATTGATGTCAATTTTTATTTGTACTGCTTTAAATGTACACTTAAGAGTTTTTTAAAAATACATTTTTTGGCATTTGTTGTCCACCTTAAATTGTCAAGACTTCATCAGAAATTCAGCGTTACTACAAAACTTTCATATTTAAATTTCCAGCAAAATGACTTTAATAAAATAAAATCTTCAAATTAAGTAAGAATTAGGACTTGACTTGATCACTAGTTGATGATGACCCTTGAGTACTTGGTATTCTCTTGTCTGGTCTTATTTGTAAGGCTCTAGCATAAACAGGTCAAGCACTGGGTATGGGGGTAGAAAGGTTGAAATCCCTGTGCCAGTAGTATTTAATATGCTTTACTCTTCTTGATTAGCTGCCTTCCATACTAGAACAGGAGCTCCTCAACCAGGAATTGTCTGTTTTGCTTGCTGCTCAATCTCTAGTACCTTACACAGTGTTTGGCATTCAGTAAGCCCTCAATTGAATGAATGAGCATGTGAAGTGAATGGGAAAAGAACTGGGAAGGGAATTAAACCTACGTTCGGGTACCAGCTATTTATTTCATTTATGTGATATCTCTGGAACTCATTTTCCTCATTTAAAAAGAAAACAGTTTGGATTAGATGATGTTTATGGTTAGTGTATCTATCCCTTGTCACTCATGGGTCTCTTTCATCTCATTTGTTTACAAAATTGAGTACACTGTCAAATGTCCCCTGAAAAGCTCAAGGTTTAAGAAAACAAGGCAGTGGAATGGAGCAATTCTTCTCTTCTGGATACTCATTTATTTTACAATTAAACAGTGTCCACAGCATCCTAATTAAGTTTTAGGTCAGAGTATCAATTTAAACCACTGGCTGTAGCACCAAAAAACCAGACCAAGTATTCTCGTTTTTTCACTAAATTGCTGAACTGGACAGGGGTGGTACCAAGTTTTGTGAGACCTAGAGATTATAATACTGGGGAAGGGGCTGTTAACACTTGAAAAAATACAAAATTAAAAATATCAAATTAATATTTTAAATATTTACTTAAAATGAGAAAGGAAGTCACAAAAAATTACAAATTTTAAGTAGCTCACTACCACAAATAACACCAAAACTGGGGAAAATGGCACAATGTGGTTCATTAATTGGCTTACTGACACATCTTGGTAATATTTTTACTACATATTTAGCTACATACCCTGTGATAGCCTCTTCATATAACAGTATGACATTTTGTAATAATTGTAATAATTGCTATTTATAGAATAAAAAGATAACTACCTTCCCCCTAGAAAGCCTAATTGAAGCTTTAAAAATTGATAATATAGAAAAGCTTTTTTCAGCTTTATTTATTTATTTATTTATTTATTTATTTATTTTTGAGACAGAGTCTCCTCTGTCGCCCAGGCTGGAGTGCAGTGGCCGGATCTCAGCTCACTGCAAGCTCCGCCTCCCGGGTTCACGCCATTCTCCTGCCTCAGCCTCCCGAGTAGCTGGGACTACAGGCGCTCGCCACCTCACTCGGCTAGTTTTTTGTATTTTTTAGTAGAGACGGGGTTTCACCGTGTTAGCCAGGATGGTCTCGATCTCCTGACCTCGTGATCCACCCGTCTCAGCCTCCCAAAGTGCTGGGATTACAGGCTTGAGCCACCGCGCCCGGCTCAGCTTTATTATTAATTATTGGTCACTTCATGGAAACTGTTTTCAATGTTGTTAAATTTGAGAATGCCTACTGAGTTTCTTACATTTATAAACTAAGATTTTAGGGCACTTCAAATTTGCTTGTGCAGTAATTAATTATATAGATACATATAATTAGTAGTATAAAATTGTATAAAATTATATACAATTATATATGTTATATAGACAATTTATTCTTATTAAATAATTGTATTATTACTAAATCAAGAGCTTATTCATTAATTTATGTGAAATTTTCCTTTTCTTTCTAATGAATCACTGAGTATGATCTGAAAATTGCTTTCTTACCATTAATTTCTAGATTCTAGGATAATTTCTATTGAGTTTATCATTTATCTGAATTTTTCTTATATATTTAGTAAATCAATTTTAAAATTACAATCATATACCTCAAAACCAGAAGTGTGTTCTCTTCTACTGCTTTTATAGAAACTTTCCAAAGATTCTTTTATATTTTCAGTTATAGTGGTTTATTTGACCCTTAACAACTTTTTGAGTAACTTTGTCATCTCTTTCATATTCAAGTCTCTTCTCTGAAATTTTATTTTAGAGACCTTGAAAGGCTGTTCTACTCATAATATAAACTTTGAACAGTCTTAAAATGTGCAATCTCATTACACTTGAAATATTTTTTTAAAAAATCCATATTAATATGTGTATTTAAAGGATCCCATCTACGTGATAAACTTGAAATGAAAACATGCATCTATTAGAAAATGCTGAGTTAGTCAGCCACTTGCAGAGTCACCTTTTGTCTTGAATGACACCAAGGAAGAGTGGAATGGGGCACACTTACTGTCTATTGATTATTGTTTTAAAGAGTGCTTGCAGCCAGAACTGCCTATAAAACATGTGCAGCCTTTTGTTCGAAAAGTATTAAAATTTCTGAGAAAGTGATGGGAGACAGTTAAGCCAGCGCAGGACCCTTCTAAGTGCCAGGAACTGTTTAAATCACACAGGTAATATGCCCGCAAAGCTGGCCCTGCACGGGGCCCCTGGCTCTTCTCCTTCATAACAGCAACACCATTATACGCCTGCCTGACTGTTGTTTAGTGCCTCACAGAAGGAACTCCTAGCCACATATAGTCCACTAAATGGCAACTAAATATTTCCCCAAGTCAACGTTTCTACAGATCCTTAAAACATTCATTGCTACTCCAATGCCCCCCGAAATGAAGGAAAGGGTGAGGAAGGGAAAGTTAGAAAGAAAATGGAATGTTAGCCAATTTCAGTTTGACTATTTCATATTTGCAAGTGTACCAGCACATGTTACCCTATAAACACATTTCTATAGCCTCTACCAGAAGCTTAGATTGGGTTTCTGCAAGTGAATAACATTGAGGCAAAGGCATGTAGCAGCTGGGTATGGTGGCTCGGGCCTGTAATCCCAGCACTTTGGGAGGCTGAGGCAGACGGGTTGCTTGAGCCCAGGAGTTCGAGACTAGCCCAGGTAACATGGCAAAATCCCATCTCTACTAAAAATACAAAAATTAGCTGGGCATGGTGGTGCGCACCTGTAGTCTCAGCTACTAAGGAGGCTGAAGTGGGAGGACTGCTTGAGCTCAGGAGTTGGAGGCTTCAGTGAGTCAAGATCGCACCTGCACTCCAGCCTGTGTGACAGAGTGAGACCTTGTCTCAAATAAATAAATAAATACATAAATAATAAAGTTAAATTTAAGCAAGCATGTAACTTTATGGTAAATCCACATCCGGACATGGGCCTGAGTCACTACTACATTCCAAGATCCCCTGAACACAGGTGTTTCTGGTACAGAACGCACTTCCTTACTACCTACTTTGGGGTCACCATTGTTTCCATATTGCTACCTGAGAAACCCAGTAAGTCTCCATCCATTGTTCTTTTGGGAGACAGAAAGAAAAAGAGAAAGAGAGAGAACAAAGTCAACGTGCTGGGGCAGGCTTCTCCATCCCATAATTTCCAGATTCTCTCTGGAAATCCTCAGATTTGTGTCTAAGCATCATAGGAGTTTGCTAGATCTTAATCCAATGGTCAGCTGAGGGCTTATAACTATGTGTCCTGGTATAGTTGTTTAAGTATCTTGCAGCCTAAAATACATTTAGTAGCTCTCAGAATTAGTACGATGAGGCTTTCTTACCACTTACCAGTTGGTTGTCACGGGATTTTCAATATTTGGCATTGAACCTCTGAGTTGGGGGTGGGCATGGATGTGCTGATGGTAATAATGGATGTGCAAAACTGATGGTTTGCTGAGAAAACATCAATCACTGATTTCAGCCCCATCCAGTCGTCATCAAGTTTGGCGGCTCTGATATCACAGGGGCAAAAGAAGAAGGACTACTTGTAGAAGTCCTGAGAAATCCTATCTCCCCAAATTTAACCCCCATATCCACACACTGTTTTATGACCTTCCAACTGAAATAATGACTCGGAAGTAAAGATTGTACACTGTTTTCTGCAAGGGCTCAATGGTGAAGAATCATAGTTAGTTTTGTATTTATCAAATCAGATCCCTAAAACGCTTCTCACATAAGCAGCAAGAACACCCTGTTCACAGAGTTACGCTGCTAATAAACAATTGATTCAGTTTCATTCTGGTGAAAATGAAACATTTTCCTGGAAGTGCTCTGATTATCCAGCTTAATCTCCTACATGTCCTTTGCAAATGGCTTTTCCTTAATTCTAATTTGAATGAGACCTCATTTTTCCACTGAAGCAAAATACTCAATAAGAAGCCCTCTTTTTACCTTCACTAGAGAAAACAATAAAATCCTTGGCTACCACTTTTAATACATATAATTAACTATCTAATATATCTCATCAAGTTTTTGTGCTAAGCTAAATGCAATGGCTTTATTGGTTCCTAAATTGCAGGTTCTCTTCCTTTCTGCCACTCATCATTACCCTTTGTCACCTTATTTGTTCTAGCCAATTTAACTCATTGATTTTCATTGTAAAGGCTCCAATACTGCTAGCAATTTGGGACTTTCACAAGTTAGCCTAATTCATGTTAACTGGTGTCACTGTCAGCTTTATGGTCGAGAATGTAAGTTACAACCTTTTTATTCTGGGTATGTCTGTAAAGGAAGGGGCTAGACAAATGAACAACAATAACAAAAAGAATGAACAAGAAAAAATTTGAGATCCATACTTTATAAAGAAGTTAACATTCCAGAAATGTGCTATTTTGTTTAAAATGGATTTAGAAACATAGATTGAATTTCAGTACTAAACCAGCATTTGACTAACAACCTCTTGCCTAAAATCAGCAGTGCTGATGACTAAATACAATTTAAAATAGTAAGTACTCAAGTAGAGGCATGGATATACAGAGCCTTACATTATATTTCCAAGTACTGGTCATTTTCTTATATTAAAAAAGTACTATTCTTTCCTTTAGAGCTAGACCTTATGTGAAAAATTACAGGGATTTCTTAACAATTCTTAATATTTTTCTCACCATAGCTTTTATTTAATGCCAAAAATTAATTATGTTGTCTTGTCTCATGGAAATAGTGTTTAAAATCTAATGCCTTGAAGCTAGCAATGACACTGTGCTCACGCTTTTGGAAAATTATAGTAGAGGACTACTATAGACAGAGTAAAGACATTGTTGATTTTTGTGGATTATTTATTTAAAGAATTTGTTTGAGATTAGGAAAGTATGATAACAATTATCTTCCTTAAATGAAGATGCAAATATTTTATATTTAATGGAAAAATATCTTTAATTTCATTTTTCAAAACTTCAAGTCTTTCAACATTGTTATGAATTCACAAATGATAGAAATTGTGGGCCGTATACTGCCACAACGCAGTCACCACCTCCTCCTTTGTGTTGGCCAATCATTACTCTGCCACATACATAACCCTGAGGAAACCACAGTTTAATAAATATTTGAAAGGAATTCGGTGAACCCAAATATTAGTGCAACTCAAGAAAACTATTTTAGTCATCAGTGTACCTCATAAAAATAACTACATTGGCACTATCAGTAATCACTATGAAAAAGTAAGCTGCTTCAGGGAAATAATTTGACTTATTTATCTTTTTATTTTCAATACCTCGCATGGCACCAGGTCTCAAACTGCAAGTAGGCAAAACAGATATTTGGACTGGCTGTCATTCTGGTACTCTGCCTGCATAATTTAAGAAAAGGATTCCCTGGGTGCCACCAAACTCTCTCTTGGTTAGGGCAATGCCCAGTAAATAGCAACATGCACTTTACTTGCATTTTCCTCTTTGGAAACTAGTTGAAGGAAGAATTCAGATATTCTCAGGGTTATGACCCAATTATAACTTAATATATTAATTGTGGATTATCTTAACATGAAAATCATCCACATTCTCCATTCAGATCTTTACATGTAAAATGTCAGTGGATATTGTTTCTTCTTTGTATACATGGAAAATGTATACAGTGAGACACTATGACATCATTCCTCAAGCTCGAGATAGAATTAGTTTAAGGGAAAGCTGCAATGGAGAGTACTATAATCAGATTGCTAGTTTGGACTATGTCAATTATTGTGGCTTCTTCAGGTTCATGTCACAAATCATTATTCTCAGCAAACTGGACCTGACTTAAAAACAGAAAATCATTTGTCTGTATTGTTACTGTTTGTTACACTAACCCTAGGACCATAAATTGGAGTAAAAGTGAATGTTCAGCATTTGGAAGCACATTTTGGCCTTAAAAGTAATTCCAAATAATTGACCATGATATATGATAAGCACTTCAGCCTCTACTCCTTTTTCTAGGGTTAAAATAAACAGTCCAACCAAAGAGTAACCTAAAGTTATAGGTCAAATTCTTCTGTCCATATTCCAGTAAGACTATCAAATCTTCATTATTCCTACCTTTTCTCTTTGAAATATTGTTCCCACTCTGTGCTCTACCATCCCCAACTAATCCAACTAAATAGCTAGAGAACAATTACAAAGCCCAAAGTTTTATTTAATGACTTAAAGAATGAAAAATGTTCCCCAAATTGCTGTGCAAAAATATATACAGATATAAGATTAAACTTTCTCTTAAGCTTTCACATTATTTCCAAAATAATCAATCAAACTAAATGTTCATCAACCAATGAATGGATAAAAAGAAAATGTGATATACATCTATACATGGACACAATGGATAGTATCCATGTAATGAATAGTATAAATAGTATACACACAATGAGTTTTATCCATACAATGGCTACTATTCAGCCTTGAAAAAGAAGGAAATCCTATCATTTGCAACAACGAGGATGAAACTCAGAAGAAAAATTTGGACCCCAGTTTTACATTTAAGCTCTCATTACACTGTAATCAGTCGGTAGAAATAATGGTGATAGCTAACTGTTAACACTTGTCGAGTGCTACCATGTGCTAAGTAATATTCCAAGTGCCTCAAGTGTGCTACCTCATTTATATTTAACCATCATGTGACATAACGGGAATTGTCATCTCCATTTTACAGAGAAGGAAACTGAGACACAGATACTCATGGCTTACAACACTGGTCAATCGTTGAATAGGCTGACATTTGAGGCTGTACTCTAATGATTTAAAATCATGTATTTGTTTTTAAAAATACCATATAGCCCATCTATTTCCACATAATTAAGAATTCTTTTTTTATATAAGTAAAAGTCCAGTATTTCTTTCCTTTTTAAAAAATGTTTATTGTTTATTTGTATGAGTACGTCGTAAGTGTGTATATGCGAATTCTTATTGTCTTTCTGAAAGATAAGCAATAAAGCAGCATTTTGTCAGTTTATATAATGATTACGAATTCAGGAGACATTGAAAAATAATTTATCTTATAGAGTCTAACAATACAAGCAGCAAAACATGTTTTGCAAAAACTGTATCAGACATTCTCAAACTTTTTGGTCTCAGGATTTATATTCTTGAAAGTCACTGAGGATCCCCAAACACTTTTATTTATGCAGGCTCTACCTATCTATCATTCTCTATCTATCTATATATATGTATATTGCATACTAAAAAAACAGAAAAGTTTAAGACATAAAAATACACAAGCATAAATTCCATTCACTGTAAGGATGATGACATCATCACATATTATGTAGCTCTGGAAAATTACACTGTGTACATATGATAGAAAGAGTGAAATGGGCAAATAACATTTTGGGATTATTGTAAATATAGTTTTGATCTCATTGATCCCCTGGAAGTACAACATTTTGAGAAATGCTGATTAAAAAGTGATGGTTCTTACCCTGACAATTCTCAATAAATGATTTTAAGTTACTGATCAAAAAAAGTAAGAGATTCTACAAGACTATTTTTATGTTAATAATGGGATTGAAGTTGATGTTCCAATTACCTTCTGGTCATTCTTTTAAGATACAAATATCTGACTGCAGCAGCTAGTTCTGGATGATATTTATTAGTTCACCATGAAACTTTAGAGACTCCACAGACCCCTGAAGCCATAGTTAGTGACTATTTACAAAGAGTTAACCTATCATATTAAAGTGCTGAGATGACGTACGATAAATAATGATCTATCTGAGTACAACCTCTGCAGACGCCATGGCTGTAATTGAGTCAGGAGTTGAATTCAGATGACCCAAAACGGGGTGTTGTCACCCAGTCCTACCCAAAGGAGTCAAGGAAGACAAAAAACAGGGAGTCAAGTCACCTCTGACCAAATGAAGCTGAAATCCAGATGCTATGGAGGGAAAAAGTTAACCCTAAATTTTAAACATTAAATTAAAACATTAAACATAAAAGTAAATTCAGAACATTCATTTTCCCTCCAGTTTACAGTCTTAGGATTAGTGTTAAAAATAGTAACCATACAGAAGATATAATTTCATTCTTTTTGGGCTGAATAGTATTTCATTGTGGATATATACTATATTTTTTATCCATTACACAATCTATGCATGTAACAAAATTTCACATGTACCCCCATAAATTTGTACAAATGAAAAGAAAGAAATGAGAATGATACCACAAAAAAACAGTAAACAATACAATTCATACTCTAAAGAAGGGCTTAGAAGCAATATTAAGTCTGAGGACAGAAAGTAAAGGTTTGAATTATTTAGAAATATGGTCAGAGAAGGCAAGTCTGGATGAAGTGAGGAAGATCTGAGGTGTTGGCTATGAATAACTGTAGTGCGTTATTGAATGACTTTTATCAGCCAACAAATCTGTGCATGGGTGTGAGAGACGGGCTTAAAGGATAAGATTGTGCTATGACTTGAGTGCAAATTCAGGTGTTGCCAGTTGAGTTATTAAGAGGTGAGACCTTCAAGAGTTGATCAGACCATAAGGGCTCCTTTTCTTCTTAATGACATTAAAGCCATTATAAAAGAGGCTTCCCGCAGCTGTTGGTTAGCTTGCCCTTCTCTCTTCTGCCATGTGAGGATGCTGCAAGAAGACTTTCACCAGATCAAATACCAGTGCCCTGATCTTGGACTTCCCAGCCTCTAGGACTGTGAGAAGTAAATGTCTGGGTTTTTCAATAAATTATCCAGTGCCAAGTATTCTATTACAGTAGCACAAACAGATTAAGACTGGGGGGTTCCATAATGTTGAAAGTGAATGTTGGCTTGTGTGAATGCTATGTTCTCATCCTCCTATTACAAAAAGAATAAAAGGCCAGGCGCGGTGGCTCACGCCTGTAATCCCAGCACTTTGGGAAGCCGAGGTGGGCATATCACGAGGTCAGGAGATTGAGACCATCCTAGCTAACACAGTGAAACCCCGTCTCTACTAAAAATACAAAAAATTAGCTGGGCATGGTAGCATGCACCTGTAGTCCCAACCACTTGGGGGACTGAGGCAGGAGAATCACTTGAACCCAGGATGCGGAGGTTGCAGTGATCTGAGATCGTGCCACTGCACTCCAGCCTGGGCAACAGAGCAAGACTCCATCTCAAAAAAAATAAAAAATAAAAACCCTGCTAAAATGAGTATTTCCTACTTTGACCAAATCACCTTACCACTTAAAACAATTAAAAATATCATCAAACAACATTATTTTCACTTCTAAATTATGTATATTACAGAATTAAAAGAGCTTTCCTTTTTTAAAGATTTTTAAACTGTGCCTTCCTTTCAATCCAGACACACACACAAACACACACAGAATGAACGATGGCTAACATTCCAAAAGGTTGAAATTTTTGCATCAAAGTAAATTCAATAGTCGACTTAGAAAGTCCATCATTCTAAATTAGACCACTTAATTATACTCATTTTCTATTTTTATAGGTTTAGCTTTTGAAACAGGGCAGTTCAAAAGAGCAATGAAGGGAATGGTGTTGATGCTTTCCGAGTTTCATTCCCAACTCTGCATCAAATGCACGCAAATAAATGCATCTGTCTGAAACCGTCATACTACCCTGTTCTTTCTCAAGCACTCACCTTGTAGTGAATGAGGCTCTGCAGACAAGAATTATGTGACAGCATGACCTTTATGAAACAGCAGATGCACCGTTATGTTATCAATTGGCAAATCCTAAAACAGCAGCAAACATGTTGATTAGATGTCTGTCATTTCCAAATGCTCCATTTGACAGTCTCCTGGAGTTCAGAGACAAATAATAAGGCATACACCACAATTTTACATTAGAGATTTTACTGCAGCCACCTAGAGGAAGCAATTTACCTAAGGTAGCAAGTTTTGTCTCTTCTCTTGGACTGCCACACAGATGAAATTATTAATAAACAGATTTTGAAGAGGCCACATGGGAGTAGATAGACACTTCCCAATAGGAAGTAGGTAGCAACCTCTACGTACTGCAACCCAGGATTACTTCTGATTGAGGAGACAATGCTTCAGATCCTCAATAGGGAGACACTCCTTTCTGTCTTTTGGGCATATGGCTGGGTTGGTCCCTGAATTGATCTCCTTGCCAAGATGAGGAACAACATCCTCAACTATCAAAACAACTATCTGTCATCTGAAAACCCTTCCAGGCAAATATATATATATATATATTTGAAGTGTAGTCTCACTCTGTCACCCAGGCTGGAGTGCAGTGGGAGATCTTGGCCCACTGCAGCCTCTGCCTCCCGGGTTCAAGTGATTCTCCTGTCTCAGCTTCCCAAGTAGCTGGGATTATAGATACTCACCACTATGCCCGGATAATTTTTGTATTTTTAGTAGAGATGGTATTTCACCACGTTTACCAGGCTGGTCTCAAAATCCTGACCTTAAGTGATCCACCTGCCTCGGCCTCCTGAAGTGCTGGGATTACAGGCATGAGCCATCGTGCCTGGCCAGCCAAACATATTGAGTGTAAGATAAGAATCTGTCCACAAAGGACCCTCTGCATTTAGCAGTCCTTGGAGCTAAGCACACTGATACGCAGGTTTTCACCTTACTTTAACTCTACTAGTCCACACAGAAGATTTTAAAACACTGATAGATGTTTTTAAGGCTTTTAAAGCACCTCCACTCAGAGACCACTACAGAAGGCATGTGTGGTGGTGTTGGCAGTGGTCTTGAAGACCTCACAGAAAGGTGGGCCTTGGGATTGTGGGCAACTCAGGCTGACCGCAAACACAGACTTTCTCTTTTGCCACTTTTGCCCTGATGTTGAAATGTTTGAGAACTGCAGAGTTCTGTTAACAAGGGAGAAGCTGAGTTTCTATTCAAGTTTCCCTCTGTTTTAATAAGGTAACTCTAGAATGACTCGTAAAGGCAGAGACCACAGTGGCATCAGGATTTCAGAAGCGTCACTATAAACACCAGTAGATGAGAAGAACAAGCTGGAATTAATATGGCAAAAATATTCCATTACCGTTGCACCTAGAGCCATAGAGCTGACACTACAATCTTTTTTAAAAAATTGCCATTCGCCAGGGAACCTTCAGACAAAGAATATATTACTGCTTCCCATGACTGCTCCAGATACTCATAACTATATAAAACAGGAGCATTTATTTCACACTAGTTGTTCACTCGATCATTATCATCAATAACATACATTTGTAATCAGGTATAGATATAAGTGATAAGAAAAGGTAAGTGATGGACTGTGTTAATGATCAATTATATAAATAAAAGAGGTTCAATTTATAATGAAAAAAAAAAAACTTGACTACTACTCAACTAACAGCTGAATTCTAGCTATTTCTTGAAATTTCTTTGTTCCTATGAAATATGTAATTCCTCATTGTATTAGTCTGTTTTTCACACTGCTGATGAAGACATATCTAGAGTGGGCAATTTACAAAAGAAAGAGGTTTATTGGACTAAGAGTTCCACATTGCTGGGGAGGTCTCATGATCATGGTGGAAGGTGAAAGGCACGTCTCACATGGTGGCAGACAAGAGGAGAGAGCTTGTGTGGGGAAACTCCCATTTTTATATAACCATTGGATCTCCTGAGACTTATTCACTATCATGAGAACAGCATGGGAACAACCTGCTCCAATGACTAAGTCACCTCCCACCAGGTTCCTCCCACGACATGTGAGAATTGTGGGAATTAAAATTCAAGATGAGATTTGGGTGGGGACACACCTAAACCATATCAATCATATTTTTAAAATATCAGAAGAGTTTTCATTAAGCACAAGTAAACCTCTCTTGGCCCCCACATTCCACACCAGCTCCCTTCTCATTTCTCTGTTTACCTTTACAAAAAAAAAAATGAAAGAATATTTTATACACTCTGCTTCCTCTCCATTTTGCATTCACATTTCTTGCATTCAATCCATGCTTACCTGGGTTGCATTTCCCCATCTCCGCTGAAATGATTCTTGTCTAGATAATCAGTAGCTCCAGGTTGCTAAATCAGGGACACATTTGTCAGCATATTGTTCAAGTATTTAGCAGCATTTGAGACAAACGGTATTGGTTTCTTGAAACATTCTCTACCCTAGGATTCAGTGTCACCGCACTCCTTGGCTTTCCTCTACCCTCTGGCCTCTCCTTCTCAGTTTTCTTTGTTGTCTTCTCCTCCTTTCCAAAATTCCACAGAGAGGGATGTCTCCGGAATCATTCCTGAGACTGCTCACTTTTCCCTCATTCAGGTTGTTTCCAGCACCATCTGTACACTGCCTTTCAGACTTACACCTTCAATCTAGATTGTCTGAGTCCCAGACTTGTACATAAATAGGCAGGTAGATAGATAGAGAATTGTAATAGATAGATAAATAGGCTCACACTTCCACTTAGTTGTCTAGTAGGCATCTCAAATATAGGAAGTCCAAAGTAGAAGTTTAAAACGAAACTTGCTCATACCATCCAAACCTCCAGATCTGTTTCTCCCTCAGTAAAGAGCCCTGTCAATAAAATTCAACCCAGAAAAACCTTCATTTGTACTTCCTTCCTTCCCTTTACTCCCTATATTGCACAAACAATGAATCCTACCATGTCACCTCCAAAAATATTTCTCCATTTTATGTACTTCTCTCTTTTACCATTACTACCACCCTAACCAAGCCATCAACATTTCTGATCTGAACTTTAAAAAAAAAAAGAAAGAAAAAGAAAAGGAGATGAAAAAGCTAAAGACTTATCTCTGCTTCTACTTTTTACCTCCATGGATTCATTTTTTCTAACCCGAAATATGAAACCCTAAAATCACAAATCTAGTCAGGCCCTTCCTTTGTTTGAAAACTCTGTGTTGCTCTCCATTGCACCTAGAATAAAATCCCAACTCCTCACGATGAATCAAGATGCTGCCTGGTTGAACCTCTGACTCAGCTGTTGTCACTCTCTTGCTTGCTAGCTGCTAGCCATATTGGCCTCCTCCTGTGCTTTCTATAATATGGTCTCAAGACTTTTTCTAAATACTATGCACCCGATATAATCTGTGCCTGAAATGTTGTATCCACCACCATTTTATAAGAAGTATGACAGGGCATAGTAATTTTACCATGTATCTGCTTATGCATTGCAAATAGACAGTAAGTCCCATAAAGGAAGTATTAATGTCTATCTTGTTCTCACAGTATGGTCATCACCTATATAGTAGGTACTAGTGTCTGGCACAGCACAGTCATTCAATAAATATTCACTTAATTCTTTAAGAATTTAATTCAGATAGCATAATCATTAAAGTACTGAAATTCTATACTAAGCTGAATGCACTTCTCCCATTATTCTTTTTCCCTCTCATATTATAGAATTGAAGTTATTTAATGTATGTATTTAATGAAGTAGTGAATGAATAGACTACGAGGGGAAGTGTTCATTTTCCTCTAATTATGTTTTTAAGCAAGGTATAGAATTCCAGATGCTGGATAACTAATGACAGAGAAAAGTCTTACTGAAAAGAATAAAACATTGTGGGAATAAAATGCAATCATCCAGAAGGCTTGAGAAGAGGAATGAATAGATGCTGCAGTTAAATAACTACCGCAAGAAAAATAACAAGGAGGGAAATACTGAGGAGCAAATAATTCAGGGCGAACAGAGAAAGACATGGACTCAGAGGGTCAAAATTTTTCTCTGACCTATGTGGCACGATAATCTATTATACAGTTAATAGTTTGAAAGATGTTTCCATCAGCCTGGGGCTCTCTCTCTGGTATCAAGACACAGTGATATTTTCTATGTCAAGACCGTAGCTCCAGTCCACCAGATTAATGCCAGAAATATGTATACGCAGGGCCTACAAATCTAATGAGCATGTTGGCAGACCATAACTCTACCCAGCTTCAATATCACTGTCCTACCTTAATATCACTCTCCATAATTCTACAGAGCTTCAATATCACTGTCCTACCTTAATATCACTGTCCACAATTCTACCCAGCTTCAATATCACTAGCCTACTCAGAGCCCCTCTCCACGCTTGTTGTGATCTGATTTTATTCCCCCAAAGTTTAAACAAATAACAAAATAAGCAAAAGCCTTAAGGTATCAAAAGGAAAATAGAGAGAGAATTGGGATAATTAGTCATGTATTACTATCAACGTTAAATTATTATTAACCCCAAATTACCACTACATTGACTGTTGTCACTTCATGTTCCTGTTTTGCCAGTCTACATACGCAATACTATGACACAATTCCATGGTTTTTCCAATAGTTTCAAAACCAAAAAAAATAAAAATAAAACAACAACTCTAAAAATGCTACCAAAAAACTGTTTGTTATTCCAGTGGAATATACCAGTGGTATACTTTCTTGTGGTATTTATAAATTATCTATAATTTTCCAGTGGAAAATTTAAGTAAATTTATAACTTGCATTGAAAGTATCAGAAAAAAAAGATATGGGCTTAATTAATATTTTTTCCTATTATCTCTTAGAAAACAGTCATTTAAAAAAGAAAACGAAAAAACTTGTAAGTCCCTTATGGGATAGCTATAATAGCTACTCTACAGTTCTGCATTGTTTTTCTTTTTACTTAGAAAAATATAAACAGAATGTATTCATTCTCAATGAGACTCTGCTAGTGACTAAAGTTATTTCATGAAAGAAAATGTGAGCCATTTAAGTAAAATACACTATTTTGCATGGACCAGAACAGATTTTAATTTTCTTTATAACATTTGAGTGAGCATTCTTGTGCACAGGGTAGTCTAAAATCCTCAGGTATCTTTTCCTTTACTGTTATTAACTCAACAAACATTGAGCTTTGACTCTGGCATTGAGCTGGGTGATAAGAACACAAAAATAAATATTCAGTTGCTACCTTAAGAATCCCACAGTTCAGTTTCTATTGTTATTTTCAAAAGCAGCAATTATTTATTTAAGTAAATAATCTCGTAACATAAAAATAGAATTTGTTTCACAAAAATCTGCATACTTTACGTTTTAGTAGTGATTTTTAGAAATAATTCTATATTATCTACTAGAAGAACATTTTAGCTCAGAAATTCCTAATAAATGTTTTATAAAGCACTAACTCTTTAGCATGTCAATCTTCATGGCAAATGGGGAAAATGATGTATTTAACAAAGTTAAACATGGTCAAAAGAGTTTCTTGATTTTATAAGATCCCAGAGGTTCTACCATGTAAACATGCATTATAAATTTCTTAGCCAGGCATGGTGGCTCACGCCTGTTATCCCAGCACTTTGGGAGGCCGAGGCGGGTGGATCACCTGAGGTCGGGAGTTCAAGACCAGCCTGACCAACATGGAGAAATCCTGTCTCTACTAATAATACAAAATTAGCTGGGCATGGTGGCACATGCCTGTAATCCCAGCTACTTGGGAAGCTGAGGCAGGAGAATTGCTTGAACCCGGGAGGCAGAGGTTGCGGTGAGCCGAGATCGCGCCATTACACTCCACCTGGGCAACAAAAGCGAAACTCTGTATCAAAAAATAAAATAAAATACAATAAAAATAAAAATAAAATAAAATAAATTTCTTAACAGGAAAATATATTATCTGGCATTCACTGAGCTTATTTTACAGGAAAACCTCATTTCATGGGGAAAACACAAAGAAATCAAGTCCCATAGAACGTATTTATGAAACTCCAGATAAGGTACAATTTAATTGGGTCAGAGATGGGTCAACATGTACTCGTATCTAATTTACCCTATTGACCAATCTACATTTATTAAAGTAACTTAGAATTTTCCCGAAAAACTCTTAACTTATGTAAAAAGTGACTCTTTACATATAATTTGAGTCTGCAAGAGAAGGAATATCAACTTAAATAGATGCCTTCCAGCTCTCTTTTTCCTTTCAGAATCCATGTGCCAGACTCCCACTACTGAAGATAAAAATGAGCTATGCAGAGAAAGATCAGTGAACAGGGAAAGAGGAATGTTTTGAAAACTGTAAGGTGTTATGCAGAGATAATTTCAATTTTTCAAGAGGATAATGCAAAACCCATTAAGAAAGAACCAGAATATTTTTCTCAATGGAATAACCATTTCATAATAATAAATATCATATAAATATCACATGTGAGAATAAAATGATGTGCAGAATTCATTGCTTGTTAGAATATCAGGAAAAGGTCCTGAGGCCCAGGTACCACAGTGTCAGGTTTTTTCCCTGTAATCTTAGGTAGGTCACTTCATTTCCCTGTGCCTAGACCTTTGCATTCACATAGAAGTCGGATGAATGAGAAAAAGGAAAAGCACTTGAATATCTGGGTTTTCTCTTATAATTTCTGAAGAAAAATTTACTTAAACCAATGGGAAAAATGAAAACTGCTCTTGATAAATTGAAAATGTCAATAGATATAAACCAAATGTATTTCTCTAAAACGTCAACTTTTATCACTAAACACTCATCACAGTCAGTTTGGGATTTTAGCATGAACTTAGAAATAGTTCACCTACACATATTCTGGAAAGACAATCCAAATGCACTTTATTCATGACTAATATGATAAATGCTCAGCATGTCTAACTGGGGAATGTATCACAGTGACATCATACAAGTACATTCTGTTTTTATTCAAACAATTGGCAATACCCCCATCACATCGAGTTTTAAAACTAAGTCAAGGGGGGAAATATGGCTGCAGCACAAACATAACCAGACAGAAACCAGATGGAAAAGAGATGTAATGCAGAGCATGACAGCACGTTCTTTCTAGCAGCACAATTATAAAGGCATCTGTTCTGAAAGTACAGGTTTCCACTGCATTTTTGTTTCACCTGACGGATGAAAGAACAGAAGCATCTTAAATCATATGAATGACAAAGCTATATATAACACGTTACTTATATGCAGGAGCTGTTAGTTTCATGATGTCATGGACAGGGTTGATTAACAGCATTCTGTCCCAAAGGGTATAACTATAGCCATAAAAGTCGTCTTGCAACTAGGTGACTAACTGCCCCAGCTACAAGGCAGAAGGGCAGATCTTCACAGCATCATGATATCCCAGGCTTTGCTGGGAGCTGGGGTTGCATAGAGCACAATTTTTCTTAGGTTCTGGCATATTTCTGCCAGTGGCAGAGCGATTTTACTGGCATGAATCAGAAAGCATGTGAGTCATCTGTGTAATAAATGAGACAACTTTATTTCATTCAGCTTCTGCTCACTTCATTATAGCAACAAAAAGTAAGGAAAATTTCTGTTTTCTGTCAGGTTTTCCCAAAATGATCAGTCACTGATGGCTCACATGTCCCCACCAGAACTGTATGAGACTATGAAGCCACAGCTTGTATTGCCAGCAACCCAGGCAGGAATGTGGTTGCCAAGCACACTGGCTCCTGCAATGATTTACCACTTCCAAATGTTACATTTGACAACAGATCTAAGAAGTGCAGCTTTCTCAGCTAGGAGCTTCCTGAGTTAGATCTTCAGTCACTGCTGCTTGGCTTTAGTGTCTCCATGAAGGACCAGTTAGTTTTATGCATCTCTGCTTGCCAAAGCTCAGTCCCATGACTTAGACGCTGCACTTCAGGTTGCCTTCATCTTTCGTGCTCCACTAACAGACCCAGTCAAACCAAAGGTCTGATTGAATTAACTGGTTGAGTTAACTGGCAGCCCAGTTCAAGCAGGAGGGGAAGGGGAGAGCAAACTAAAAAAAAAAAAAAAAAAAAAAAAAGCATTTTTTGAATACAAATGGGACTAAATGAAAACCACTTCTCTGAGTATATGGAACGCTACACAAACAGGATATCTGAGAATTAGTATCTGCTATATGCAAGGAGAATGACTATCACATATGCCCAGTTGAAACCAAATCATAACTTGTAAATTGAGAGGTAAGATAAAAATGTATATTTGTGAATTATAAAGGATATTAGAAATTTTCTACTCCCCTCATCTACATAATGCAGAAATGGCCTACAAGATAGCTTCAGAGCACTCATGCAGTCTTTGAATCATTTAAATCGCTGGGAACTCACTTGCTCACAGGGCAGCCCATTTCTTTGCTGACCAATTCTGCTGACTAAAAGAGATTCTAACAGTGCCCAGAAATATGCCTCTCAGAAGTTCCCATACACTAATTCTCATTCTGGCCACTTCACAGAGCTGGGTGAGAGCTTATCTAAGAAATTTACTTCATACTTTATACTCCAATCCACTCCGATTCTTGCACTTTGAATCATTCAGATTTGTTAGTAATTCTGGTCAGTATCCATCTGGTCCTAATATTCCTGATCTTGACTATACTCTTAATTCCGTTTTGCTCAATTACATGTTCAGTTGACTGGATCATCGCCTTTGTTCAGAGAATAAGCAGAGAATCACCAGTTGGCTCTACTGCCCGTTTCCTTTTCCTAGGCAGTGTTCTGCCATGTCAGTCCTCCAGAGTATCCTTTGCTGGCACAGAGGGGCTCCCAGCCCTTAGTCTTCTCTCCAGAATATTCCAACCCACACTGTTGATTGCGTGTTCCAACTTGGTTTTTTCTACCTGCTCAGCCTTGAAAACTCTCTCCCTCTTCCCTCTGATTCTCATTGCAGAAACAAGCTGAAGTAAGACTCTACTCAGATCTGGGAGAGTAATGAGTAAGCAAAGATTTAAAATGCAGGCAAAAAAAACAAAACAAAACAAAATCTGGTAACAGCCTGAACTCAAGCAAGGAAGATAGATGATGGATACAAGCAATATTAAAAGCTAGCAATTGTAGAATGCAATAACTGAATTTATGATATGCATTGAGGAATGTGTATGTGAGAAGAAGATTACAAGGCCAAGAGTGGTACCATTCACCAAGATAGATGATACAGAATGAGTCTGATGAAATGTAATGATTAAGTTTTCAATGTGATTGATCTGAAGTGCCTTTGGGCCTTCCAAATTGAAACATTTATTAGGTCATAGGAAATATACGTCCAGAAATCAGAAGAGTTCTTGATTAGATTTGAGAATCATCAAAATGTAAAGGAAATGTTAGGCAAAGGTTTTCTTTAAGGTATTTTAGGTATTATATTTAGAACAAAAAGCTCAGAGAGATGAAAATGGATCACTTTGGAATTATGACTTTGACTCTTAAAAATTGAGCAGATAGATAAAGAACAGTTCTTGAAAGAAATCTAGAATGAATGTCTGATGATAGTAAAAGAGGAGAAAAATTAAAAATTAGATAATGAAAATCAAAGGAGGTAGTTTTAAGAAGAAAATTGTTAACACTAACAAATGCTCATCAGAGCATTCAATGCTTCTGCCAAATCACTTTAAAATCTGCCCCACTCAAATTCAAGTAGCACTTTAATTTTATTGACAAATGCACGAGACAAATAAAACAATACTTTCTTTTTGTTTGATTCAACTAACTGGCCTTCAAATTAGAGAGTCACAGTTTTACCCGAGAATACATGAAAAATAAAGCCGTCACTTCTGTGGATTCCATCTCAGTCCCTATAAATGTGTTGCTTGCTTGGTGAGCTGGGAAAGATTGTCTCCTTGGGCCGAGTGCTGAAAGGTTTCTTATTTTAAGGACTTATGCCTTTGTAATTCAGCACAAGAATGATTCTTGACATAAATCCATCTAGTTTCCTAGGAAAAAAATTTGAAACTTTCCCATTAAATTGTGAAATGAATTAACAAAAAATGCACTTTGTAGTATTGGGAATTGTGGCTTAATGTTGTCTAATGAGGTTGATTTTAAAATAATTCTACAAAGCGGTGATCTCAAATCCAGCAGAGATACAATTTGGATGTTAAACTCAGATTAAAGATCAGACAAGTATATGGTATTATTGAATGACTGGTGAATGCAACAAAAGCTAAGATTAGCAGATAACATAAGGCATGCAATTATAATATCAAGTTTTATCAGTTATTAAAGCCATATCTGAGAAAGAAACTGTCAGATATATTTTAAAATTCTATAACCTATTGTAAAACAGCCTATGTATTATTATAATTTTTGGCTTCTATTTTCTGCTTTTTTCCCCAGAACTCTAGCACAGGTCAGTAAATAGACCATTATCCACACAGAAGGTCCTCTCAGGCTGCAGCCCTCCCAAAGATAACAACTTTCTACCTGTTAATATTCTAATTTAATTTTCCCTTTCATTAAACTGTAGCAAATGGAATCACAAAGTATGTACCTTTCTGTGCCTGGCATCTTTCACTCAGCATTGAGTTTGTGAGTTTTATTCATGATGTTGAATATAAGTTGTCCTTTCTTATATCTGTAAAGTACTTCATTATGTGAATATCCCAATTACTATATATCCATTTTGTTATTTTTGGACACATATTGTTGTCAATTTGGGATTGTTATGAATAAAGCTGTTATAAGCATTGCTATACATGTGTTTTGGTGATTATATGTAGATATTTCTGCTGGGAGTGGAGTTTTTAAGTATGTGTCAACAAATAATTGATCGTATATATCAACAGTGACTGATTCTAAATGATTATACAATGTATGCTACCATTTAGTATTATAAAAGAGTTTTGGATGCTCCTTGTCTTCTTTAACACTTGTTACTCTCTTTCTCGTCTTAGTCATTCTGGTGTTTATATAACTTGTTGTGGTTTTAGTTTACATTTCCCTTTTATCTAATAATGTTTTGTGCACCGTTTATATGCATATCAATCATTTGGAAATCTACTCTGTAAAGTCCCTTTTCAAGTCTTTTGTATATTCTTCTTTGGTAGTTTGCTACTATTGAGTGGCAGCACTTTTGTGTGTGTGTGTGTTTTGTGTCCTATTTCTGGCTTACATTTTCACATTCTTAATGGTGTCATTTGCTGAACAAAAATTTTTAATCTTAACCTAGTCAAAATTCTCATTTTTCAATTATGGTTAGCGCATTTAACGTCCTGTTAGATAATTGTCTACTCCTAAAACATTAAAGATGTTTTCCAGTGTATTCTCCAAAGGGCTGTATTGTCTACTTTTTCCACCTAAATCTGAAGTCTCTTGTTTGGTTGTATGTCTGTGTGTGTCTCTCTGTGTGTGTGTGTCTCTCTGTGTGTGTATGGTGTAAGAAAATCTCAATGTTCATTTTTTTAACATCAATATTCAATTGACTCAATACAACGTATTGAAAAGACTATTGTTTCCATATTTCCTTGCACAAAATGACTTTGTAAGAAATAAGATAATGCGTATCTTTGTACCAATAACATACTATCTTAATTATCACAACTTTTGAATAGGTCCTTTTATTTGTTAGTGTAGGCCTTCAGTTTGACTCCTCTTCTGAAAATCACCTTGGCTATTTTTGGTCTTTTGTATTTCAAAAGAAGTCTTAGAATTAGCTTGTCAAGGTCAACACAGAAAAAAGTGGGGTATTTATTGGTACTCATTGAAATGATAAACAAAATTGGAGAGAACTAACATCTTTTATAGAAAAGAAAAAAGGTCCACAAATTCCACCCTTTCTTGTAATCATGCCTTTGCAATGAAATTTTACAAGGTTAGGCTTCAAGGAACATTGTGTTTGCTTTCTCTGTTTTGGAACTCTGCCAAGACACCATATGAACAAGCTTGGGATAGCCTGTTGATTATGGGAAACAAATGCTCCTATATTACTATCATCTGTTGCCCAAATTAAAGCCAGACATCTGCCCAATATGTAAGTGAAGTAATTCTCCAATCAGATCAGTTGATCTACCAGATGACCATAGACGCATGTTAGTCAACACTTGTTACTCTCTTTTTCATCTTAGTCATTTTGGCAAGTAAAAATAAGCTGAGCATGACCTAGATCAGCAGAACTTCCTGACCAGACTCAGGATCAATGATAAATGGTTGTTATTTTGTCTCTAAATGTGGAGGCGGTTTGCCATACAGCAATTTCTAACTGACACAACGTATTCACAATATAGTGTCTTTCAATCCATGAACATGGTATGTCACTTAATTTATTTTGTCTTTTTAATTGTTGTCAATTTTGTATTATTCAGTGTAGAGATCATTTTCATTTCTATTGCTTGATAATTTTTAATACAACTGAAAATTACATGATTTTTAAAATTTATTTTTCTAGTTATTTGCCTGGTTTAAATTATAAAATTGATTTTTACATATTGAATGTGTATCCTATTTCTGTGCTAAAACTATTTTATTAATTTTAATAATTTGCCTATAGAGTCTTTAAAATTTTTTATTTCACAATTCTATTTTCTGAGAATAATGACAGCTTAGATCCTTTATTTCTAATCCTTGTTCCTTTGTCCTCTTTTATTTGCCATTTTGCACTGTGCTGAATACCCAGCACAACTCAGCACAAAATCTCAACGTTTTACTATAAAATATGATGCCTCTGATAATTCTTTGTTATATCAAGAAACTTTTCTTCCATATGTACTTTGCCAAGAGTTGTGGTTTTTATTATGAATGCTTTCTGAATTTATCAAGTGCTGTTACTAAATTTATCAATATAATCATTCAGTTTTTCTTCCTTTTTGTGTTAATGTGATGAATTAGATTTTCTGTTTTGCAAATCATAAACCACTCTGGCATGCTTGAAATGTATTCCACTTTTATGTGATGTATTTACCCTTTTAATATTGTTGAATTCTCTTTGCTAATATTGTATTTACAGTTTTTGTATCTTTGTTCAGGAATGAGACTAATCTGCAAGTTAGTTCCTGTCCTTGTCAGGTCTTAATGTCAAAGTTACACTGGTCTCTCCCTTTCCATTCTCTGCAAGAGTTTATATAATATTGGTGTGTTTTGGATTTTTTTTTAAAGATTTAGCTAAATTTACTGTTGAAGTCAATGAGCTTTATGTTTTCTTCAAAATATACATAAATAAAAGACAATTTTTAATAGCCACTGGACTATGTAAATGATCTATTCTTCTGTCAGTTTCTGTAAGTTGTATTTATTAATGTCTATTTCATTTAAATTTCTAACATTGGCTAATACTTGTTTAGAATATCTTTGTGTTTTGTAATTTCTGTAGAGCATTTAGTGATGTCCACTTTTTAACTCTTGATATTAATAACTTGTTAACTTGTATTTTTTCTTTTTTCTTAACAAAATTATTCTGAGTTTATAAATTTTGTTACTCATTTTACAGTGCTGTTTTGATTGTAAATTTACTGTTAGAACTTTTTTCTATCTTATTAATTTCTACTTTTGTTTTTGTTATTTTTCTTTATATTGTTTTGCTTTCCTTTTTCTATATTCTTTAGGTTGAATATAAAATCATTGATTTTTCATCTTTTTTCTTTTCTAGTAGTACATGGAAGCATAACTACTTATAAATTTTTCACTTATCTTTTTTATTACTGATATCCAACTAAATTTCTCTGTGGTAGTATAATATACTATATCAAACTATTAAATATTTGTGAAGACTTTCTATCCCAGTACACAGTTGGTTTTGGTCAATGTTTCATGCACACTATACTTGTTAATTAGGTCAGTTTTGTTGACTTTGTTTTATAGATTTCTTCTGTCAAAGAATTTTTCTCTACATTTTCTATTGGCTATTAACAGAACAATGTTAAAGCTTTCTACTATGATTTTATAATTATTTATTTATTTTTTTAGTTTGGTCAGTGTATGCATTATATATTTTGAAGTTATAATACTGAATGCATAAAAACTTAGAATTCTAGTGTCGTCTTAGCAAATGTGCCCCTTTATAATTTTTAAATTCCTTCTTTATCTCTAGTTACCTGTCTTGATTTAAATTATACTTATTCTGGTATTAGTATGGGCTTAGCAGAGGTGCTTTTTTCTTTTTCACTAGTATTTGCGTGTCATTTTTTTTCTTTTTTTTTCTTTTTTTTTACTCTCAGTCTTTCTGTTAAAAACAGTTTTTTGTATGTAGTATGGCAAACATAACCTTTTGTTTAAAGTCCTTAGTAAATCGACTGTTATGTTTTGTTGCTTAATTTCCATTGCCTTCAAAGCCAATGTTTTTTATATTTTGTTCATCTATTGGTTGTTTCAGATAGAATAATAAATCCTGCTCCTCCATCTTGGTTAAAAGTGCACATATGTCAATTATCTCTTAGAGAGATTTGTAATAAAAACAAAAAGCATCTTTAAATGTACTCAGGTAACAATTTCTGTACTCTTCATTCCTTTGTATTGATCTACAGTTCCATCTGGTATCATCTTCCTTTTGTTGGAAGGATTGACTTTACCATTTCTTTTATTCAGGTCTACTGGCAATTAATACTTACAGCTTTTGTATATTTTAAATTGGCTTTATTTTGCCTTCTTTTTTTGAGAGACTTTCCCTGGATATATAATTCAAAGTTGATTTTTTTTCTTTCAGTATCTTAAATATATTGTTTCACTGTGTTTTGACTTGTACTGCTTACATTTTTTTTCAACAGGAACTCTTCTTTCATACTTATCTTTTTCCTTTATATATACTATGTCTTTTTTTCCCCCTCTAACTGTGTTTAACATTTTTCCTTCATCTCTAGTTGTGTTTTTACATGCCTTGGAATAGTTTTATTTATGTTTTCTTGTGATGGGGTTTGATAAGCTTCTGGAATCTTTGTGTGTTTAAAATGTTTCTCACATTTGAACAATTTCATCTATTCTTTTTACAGATTTTTTTGCCTCACTCCTCCATGTCCTCTGTGTCTTCATGTTCACCTGTCTTTTCTTCTTCATTATCTAATCTGCTGATAATCATATGCAGTGCATTTTCTCATCTTAGAAATTGTAACTTACATATGTAGATGTTCATTTTGGGTCTGCTTTTTATTTTATATGTCTCTACGTAACATATATTATTTCCTCTAGCTTCTTGAGCATATGAAACAAAATTATAATAATTTTTGTAATTTGCTTGTCTACTAATTCTATCATCCATGTAATTGCTACATCAGTTTCAAGTGAATTATTTTTCTTCTAATCATGGATTATATTTTCTCACTTCTTTGCATGGCTAGTAACTTTTAAATGAATGCTAAACTTTGTGAATGCTACCTTATTAGTCGCTATATATTCTTATATGCATATAAATATTATTGAACTTTCTTCTGGGATGCAAAAAAGTTATTTGAAAATGGATTGACGCCTTGGGGTCTTGTTTATAAGCCTTGTTAGGTGGAGTATAGCAGCATTTAGTCAAGAGTTAGTTTTTCCCACTATTAAAGCAAGACACTTTATACTCTACTTAATGCTCAGTAAATTCTGAAGTTTTCTCCTCTAGCTATTTGAAACAAGTACTACTCCCGGCGTTATGTGAGCTTTGGACACTGTTTCCTTTATATTAAGTATCACCTAACTTTTTTGCTGGATGTTCAATGTCATGAGAGCCATTGTTCCATATTTTGGTGTCTTTTTCAGTTGATTCAAGTAAAGCTAGTCCCTGTTACTTCATCTTTGCTGTAAGCAGAACTATATAATCTGGTCTTTAGATTATAACATTTAGTCACAAGTAAGACTGCGACTAAACAGGTGAGGACTTGACAAAAGTCACATAGTAACAAGGTGATGGGTGGGCCTTTGTGGCCACCTCACTTTGTGGCCACCTCACTTTGTGGCCATTGTGACTGTTCTTTTTTATAAAAAGGATGGTGACAATGAACATACAAAGGTTAAGAGCAACCGACATGCAAAGAAGAGCATGCACAGATGCTAAACATATACAACCAGGGGTGAATTTTGCCAGACATTGCCTGTTAGTACTTAGCACTACTCCCTCCCTTCTAAGCTTTTCCCCTTTTTCACATGCTAGAAGACTAAAGGCTCTCTTGTCAGCAAAGTCCCAATGTAAGTTCTGACAATTAGGTATTTGCATAAATTCAGAAGAGAAAAAGAAACTATAATTCAATATTTGTCTTCAAATTCCAGCAGTAACCTAGTGTGCACTCTTATTGAAAAAAATGGCATTGAAGGAAAAGAGAATTATGATCTGAATATAGCCAGAAAACAACATGTGCTTCTTCGCAGCTGAGTGGCAACAAGAGGCATATTAAAACAGGCTCCTGTGGACACAAAAGTAGCCTCATTTCAGTTCCTAATCTTTCAGTAATACCATCTTCCTCCCATTTGTTCCTCTAGTTATTACAAATGTCCACCCTCATAATTTATATTAAATATGTCTTTTATGAAAAGATCTACAATGCTATCTTTTACTGACTTGATTCTGTTATGGTATTCCACTAATGTATGAAGAATCACTAAATGAATAAGTTAATGATAAATAAAATAAGGAGAAAGAAGAGGTTGAAAGGAGAGAAAGCATTACAAAAAAAGTTGAAAAAAGAAGGAGATGAAGGAATTTGTCTTATACTGTTGATTTTCAGCATATTTTGCAAAAACCTTTTCTGATAATACCCATTTTCGTACTGGATAGCACACTAAGGTACTGACAATTCTATAAAGGTTTAAGTTTCTCTTTTTTACCTTAAGCATATTTGGTTTTTAAGAATATCTCTTTTATGATTTTGTCACTCTCTATTGTTCCACAATCGAATTAATCATGAAAAATTATAATTTTGCAACTGAAAACAATAATACTGTATTATCTTATTCATGTCATTCATACGGTTTAGAACCTGCATGATGACAGTATACATTCTGGTTTGCATCCCTCAATTATTCTACTGCTTTTAAAGTTATCTAAAGTAACTAGCACACATGAGTATCCCATGTATCAAAAAACAACATCAGAAACATTTCTATTTACCATTTCAATGTGTGGTTTCTTCATGAAGAGGCAAAGTATCTTGTGACAATTATAAATGTTAAATGTAACCAGTTCTAGTTCTACATTCTTTCCTGCTGGCTTACGTTTGATGTCCTATGTTCATTCCATTGGCCTTTACAAAATACAGGTTTTTATGTATTGTCAAAGGGTTTTGATTTTTGCAGTGTTTTCTTCATTAGGAAATGAGCTAAGAATAAAACATGCAGATACATAAATATAATTAAATGTAAGGCTTCAGCAGTACCTGCTGCCACTTCATTTAGCATGGTCAGGCCTCTTTGCCAAGGACACATTTAGTTTATACTTGAGATTATCATTTAAGATAAATTAAGACTATCTCCCTCTCCTCCTTCTTGACCTCTCCTCTTCTTCTTGCTTGACCTCTCCTCATCCTTTCTTTCCTTCATTTTGCAAAATAATTTTCAAAATAAATGAAAATACGCACATTGCAAAAAATTTAAATCTTGTCTTTACCATCTAGATACATGACAGAGAGAAGAGAGAATTAAAACTCTACTCATCTTTGCTTCTCTACTTCTAGTGAAGACTGTGGTGTATGTCAATCAAACCTTTTTTCAGGACTGAGGCGCTCATTCCCTATGTTGCTGATAGTGTTGAGTGCTGAGGACTCACAACCTAGGCCCTCCCCAAGAACCGCCCTTGGACAAAGAGAACTGCCAAATGTTAACCCCTTCCAAAGGGCAGTCCGCATGCAATGATTGCTCAGGGTGATGGGAGAGTATGAAGTCCCAGACTTTTTGCTTCATTTCAATATTTCTGAATGATCATCTCAATTACACAGATTTCCAGAAGGTTGACTGAAGTCTCTTTTGTAGCTGCATCACAGCTCAACTCTGCCCTTTGCCTTTGCCTACTTCACTCACTCCTTTATCAGTGTTGCTTCTGAGGGCACACCCCAACAAATCGCTGGCATGGAAATTTCCATTTTATAATCTGTTATCTAGGGAAACAAAGCTATGAAGGTTAATACCAGAAGTGATACACAGAAACAGACTCTGAAATGGAATTTTGAAACTGGATCATTTATTGGCTGGTAATGAGGACACTGTCATTGGTGAACGGTGAAGTCCTGATAGCACCTGGCTTCCTGTAGTAGATCACTAAACTGAGATGACTGCTATTAGGTCCTCTAAACCAATGGTAAACTGAGTGAGTTTCTGGTCAAAAAAAATATATCTCGGGAACATTCAAGGTACTGGACGGGGAAGGGAGTAGTAATTATAAGATCTATGAAATACTGCTGGCAGGTATTGACACATTGAATTAATCACAAATTTAGGCAAAATGTGGAAGCTAGAGGACCTCCTAGGCAGCATCTAAAGGCTCTCATATCGTGTGGTCAAAGGGCAGAAAAAGGTGAAATGCTTAATTACGAGGGTGAAAGAGAAGATTGAATTCTCAACCCCTACAAGTCTGCTACTCCAAGACCATAGGCCTGATGGGGACCTGAGTGGTCTGGACATTCTGCAGAACATCTCATTGATTCGCTCTATCAATGACATCATGTTAATGAGATGAGCTGAATAAAAGGAGGCAAGTAAGTTAAACAGTGATGTTCTTAGTCATCTAGTAGCCTCAAACATGCTGGGACTTCCCCTCTAACATAAGGACAAATTGTTGAGTCTCGCTTATCACTAAAATGGGAGCGTATGACCAGTAGGGACACATTCTACACTTGGGAGTGCTCTTCTGACCCATTCAAGAGTGTCAAGGAAGCCTACTAGGTCTGAGTGGAACTTAAAGGAGAAAAGGATCTCTACACAGGTCCCAGACATGCTATAGGCCACTTGCTGCTTAGGCCATGTAATCCTACAGACCTAGTGGATCAGAGGTAAATGTGATAGGAAAGGATGACATGGGAAGATGATGGTAAGTCCCAGTAGGTACATCAAAACACATAATTTAAAATATATTATCAGAAGGTCTACAGTAGAGATTCATATCAATGAAATTGTTAGAGCAACTTATATGTGCTTTACCACTTTTATATCAACTATGAAATATTTATTAATACAAAAGGATACAAACTATAACAAAATGAAACCCTACACCTATTCCTACTTCAAAAGCTCCTTGAGTACCTCTTTCTGAATGTATCCCCTCTCTACCCGAGACAGAAAGTCAGTTTTTTAAATAACATTTGCCATTTCAATGGACTTCTTTATACTTTCACTAAATATCCCTAAAAATAAACAGTATTTTTAATATCTTTATATTTTATACAAATGGTATAATGGCATTGGTTCATCATCAACTTCTATTTTTGTAGAAAATTATGTTTGTGATATTCAATTATGTTAACCCTATAGCTCCAGTTTCTTTTTTAAAATTTTTTACTTTTAACACCTTGTAATATTCCATTGTGTTAAAATGCCACGATTGATTTAACTCTCCTACTGATGGAAATATCAGAGGTTTCATTTTTTTTCCCTGTAGCACTAAACGCTTTTATGAATACTCTTAATGTACATATATGTTAATCTTTTATAAGCAGTGTCACATTGTCCTCCAAAGTCAGACAAATTTGAAAAGCATAGCATCTTTTTGCTAATTTATTTTTAATTTTTAATGATATGTAATAGTTTTACATATTGACAGGGTAGATGTGATATTTTGATACAAGCATACAATGTGTCATGAATAAAGAGGTGATGGGTATCCCAATCACCCAGATTGATCATCACCTTTAAAATTTTAACATGCATAGTTTACTTTGCAAAGTATCTAACTTCTGTCTGAACTATAACTTAGTTGGGTATATAATTCTAAGTTAATGGTGATTTTCTCTCAAGACTTTGAAGAGATTCAGCGCTTCAGATTCTTCCATTTATTGTTTAGAAGTCTGTGTTCTTTCTAGTTGTCTCAGTTCTGTGGCACATTTTAAGAAGAGAATTCTTCTGCTTTGATGTTTCAGAGTTTTACTAACAGTGTATTTAAAGGCAAATTTATTTTTGTTTTTCTGCTTGGGTTTTACTGAATTTACTGAACGTGAAGATTTGCATCTGTTGTTGGTACTAGAACATTCTCTGTTATTGCTTCTTCAAATATTCCTTCTCCCTTGTTCTTTCAATTATCTTCCTCTGAAACACGAAAAGAATGTTACATCTTCTCATCCTAACCTCCATGTTGCCTAACCTCTTATCTTTTCTTTTGTCTCTGTTTCATATTTTGTGTAATTGGTCTTAAATCTGTGCTTCGGTTTACAAATCTATTTTTTTCAAACCTGCTGCTTAACATTCTTGAGCACTTTTGGCAGTGTTTATATTTTTTTACCTAGAAACTGTATTTAGTTCTTTATCAAGCATATCTATTAAATACAACAATATGTTTTGTGTTCATGTTTTTTAATTATTATTTTTTCCTCCTTTAAACTTACTAAACAAATTTATTTTGTCTTTATTTGTAATTTTTATATCTGGTGCCCTTCAGGGTCTAATTCTGCCCTTTTTTCTTTCTTCTTACCCTATGGTAGTTTGTATCTTGGTCATTTTAGATTATAAACCCAAGCTCAAGTGGGCTTTACATGTGGGAGGTTTTTTTGTGGCCCTATTTCAGAGAGATTTTTCTTTGCTAAAGTCTTGCACCCAAAAGTATTACCAACTGAAGCTACTTTAAGGTCAGTTCTCAGGTTGGGATTTTCTAGATTACCCAAGTAGTACAAATTTGTATCCCAAACCTATGTGATGGCAGGCTTGTCAATACAAATTCTTAAAAGAAACTTTTTGTCAATGGTGTTATTGTTTTGTTGTTGTTGTTTTGTTTGCATTGAGAGCACAGGACAAGACTGTCAAGTTCCTTTGTCTTCTTCATTTTTCTTTTTTTGCTAATTTGTGGAAGTTTTCTAGTCCATCCTTTCCCCAACATTGAAGGGTCCCAGTTTATGCAGAAATCTCAAGTGCCGTTCCCCTCCTATATTGACACAAAGCCCTAGCCACAGTCCCTCGCATAGCAATAGAACCTAAAACTCTAGGGTATTGAGATTTGCAGACTCCTTCAGGACAGCCTTTGGAACTCACCACATTAGCTTTCTGCTCTTTGTACCTGATTACTGAACATTTCCATCTCATTTTTCTTATTCCAACTGTTCATTTTAAAGGACTTTATAGTTCATTTGGCATTTATAGATGATTTGTGGTGGGACAACTTTCAGCATATCTAATACACCATATTGATAGATGTATCATGTGGATTTTCAATTTGAGGGGGTGATGATAATTTGTTTTCCAAGCGGTTGTAACTAATTAATGATCTTCCACTAGAATATGTCCGCTTTAGTCAGCATCAAGCTTATAGTCTTAATCTGATAGGGAAAAATGTACCTGGAGTACATTTAGCATTTCTTTAATTATAAGAAAGTTGACCACCTTTTCATAGGTTTATGAGAAACTTTTCTTTTACTGTAAATTACCTATTCAAATCTTTGCCCACTTATTGGGGCGACTTTTTCTATGGTTTCATATAAGAAGAAATTAGGTTTTTACTGTTCTATGTTGTTTAACTTTTTATTGAGATAGAAATGGCATATGATCTATGTCCCATATTTATAGTATACAATTTAATAAATTCTCACATATGTATATACCCCTGAAATCATTACCACGTTCAAGACAATGAGCATTCCATCGCCCCCATAAACCTTGACTTATTGCAAATATTTTGTCTATTTTTATCATGTGGGTTTCTTTTTAAATTTAGATTTAAGGGTTTTTTACTCAATTTCTCTGCAGCAAATTTGTCAATCATTTACTCTAGGCCTTCTTTTTTTTGTTATTTTTAATGCCCTGCTCAGAAATCCTATTCCAGATTATTTATAAACTCACCCACATTTTCTTCCTCTATTTTCTTATGATTTCATTTTTATACTTTTAAATTTTTGAGACTGTTTCTTTCTTGGGTAGCAGCCCAAAATATTTTCTATAACGGCAAATTAGATTTGTAAGTCAGTCAGGTATCAGAATGAGCAGTTTCATTTGATTCAAATTACTGAATTTCAAATCAAATGAATTGCCTCTGTTGTGGGATTGGCTCTCATACCATATAAGAAGTTACAGAGGGTCCTATTTCTCCTAGCAACTCTGTGAGGAACATATTATTTTAGGTCTCATTTGAGATCCATGTTGGAAAGCCTTCTTTTTTGACATGCCCATTCATAAAACTTGATGTAGTATCTTATTTTATTAATCATCTAATTAATTGCTATTTTGTTTCTTAAGTGACAGCTAAGTTCAATCAAGACCACAGAAAAATCCAGGCAAAAATACTAAAGGGGAACAAAATAATAAATTAAAAACTCATCACTTTTTAAAGTGCAGTAGGCCCTTCCTATCTGTGGGTTTCACATCAGTGAATTGAACCAACAGGAACAGAAAATATTTAGGGGAAAAACCACACCAAATAGCAATAAAAATAATGCAATTTTTAAAAATACAGCATAAAAACTATTTGCACAGCCTTTACATTGTATTAGGTATTGTAAGTTATTTAAAGGATATGAGAGGATTTGTATGAGTTGTATGCAAATATTACACAAATTTCTATCAGAGACTTAAGCATCTTCGATTTTGGTATCCTTGAGAGATCCTAGAGTTGATCTCCCACAGATACCAAAGAACAGCTGTGTATCACCTAAGCAGTGATATATGAGAAAACGTGCCTCTTGGTTTCCAGCTTTCCATTAGAAGGTGGTATTTCCAAAATGATTTGTTTTAGCATTTCCTTTAAATTTCTTTTAAACCCTGAGTGTTACTTGCTCTGGCATGGGCAGCGACTTTGTCATGTCATGTTTCATTTTGACAGAAGTAGTGATTTTAAATAGGTAGTAGGTCTGACCAGTTAAATGTTCTCATCTTTAGTTTAATGAGTCTATGAGTACATTCAAACTGATTAATACACTCAGACATATTTGTGGGTTTTTGTTTCTCTTTTCTTTTGGCTGGGAGTTGGGGGACAGTCACCGGGTATCGGTCAACTTATGTGCAGCTAGTGAAAAGTTATTGTTTAGGAGAAAATATGTTGACAGTTGTAAAATTCAATTACACCCGAGCAGCAAAGGGTTCTAAACAATTAACGTGTGCAAGGAAAAGTGTTTCCTCCTTCTAGTGAGACCAGAGGTGAGAGAGAGAGGCAGCAGAGGAAATGGAAAGGGGAAAAAGTAAATTGAGGAAGAAATGATTAGACTAAACAGGTAATGAAATAAAATATAAAACACACATGAGAGGGCATCTTCTGAAACAAGAAAAAATAAAAACAGAAGATATGTGGCAAGTAAGAAAAGAGAAGTTAATGGGAGAGCTGAGAAGTATAAAGATCAAAGAGAAAAGAGAGAAAAAGACAAAAGGAATCAGAGAAAAGGAAAAAAGAATTGGAAGAGATATAAATATCAAAGACAAATTAAGTGTGTGTAAGAGGAACAGAAAACTGAAAAAAGGAAAAGAGAGAAAGGATGTGTAGTAAATAGTGTTGCAAATATTGACACAGATTGATAACTCATCTGTGTAATTCTCCCTAGCCCATGGATTTTACCTTCGCTCACAGATAAATGCAAATGCAGAAGTGGTTAATAGAGCCCGCATAGGCAGTGTCTTTGAAGAAGAAATATTACAAGACAGTACTCATAAAGTAATTTTTTTAATTATAGAAAATAATTACTAATTGCTGTTGTTTTTACTTGACCTTAAAATCTATTTTTTCATTTGGGAGACTTTAAATTTTCAATAGTACCTGAGTTTTGTTTAGCTTCACCACTGCACTCATGCAAACGAAATGGAAAATTTTTTTCCTGTGAATTGCCTATTCAAATCTTTTGCATGTTTTACCTAGTGATAGAAGAGAAGATTGTGTGTTTCTAACATAGGAGAGAAGACATTAAAGTAACTCATAAGAAAATGAACAATTTTGTTCTGTTAGATTTCTGGTAAAAGACTATTTTTTGCCCCAGCAAATATATTTTATGGTGAACAGCTATGAAGAAAGGTACAGCCCTGTAGCCTCTGTATGATCTAGGTGCGCTTACTTTACAAAAGAGGTATATGTGAGCAAAATAGGCTGTAAATAAAAATCATGAAAAATAAGCCCCATTTCTTCATAAATTTCATAACAAACAGCAGAAACATGTTCTCTTCAGGGAGGGATAGGAATCTAACTTCTAATTTTGGATAGCACATAGATACAGGGATATTTTGCCTCATTGCCTGTGTTACTGAGTTTTAAGCCATATGTTCCTGGCTTTCATTCACAATATTTACACCACTGGTGAGATGATCAAATTTGAGCACAGTGAGTCCTATTCAGACTTCATTTAATATCTCATCTTTATCTTAGAATATACTCATCAAACTAAATCATATGATTCAAGGAAACTTTTCTTAAATCAGGCAGAAAGACCATTCTGAGCTAACGTTACAGAAACCAAGTTTCCTCTTCTATTTGTGTAAAGAGGAATCGAAATGATAGTATCAAGAATAGAAGTAACATTTATGTATTAATATATTTTTGTCTTTCCTAAAGTGTAGGATTTGAATATATTTCCTATTCTAGGTGCTGGCATCTGAATTATTTCCTCTCTAACGCGTTTCCATATCCCACACACATCCTCTACCCCTCATGTTCCACTTGATTGAAAGGGAGATCACATAAAAACCAAATGACGTCCTTACATCAGTATGCTCCTCTACTACCAGCTCCAGAAAGAAACGCAGATGCCCTGACAGCCGTCTGGCCCAGTCCTCTTCATTCATTCACTGCAATATGGTAGATGAGCAATTGCTCTGTTTCTGATCCCAGAAACTGAATTATCTTTGGAATTAACGAGCAGCATTGCCTCCCCACTACTAATTTTTCCTCCATTACCTAACTTGAAAACTTCTAAACATATAAGCCTCTAGATGACGTTAGTCAGTAACAACAAGAAATCTTACAATTTCAATCAATCCCCTGCAGTCTGCCTTTTAAAAACCTAAACAAACGCCGTACATGGTAACAAAGATTCTTTGCTCGTCCAAACTTTAGTCAGGCTCCTGAACCTTCTGCTAGTCCTATCCGTGCTCTTCCTTGTAAAATCCAGTTTTATAAAGAATCTTGCTAAATCAATTTAGCAAGAACCCCTCCACCCTCAATATATGATCAACTTCCTCATCCTCCGACATCCCCCATGTGATGTCTGGTCATCCTGGCCTGTCTTCAGCAAGAATCTTGTTAGGTCAGTTTAGCCTGAATCCCTCCTATTCCTAATGTTACCTCTGAGTAACTTTCCATGCACTGACCCCCACCCTGCTTTTGGCTATAAATTCCCACTTGCCCATGCTGTATTCAGAGTTGAGCCCAATCTCTCTCCTTCATTTCAAAAATCCCATTGTGATGGTCCTGAATAATGTCTTCCTGACTGTGTTTCAACACGTATCATTGAAGAACATTTTTTCTAACAATAATTTAATCTGATTTTTTAATATTATCAGAGGCTGTATATGAAATCACACTGGCTTCTATGAGAAGCACTAACTAAACTAATAGTGTTCACAAGCCAGATAATATTAAGTTGGAGATGAAAATGACCTCACAAGTTTTGAAAATCGGGTTTCAAAAGAAAACTTACTTGTCAGGCTCTTTGGTAATTGAAATGGATTCAAATCCAAGACTTCGGATTCTTATTCCAGTATTCTTTCCACTGTGCCACATGGCCTTTTTAAGACCATATGGAAGACAAACCATTTAGAATATGAATCATTAATGACTGTTGATTTTATTTGACTCAGTGTTAGTAAGTTTTAACAAATTATTGTAATTCTTGTTAGCTAGTAGCTTAAAATAATCTTCTGGGTCATTTTTAGAGCTGTCACTTAAATCAGGCCTCTGACCAAGCAGTTCTCATCTTAATTCAAGTATTTGCAAGTTAATGACCTCAATAAAGAAAACAGGGAGAATAAGGAGAGGTAAGAAGCTAAGAACGATTGGGAAGAACATATAATAGAGTTATTCTTCAAAGTCACAAAGTCCGTAGACTAATCAGATTTGTGTTCTAGTCCTGGTTCTTCTACTTACCGATTGCACCAGATTAGCCAAATTACTTAACATCTCTGAACCTCAGCTCCCTCCTCTCTGACTGGGGGCAATAATGTATCCACCTCATAGAATTTTTGTAGATTCTAAATGTGAAAAAGTACCTATTCTGTAGCATATTTATACCATAGTACCTGACACTTAACGCCCAAGAAAAGCTGGCCAAATCCCAATACCTCTACGGATAATTTTTTAAATGGTGACATCTGGAAACTATTATGCAATCCTCTCATCTAGGTGTATTCCAAAATCAAGGCTTTTGTAGAATAGCCATAAGGAGCTTTATAGGGAGTGTGCATCATTTACCCATTCCAGAGGTCATCAGTTTCTAGTGAGTGAATCACTTATCTGCTAGGTTCAATGGAGAGAATGTCGGGAAAAGCATTTTCTTTGCCACTGCAAGGCTGAAAGCAGATTGTGATGTATCCCACTGCTCAAGAGAGAAGCCAAGATGGGAAAGTGCTCAATTTGGTTAAGCTTATTTACTGACTCATCCCAGAACAGTTGTGCTTATATTAAAATTTTATATATGAAATGTACATAAAAACGCACACAGATGGGATGAGCATATGCAGGCGCGCGTACACACACGTGCGCATACAGAGTCAACCTTTTTTAATGATAATGAAGAAAATCTAGATAAGCCTAGAAAAAAACAAAAGTGCCCTTTACTCTTTGGAATTCACTTTCAGATTTGGAAAGAAAGATTTACTTTCCAAATTATGTTTTGCTTTGGCAAATATTAGCTTTCCCCAGGCACACAATGATTAACAACACAGTAAATCATGCTGGATAGCAAGAAGAAGACAATTTGAATTAAATATTTAGGACTGGCTCTAAGCTCTCAATGGCAGGGACAACATACTGTCACTGTTGCATCTATACCTAGCGTAATGACAAGCACATAGTATGTCATGATTAAACACTTGTTTTGTAAGTGAATAAAAATTAGTTCTCATGTGAAACTCAATATATATTAATCTTGAGACAGTAAAGGCATTATCGCCTCAATGCCCTAAGTCAATATTAAAAAATTCTTTTTTCTTAACAAAACTAAACTAATAATTATATTCATAACTGAAATAACTTTGATTTTTAGGTATTTATGAGCTTTGAAAAAGGGTACATTCTACATTTATTGAGTTCTTACTAAATTTCAGCACTGTTCTGGGCACTAGATATACAAAAATGAAGAAGACATTATCTTTCCTTATCATCTTTTCTTTTTTCTCACAGCCTATTATGAGAGTAAAATCCCTAGAGATATAAGTAAAACACAGTGTGAATGTAATGTTATAAAAAAGTGGGCACGGGAGTCAATCTGGCTCAAAGAAGCTGTCATGGAGAATCTTTGCTCCTCCAGAACCTTTCTCTTCACTTTTCCACCCTGTTCTGTGCCCCACCAGCTGGAGGGACTACATCACAGTCTTCCTTTATCCCTGATTTCAGTTTCATTTGGCCAATGGGAGGCACTGGCAGGAGATGAAAGGGTAGGAGGACCGTCAGGCTGGGGTATTTTTAGCACAGCTCCTTCCCTTTGGAGGTTGTACAGGTTGGCTGCATGCCTCTACTGAAGGCTACTCTGCTTATCAAGTGCCGTCTTCTCCATGCTCCTGACCCTTGCCCCTTCAGACCTATGGATGGTAATAACCTGCCTACACCTGTGTAAGTATTATCATTGTAACTCAACTCAAATGATCCAATTTGAGTGTGCCATCTGTTTCTTCTCAGGAACCTGGGTAGTAGATTGGTTTTGGTGTTTTTACTGTAAACTTAAGGAGCATTAGATGATCTCTGAGGTCTGTTTCAACTTTAAAATTTCACACACCTAAAATTCTACTCAAATTTAAAATATTTTGAAACTACTGAAACATTTTTCAGTTATAATTTTGTTCAGGAAGACAGAAGCCATTCTAGATATTTTGAACAGAAAAGGATTTAATATTGGAGATTAGAACATTAAAAAACATTGGAGGGGCTAAGGGAATGAAGGTAAGGAAAAGTTGCCGCTATAATTCAGGAAATTAGGAAGTGCAGAAATTGCAGACAAGCACTATTGATGATCTCAACTTCCTGCAGCATGGAAATAATGATTTGCAATGGCTGCCCTGAAGCTGCTGGCAAAACCTCATACTTGCTACATTCTCTCTCATTTTCAAATTCTTGCATGAATTCCTCTCTTGATCAAATCTAATATCCAACTCGGTGGCAATAATTCTTGGAAATATTACATCCCAGGCAGTTGTCTCTGCATGCATGCAAAAAAAAATAATGTTTAACAGAGAGAAAATAATGCTTAGCTCCTTCGAATCTGGCATAACACATTAAATTATATTTGTAATAAAGTTTGATTGCATTATTTTATTATAAAAGTAATACATGAGCATTATCTTTAAAATCAAACAATTAAAAGGGGTATGAGTTGATAAGCAAAAGTTGTTCATGTATCTATAGATGTGGTTGTGAGAAGTAATCCTCTTTATTGTTTCATTTTTTAGTGCTTCTGATAGTCTCTTTCATACCTCCGAATACTATGCTTACATCTCTATTTGCTCTTCTGTCAATCCCAAGAAGTGTCTACTGCCTCCCTTAATAAAAGTTTAGGAAATTAGCTCCCTTATGTTATTGCTCTAACACTCCTCTCCCTAAATTTGTCATATATTTTTTGTTTATTGATTACAATTATTCATTTATATGGTAAAACTCAAGCTTTATTTCTTGGTCCTTTTACCTGGGCAATACCTCTTCATTTGACATTGTTTAAAATTGTCAGATAACTATAATAATGCTCTTCATGAATTCTCTCAGTATTTATGTGAAAACATATATATATAAAATACAATATTATGATTGTGTAATAACATTTATTGAGGAAAAAAGTAGCATGAATGGATCCACAAAAAAGGAAACTAAATCCAAATTCAGCAAATTTGTTTTGTTACAGAGAGTATGTACAAAGAAAATTAGCAAATGGATTTTTTTTTTTTTACTTTTATTTATTTATTTATTTATTTATTTAGAGACGTCTCACTTTGATGCCCAGGCTGGAGTGCAGTGGCGCGATCTCGGCTCACTGTAAGCTCCGCCTCCAGGGTTCACGTCATTCTCCTGCTTCAGCCTCCCAAGTAGCTGGGACTACAGGCACCCACCACCATGCCCAGCTAATTTTTGTATTTTTAGTAGAGATGGGGTTTCACCGTGTTAGCCAGGATGTTCTTGATCTCCTGACCTTGTGATCCCCTGCCTCAGCCTCCCAAAGTGCTGGGATTACAGGCATGAGCCACCGCACCTGGCCAGAATTTTCTAAAAATCACATGAATAAGTAAGTTCATTTCAAATAGTGATAATACTATGAAGAAAATAAAACAATACAAAGAGAGAGAAACTGATTAGTGTGAAGAGATCAATGAAGACTTTGTCTCTGGGAACAGATATTTCACCAAAGGGCCAATTACTGAGGTAAAGATATGGGAATGTAGTTATAAAAAAAAAGGTAGATATGGCTAGAGCATTGTGAATAAGGGGAGAGTGATATCACAGTTATGGACCATGGTATGTAATTTGGGTTTTATTCTAGGTATGTGAATAAATCATTGAAGGATTTTGAAAGGAAGTTGAATGATCAGAATTATGCTTTAAAAATATCTCTCTTTGTACTCTTAAAACTCAACAGAGCTAGGGAAAAACACAAAGCCATACTAGAGTTTCCATTTTTTTTTTCTTTTTTTATGGCTAAGTGGGATTTATTCTCACTTAGTATGTAAATACAAAGATGATTTAATACACAGAAATCCATAGATGTGATGCCCCACATTGACAGAATGAAGAACAAAAATTACATAATCATCTCAATTGATTCCGAAAGAGCATTTGACAAAATTCTTAAAGCCAATGTCCACAAGGGTATTT
>NW_012105475.1:4502685-4503028 GCF_000951045.1 Mandrillus leucophaeus
TCTTTATTTCTGCCTTCATTTTGTTATGTACCCAGTAGTCATTCAGGAGCAGGTTGTTCGGTTTCCATGTAGTTGAGCGGTTTTGATTGAGTTTCATAGTCCTGAGTTCTAGTTTGATGGCACTGTGGTCTGAAAGACAGTTTGTTATAATTTCTGTTCTTTTACATTTGCTGAAGAGTGCTTTACTTCCAACTATGTGATCAATTTTGGAATAAGTGCGATGTGGTGCTGAGAAGAACGTATATTCTGTTGATTTGGGGTGGAGAGTTCTGCAGATGTCTATTAGGTCCACTTGGTGAAGAGTTGAGTTCAATTCCTGGATATCCTTGTTAACTTTCTGTCT
>NW_012105475.1:4503301-4504615 GCF_000951045.1 Mandrillus leucophaeus
TTCCATAATGGTTGAACTAGTTTACAATCCCACCAACAGTGTAAAAGTGTTCCTATTTCTCCACATCCTCTCCAGCACCTGTTGTGACCATAAGCCCCAAATTCAAGTGGGCCTCGTGCTGCTACCCAATTACGTATTTCCCTGATCCATTCTCTCTCTCTGTTTTTTTACATAACTTTCTCCTCTGTTCTCAAATCTCCACTACTCTTGCCTCATTCCCACTCTGTTGATGACCTTTCTATTTTACCAAGGAAATTGAAGCCATCAGAAGAGAATTTCCACAGATTTTCCTTCAGTCTACCCATGTACTAGCATCTGTACTCTGTCCACTATTTTTTTTTCCTGCTCATATACCTTCCTAAAACTAATTATTCATTTGGATGCAAGATTTCATTTCCTCTCATCTGTTCATGGACATCACTTAAGCAATTCTACTTCCCTTGTATCCTCATTTTTTACACTCTGTGCTAGAACATTTTCATCAGCATATACATATGCTGTTAACTCTCCCATCTTTGTTTGTATAAATTTAGGGGATACAAATGCAATTTTGTTACATGGGTACATGGTATAGAGGTGAAGTCTGGGGTTTAGTTTATCCATCACCCAAGTAATGTACATTTACCTATTAAGTAATTTCTCATCTCTCATCTCCTTCCCATTCTCTCCTATAAATACTAGAAGAAAACCTAGGGAAAACTCTTCTGGACATTGGCCTAGGCAGCACATTCATGACTAAGACCTCAAAAGCATAAGCAACAAAAACTAATATAGACAAATGAGATTTAATTAAATTTAAAAGCTTCTGCATTGCAAAAGAAATAACAGTGAACAAACAACCTGCAGAATGGGAGAAAACATTTTCTTTATTATTATTATTATTATTATTATTATAATACTTTATGTTCTAGGGTACATGTGCACAATGTGCCAGTTTCTTACATATGTATACATGTGCCAGGTTGGTGTGCTGCACCCATTAAGTCGTCATTTACATTAGGTATATCTCCTAATGCTATCCCTCCCCCCTCCCCCATCCTCATAATAGGTTCCATATGAACTTTAAAGCAGTTTTTTTTCCAATTCTGTGAAAAAAGTCATTGGTAGCTTAATGGGGATGGCATTGAACCCATAAATTACCTTGGGCAGTATGGCCATTTTCACAATATTGATTCTTTCTATCCATGAGCATGGTATGTTTTTCCATTTGTTTGTGTCCTCTTTTATTTCACTGAGCAGTGGTTTGTTGTTCTTGAAGAGGTCCTTTATAAACCTTGTAAGTTGGATTCCTAGGTATTTTATTCTCTTTGAAGC
>NW_012105475.1:4504665-4537766 GCF_000951045.1 Mandrillus leucophaeus
GTCTCTTTCGATCTTTGATGGTTTAAAGTCTGTTTTATCAGAGACTAGGATTGCAACCCCTGCTTTTCTTTTTTTTCCCATTTGCTTGGCAGATCTTCCTCCATCCTTTATATTGAACCTATGTGTGTCTCTGCATGTGAGATGGGTCTTCTGAATACAGCAAACTGATGTATTTACCCAATTTCCAGTCTGTGTCTTCTAATTGGACCCTTTTGTCCATTTACATTGAAGGTTAATATTGTTATGTATGAACTTGGTGCTGTCATATGATATTAGCTGGTTATTTTGCTTGTTAGTTGATGCAGTTTCTTCCTAGCATCGATGATCTTTACATTTTGGCATGTTTTTGGAATGACTGGTACTGGTTGTTCCTTTCTATGTTTAGTGCTTCCTTCAGGATCTCTTGTAGGGTAGGCCTGGCGGTGACAAAATCTTTAAGCATTTGCTTGTCTGTAAAGGATTTTATTTCTCCTTCACTTATGAAACTTGTTTGGTCAGATATGAAATTCTGGGTTAAAATTCTTTTCTTTAAGAATGTTGAATATTGGCCCCCACTCTCTTCTGGCTTGGAGAGTTTCTGCCAAGAGATCTGCTATTAGTCTGATGGGCTTCCCTTTGTGGGTCACCCAACCTTTCTCTCTGGCTGCCCTTCACATTTTTTCCTTCATTTCAACTTTGGTGAATCTGACAATTAGGTGTCTTGGAGTTGCTCTTCTCGAGGAGTATCTTTGTGGCATTCTCTGTATTTCCTGAATTTGAATGTTGGCCTGCCTTACTAGGTTGGGGAAGTTCTCCTGGATGATATCCTGCAGAGTGTTTTACAACTTGGTTCCGTTTTCCCCATCACTTTAAGGCACACCGGTCAGACGTAGATTTGGTCTTTTCACATAATCCCATATTTCTTGGAGGCTTTGTTCATTTCTTTTTACTCTTTTTTCTCTACACTTCTCTTCTCCCTTCATTTCATTCATTTGATCTTCAATCACTGATACTCTTTCTTCTAGTTGATCAAGTCAGTTACTGAAGCTTGTGCATTTGTCACATAGTTCTTGTGTCATGGTTTTCATCTCTATCAGTTCTTTTATGGTCTTCTCTGCATTTATTATTCTAGTTATCCATTCATACATTCTTTTTTCAAGGTTTTTCATTTCACTGCACTGGGTACATAGTTCCTCCTTTAGCTCTGAGAAGTTTGATCGACTGAAGTCTTCTTCTCTCATCTCATCAAAGTCATTCTCCATCCAGCTTTGTTCTGTTGCTGGCGATGAGCTGCGTTCCTTTGGAGGGGGAGATGCGCTCTGATTTTTTGAATTTCCAGCTTTTCTGCACTGCTTTTTCCCCATCTTTGTGGTTTTATCTGCCTTTGGTCTTTGATGATGGTGACGTACCGATGGGGTTTTGGTGTGTGTGTCCTTTCTGTTTGTTAGTTTTCCTTCTAACAGTCAGGACCCTCAGCTGCAGGTCTTTTGGAGTTTGCTTGAGGTCCACTCCAGACCCTGTTCGTCTGGGTATCAGCAGCGGAGGCTGCAGAAGATAGAATATTGCTGAAGAGCGAGTGTGTCTGATTCTTGCTCTGGAAGCTTCATCTCAGAGGTGTACCCAGCCGTGTGTGAGGTGTCGGTCTGCACCTCAGTTGAAAATGCAGAAATCACCTGTCTCCTGTATTGCTCACGCTGGGAGCTGGAGGCTGGAGCTGTTCCTATTCGGCCATTTCGGGCGCCCCCTCACCGAGAAAACATTTTCAAACTATGCATCCAACAAGTGACTAGTATCCAGAAACTACAAAGAGCTCAAACAACTTTACAACAACAACAACAACAAACCCTCATCCCTTCAAAGTTCTCTCTTGATTCTAATTCCTCCATCATCTACCATTCTGTTTCTCAACTTCCTTTTGTCTCAAAGTCTCCCAGAGGATTTCCTCTACTGGCTTCCTCTAAAATTTTTCATTTCTGTTTTTATCTTACTGGACCAATCAGCTGCATCTGACACAGTTGACATTTTCTCTCACTTGCTACTCTTTCTTTAGCCTCAAAGACACCACTCTTGGTTCGTTCGTTTGTTTTTTCTACCTCATTGGTTTGTCCTTAGGTTCATTTGTAGCTTCTCTTCTTCCTTCTGAACTCTTAATGCTGATATTCCAGAGCTCACTATTGCTCACTATTTGTCTATTATTTCTTCTCTTCATTAGTAATGTCACCCAGTCTCGTAAGTTTAAATGCCATTGACCTATTCTAACATATCTTTGGCTAAGACCTCTTCCTAAACTCCAGACTCTTATATAACTCCCAACTTCTTATTTGATATTTCCACTCAGGTATCTAAGAGACATATTAAATTTAAATCTCCGAAATTGAATTTCTGATAATCTACAAAACTCTATATCTTTCTGAGTCTTTCCCAGCTCAGCTGACAACTTCATCCTCCCAGGTTGTTCAGGCCAAATCATTGAGTTCATCTTTGACTTTTCTTCCCTCTCATCCAATATTCAATCTGTCATTAAAATATATACGCACATCTATTCCTTCTCAAAATCTCCACCCTAGATTGACAACCACTATTTTGAGGAAATTTTACTGCAATACTTTACACAGTAGGTTTGGGGGTTGTTTGGAGGTTTTTTGTTTGTTTGCTTTCTTCTACATTTGTCTTTCTGTGGCACCACAGCTGCAAAATTTATTTTTAAATATTGAGTCAAATTACTCATTGTGCAACACCCTAGAGTGGCTCTCCATTGCCCTTCGAAAATAAAAGCCACAGCCTTACAATTATCTATAAAATTTACATATCTGGCCCCATTACCTCTCTGACTTCATGTTCTACCATCCTTACCCTTCACTCATTTCTCTTTCATTACACTGGCCTCCTTGATGTTCCTCAAATACACCATTCTTGAGAGAACCTTGGGATTTTTGCATTAGCTCTTTCTTTCCCAAGTGTTCTCCCCCAAGTCACCACGTGACTAAATCCTCCAACTTATTGATTCTTTGCTTACAAGGCTCTGTAATGGTTAATTTTCTGTGTCAATTTCGCTGGGCCATGATGCCCATATATATGATCAAATATTAGTCTGGATGTTTCTAAGAAGGTATTTTTGGATAAGACTTAAAAAAAATTTAAGTTGGTGGACTTTGAGTAAAGCAGATTGTATTCCTTAATCTGAGTGTGCCTCATTCAATCAGTTGAAGGCCTGGACAGAATAAAAGACTGACTTCTCCCTAGTAGTAAGAGGGAATTCTGAGGCATCAACTCTTCCTGGGTCTCCAGCCCATTGGCCCACCCTGCAGATAAAAGACTTGCCAGCCTTTGTAATCTCAAGTCAATTCCTTAAAGTACATCCTTCTCTTTCATATATATATACACACACACACACACACACACCCGAGACATACACACACACATATACTCATACATATATATACACACACAGAAACATACATATGTACATATATACATCCCATTTCTTTCCGTTTCTATGAAGAACTCTGAGCACAAGCTCCTTCCCATAGTTTCCGACTCTGACAACTGTTTAAAATTACAGCACTCTCCTCTAATTTCATTGTCCCCATCCTGCTCTATATGTACCATTTCAACTCTGGTTTTGCTGAATTACCTCTCTCTCTATCTATCAATCATCTATCATGTATTATGTTTATTTACTATATACCCCCTCCCACCAGAATATAAATTGGATGAGAGCAGGTATTTGTGTCTGTTTCATTCACTGTAGATCTGCACCATCTACAAATAGGCTTGGCATGTAAGAAACTTAATAAATATTTTTGACTGATTGAAAATAAAAATATACATGAATTTTGGAAATTTGATATTGCACTCAAAAAACAAGTCAAAAGAATATTTACAACATGATTTAATTTATATGAAGCGTAGAAACATTAAAATACAAAACATTTATAGAAACATTTGCAATAAAATGTTTTTAGAAGAAATGCTTTTCATCTTGAAGTGAACAAGGAGAACCCAACTGGAGACCTCAAGTTACTACTTCTTAAGCCTGGTTGTGAGGACATAGGTGGTAATTTTTTTATTATTCTTTAAACTGCACATAAACATAATATATAACTTTTGGCATATATAAGATCTATCCTAATAAAAATAAAGAGCAAACAAAACAAATTATATTTCTTGTACACTTAAGTTTCTGAGGTGAATTTACACCCATGCAGTGCTTTTTGATATAAACAAGTTCTGCTTTTGTAATTTCATTTGCTCCTTAAAATCTCCTGTCTCCACTCTATAGATGTGGAAGCTGGACTCAGAAGTGAAATGACTTACTCAAGTCATAAGGCTAATCACTAAGAGAGCCAGGAAGGCTAAGAGGCTCTCCTGATTTCAGAGATTTGGACTAGAAAATACAGTGATATTTTACACTCCTGTGTAAATACACTGGGTTCACAAAGGGTGCAAAATGTATTTAGTAACTTTCAGAATGTTCAAAGCAACTTGACATTAATTTATGTCATTAATTAATCACATTGATTCTTATTTTCCTGCATAAAATACTGGCCATCACATGATGTTGACTTGAAATTTAAATCCAAGCTTCTACCTAGGTATTTAAAACCCCATGATATGACTACAACCTTCATCATCTCATCTTCTACATTCTACTACAGTTATGCAGGAGTATTTTGAGAGCATAAGAAGTCCTTTTATATTGTTTCCCTTGTTGTGATTATACTTTTATCCTAAGACAACATCCTACCTTCTTCTTGCTTATTAGACAATTGGCTCTCCCCCAAAGACAGCCTAAACATCTCCTACCTCCACATAAGCCATCTCCAAAATCCCAATTTGGAATTAATTGCTACCTTCTTGCTGCAACCGTTATGGGGTGTTAAGATTTTTATTAGAACAGCATTTTTATTCTGTCTTGTACTATATTTTATGCTCTGTACTGAATTATAAGTTACTTAAGAAAATAGAGTCTGTGTGGCCAGGCACATTGGCTCATGCCTATAAACCCAGCACTTTGGAGGCCAAGGTGGGAAGACCACTTGATGTCAGGAGTTTGAGACCAGCCTGGCCAACATGGTGAAACCCCATCTCTACTAAAAGTACAAAAATTATCTAGGCATGGTGGCGGGCACCTATAGTCCCAGCTACTCAGGAGGCTGAGGCAGCAGAATCTCTTGAACCCAGGAGGTGGAGGTGGCAGTGAGCCGAGATTGCGCCACTGCACTCCAGCGTGAGCGACAAACTGAGACTCTATCTCAGGAAAAAAAAGGAGAGAGAGTTCTAAGTGCATTTTTATTATTCACCATCAAATAACACATAATGGTATAGTATATTACTTCAATAACTGCTTAAACAAATTTAGTAACGTACTCATAAATAAAAAAATAAATCCTCAATGAGTTTCATCTACATGAAATCTTAATCAGTTTTTCTTAAGTTCTGCAAGCTAAATTTAAAAGATAATTTACTGGTATGTTTTTCCTTATTTGAAAATACAATCGTGTAAATAACATGGCATTCAATCCTATCATGATCATTATTATTACTGTTATTGATCATAATAGTGGTTAAGGGTTTATTTTTGAGTTTACAAAATCCAAGCAAGAGTGTTTGCTCATGGAGGGAGAAATCAACATCTTATCTCACTGCTGCTATGGATTAGGCACAGACAAGAGTGTCAGGTGTGACCAGTCGTACTACTAATTTAATTCTTCATTAGTTATACAGTATTCCAGGGATACTGAGACAGCCAAGAGGTTGTGAATCAAATCTGGTAATCTCCTTCTTTGCATGTACAGGCACGTTTTCAGCAGCAGGGCAAGAGTCCACATAAATGAATCTATTGATCCTTTTCAAAATTCGACTACAAACCAATTTAGAATCAGATTTATTAGATGTCAAGTGCAGCAGTTGTAGCAAGATCAGTGACATAATTAAGGGCACTGTTGAGTATTAGGAAGAAAATGAGAGGGTATTTTTTTTCCTGTTAAAGAGCAAGAAATGCTAGTTGAATACCAGTAATTTGGTTGCTCATGAAAGTACAAGTCACATTAATATTTAAGTCTTTTAATGGTCTCTAAATTCTGCCCATTTGGCACTGAGACCATCTGACAGGTTATATAATAAACTACTCCCAAGGAAGCCTTCCTTAAAAACTGTTCATTTAGACATGGCACTCATACTATCTTCCATAATATATCATACTGATTTTTCACTACTTGTCTAAATAAAATCTCAGGTTAAACATTTCCTCTGGGAGAATATTCAAGCAAGAAGAAAACAAAATCCAACTAAATTGATATTTATGAAACTGTGTCATTAGAAAAAATAAGTAGTTGTTTATATGGTCAAATTAAAGACAAATGCACATAGGCTAAATTTGCCTTCCATTTCTGCATACACCAACCCTGCAGTCAGCTTCTCGCACGGAAAGAAATGTGAGTCAATCACTTTCATCTTAACCATTTTCAGAATGAGGACTTAGTGATTCGTTCACTTTTTAAACTTGTTCTAGTGCCCTTCAAGTTACTATATATTTCAAAAGACCTCAATAAGAACCGCATTCAACAATTATTTCAATATTTCTGCTTTATTAGCCAGTCTCTATTTTTTCTAAATATTTTACTCTGTGGATATATTACATTAAAGATTGTGAATCTAATATCTATAATAAAAATCTGTTAATTCTATGTGACCTCTAATTTCCTACTTTTCCTCAGCAGCCAAGCCTCAGCAAAGAGCAGTTCATGCTTGCTGCCTTGTCTATTTCCTCACTTCTCTTTTATTTCTTCTTTACTTCTCCCTTAAATTTGCTATGACAGTAGTGACTCTTCATTTGAACTATCCCGAAGGACACTTGGCAGTTCTGATCTGCTGCCTCTCTTGGCCACATTATAATTTTGATCCCTCCCTCCTTTCCTAAAGCCTCCATTCTCTTGGCTTTCGCAGGCTGCTCTGGTGCACCCACTTATTAGAGACCAGTCCCTCTTGCTTTCTTTCACAAACTCTTCCTCAGATGTTTGCCAACGGGATATAAGGAAACTGGTTTATGATACTGCCAGGGATATCCTTGGAGGAAGGGGACATCATGTTTGTCCTCATCTCTTCCCACTGGATAGGATGTAGATGTGATATCTGAAGGTTGAGGAGCCATCTTGGCTCCTGAGGTTGATCCATGTGTTGAGAATGGAGAATTAACAAGATGAAAAGCATCATTTGATAATAAATGTAGCTGCTCTACCAGCCTTGAACTGATTATGATTTTTGTTATGTTTTGCCATCTTGGGGGCCTTGCTGGCCCGGGAAAGACTGCTCCTCTCAGGTCTAACAAATTCCTAGAAATACTAAACAATTCACCTGCTAGCACGCCTTTCACATGCAAACCAACTAATCCTGAGTTTATATCTCCAACCACCTCCTTTATCTAATTCACACAGCAAGCCAATATTCCCCCTGTAGTAAATCAACCCAGGGTCAGGTTCCAGACACATAGGGACAGACCCGACGCCTAAAGACCCACTGGAATTATTCAAACTCACCAACCCTAAACTGTTTACCCTCTACTTCCCACAGAAACCCCTCTACAGGCTGTGGACTATGCCTTCCCCTCACTCCTGCTTTGGCCTGTCTCCTGACCAATTCTGGTGCTTCCTATGTAGTCTTGCATGGCGGCGTCTCTCATTTCTAGAGGAAATGTAGCACTTTCCTGTCAGGAAAGCACTTTCCTTTCAATGTCACTTTCACTGACATTGACTTCTCCATGTAGTCACCCAGTCACTTTTATGAACTAAGACCCGGGCACAAATCTTGTACCCTTGTCTCTGAACCTTATTGATATGAGAAAGACATAAATGTTCATCTTATTGAAATTACTGTTATTTTTGGCCAGGCATGAGGGCTTATGCCTGTAATCCCAGCAGTCTGGGAGCCAAGGTAGGAGGATCACGTCAGTCTAGGAGTTCGAGGCTACAGTGAGCCATGATCATGCCACTGCACTTCAACCTGTGAGAACGTGACTCAAAAAAAAAGACTGTTATTTTCAGTTTTCTATCATGTATAATCAAATGTTGTAATATAGACATACATCACTAGTATATTCCACAAACCCCTCAGATACTGTATATTCAAATAGTGCCCAATATTCCATCCCCTCAAATGCCCCCTGACTCTTATTCTTTCTTTTTCAAATAATGTTACCATGATCTACCCATAGGAAGCCAGATCACAAACTTGAGAATCATCCTAGAATCCTTCTCTACCTTCGTGTTCCACATTCAACAAATACCTAGGGCTTTTTCATTTTACCCCATTCTCTAGATATTTCTTAAGTGTATCCTCCTCTTCATATGTGAACTATCTTTGCATTGCACTTCTTTCCTGTACTAATAAATAACACTTACTATAATATGCAAATGTTCTATTATGGCCTAATATCCCCCTGCATGACCTTACTCTTCTACTTTAACAACCATACCTTTCTCTACTCTCTTGTACCCTCCTTACCCTCTAAGCACTATGCCATCCTTTCTGTTTCTTGGAGATATTGATCTTATTTCTGAGCCTTTACACCAGCTGTTCACTCTGCCCGGAGAACTAATCCTTTCCCCAGGTTTCTCACATGGCTGGTTTCTCCCTCTTCAAATGTGAGTAAATGTCAGCTCCTCAAGAGGCTTTCCCCGAGCACCCTATATAAATCCCCCTCTAGCACACACAGATACACAGCTATTCTCTCTCCCACTATTCCACTTATTTTCTTTATCACATTTGTCATATCTGGAATGATCTTGTTTGCCTGTTGTTTGTTTGTTGTTCATCTCCCTCATGAGATAGCAAGCAGATTAAGATAGATTCCATCTGTTCCTTCATTCCTACATCCTTTTAGCAAGCATATAGAAGTGTTTAAAGTATGTGTTGAACAAATGAATGAAAGGTCTCTCTGTTTCTAATCTGGGTCTCCCTTTCTGGACCTATCCTTCTCACTGACGCCAGAATGGTCTAGACAGAATCTAATTGTGCAACAGTACTAACAAAAACTTTTCAAGGCACTACCAGGTGTTCCCAAACTTTAGTGTGCTAAGAAACATCTTGAGGTATTCAAAACATAGATTCCCAGGCCCTCTCTTAAGAGATTGTGATTTAGTACATCTGGCTTGGTGTCCGAGAAAGTGCATTAAATGTATTTTTAACAAGTATTCTAGGTGATTCTGAGGCAGGTGGTTCATGAAACATGCCGAATAAAATTCACATTCCTTACACTGGCCTTGTGGACTTCTATCACCAGGCATTTACCTGGCCCTGGGTTCATTTCCTGCCATGTCCCACCTGAACTTTTTGTTCAAGTTATGCTGAGATGCAGATGTTCTTCCAACACACTCAATTATTTCTTGTACCTGAGCTTTTACTTCTGTTGTTCCTAGTCCTATTTCACCGAACTGCCTCTACCATTCCACAAGATTCATCCTTTCTGAAAATATTTCCTAAAATCCTAAAAAAGACTCAGTACAGCTAGATAGACAAGAGGCTCTTATTTGCTTGCTTTTATTTTTTCTTTTGAGATGGAGTTTTGCTCTGTTGCCCTGGCTAGAGTGCAGTGAGATCTCGGCTCACTGAAACCTCCCCCTCCCAGGTTCAAGCAATCCTCCTGCCTCAGCCTCCCAATTATCTGGGATAGCTGGGATTATAGGCATCTGCCTGTACTCCCAGCTAATTTTTGTATTTTTAGTAGAGACGGGGTTTCGACATGTTGTCCAGGCTGGTCTTGAATTCCTGATCTCAGGTGATCCACCCGCCTCAGCCTCCCAAAGTGCTGGCATTACAGGCGTAAGACACCAGGTCCGGCCTGCTTTTCCATAGCAATGGAGAAAAAGATTTGAACATCTAGTACTTATAGTTCCATTTCTAACTATGATAATCTCCCTTTGGTTCAGAAATGGGATGGAAATAGTCTATGTGTAAAATGTTATGAAAACATATTGACTGTGGAGGGCTCGGGATTGTTTAATAAAGTCAAACCAACAAACAAACAGCATCAGAAGTTGGATCCTTTCTATCTTTTCTCTGGTCCCATTGAAAACAGAGCCTAAGAGGAAAGCTTCTGTGCTGATATTTTCTTGGGGGTGTGCAGTCTCAGATAAGCAGAAGTGAGATAGGGCAGTGAGCTAGAGAAGAATGAGACAAGACTCAACATGGTGTTTTACAAAGCTGACCACAGCCTCATAATAAATGCAGCCAATTGCTCAGTCTCATGAGGCCTCTGCAATAGGCTGTTTGAATGACTCCATCTTGGAGTAGACCACCATGAGGAAGAAAGAAGGAGTGTTTTTCTGCCAGCACTCTTCTCATCCATTTCCCATGCCCCACAAGGAGTTAATTCCTCCAGACTTACAGGTTGTGTTTATTGGTGTCTCAAGACAGCTGCTGCCATAGACAGACACAACTGGGCTTTCTTGTTAGGCAGCGTTTCAAGCATGGTGAATGGAGTGAGGCTTTGATGGGAACCACCAGTTCTGCATCCTGCAGGTCTTTCGTGTTAGTGCTGGTCTCTACAGCCCTTCCCAGTATTGCTTCCGGTTAACCATCTTGGCCAGGATGTGGGAGGACATTTTCAAGAACTTCAACTAATTCCTTCTATTGTAATAGCTGTTACTCCATAGACAGACATACACAAGTCAGAAATTCTGCCAGCTGCTAGTTGTATCTGTCCCAATTACACATGCAGAAACTCCAGAAATAACCACAAAATGGGCCTTGTGACTGAATGGGTATGGCATGAAATAAACTTGAGTCAAGGGCTCAGTCTTAGGGAGACCATGATAATGTTTTGGGTTCCCTAGTATTAATGTTAATTCAGACCTCACAACTAACAATTCTGATTCCTCTCTGCAAAGTTATCCTGGAAAATGGCATCAGGTCTGTTTAAGGAAGGATCAATGGAGTAGTCATCTCCGATACTTCTAATGGCATCACAGGATCCTTCTTCAACAAGAAGAATACCAGGCTCACCTCCAATCACAGGGCTCTGGATTTGTTAACTAATTTGGATTTGAAAACTGAATTAAAGACCATGATTTTTCACTGCAAGAACAGACACTAAACTTCTACTAGCCAACTGTGTTTTTTTAAAGTAATAAAATAGAGTGACCTCCTAGTTGAGCTTCTCATCTATCTCACTGGTCCGAGTCCCATGATCCATTAGCGATCATCATAGCTCTCTGTGATTCCAGGCACCGTTTTCATCATTCCAGTCTTGCTGCCTACTATGGTTGTTATGTTCACCTTCCCTCTGACAGTTCAGTGCCTCTGCCTGGCTTCTGCAAGTTTATAAGCTAGGGGATCGAATGGTGAGTTATTGTTTAATGGGTACAGCGTTTCAGCTTGAGATGATGAAAAGACTTCTGGAGATAAGTACTGGTGGTGGTTGCACAACAGTGTGAATGCCACAGAACTTACACTTTAAAAAAGTGAAAATGATAAATTTTACATCTGTACTTACTGCAATAAAAAAGAAGCAATCCAGTCCAAATTATTATCCTTATAAGTATCATTAAAAGCACAACAGCTATAATACCAAGTGTGATTTCCTGTAGTTATAACAGCCGCTTTAAAATCATTATCTGATAGTTGACACATTGGGTCATTTCATGGTTGGAGAGTGTGTGTGTGTGTGTGTGTGTGTGTGTGTATGTGTGTGTTGTCTTGCTTTCCCTTGGGAATTGGTCACATTTTTCTGATTCTTTGAATTTTAAGTAATTTTGAGTTGTTTTTTAAAACAATGTGAGCATTATACTGCACAGACTGAGTCCTGTTGTAAACTTCTAGAGAATGCTGAAGTTTGTATTTTTTGTTTGTTTGTTTTTTTGGAAATGGAGTCTCATTCTGTCACCCAGGCTGGAGTACAGCGGTGCAATCTCAGTTCACTGCAACCTCCGCCTCCCAGGTTCAAGCGATTCTCCTGTCTCAGCCTCCCAAGTAGCTGGGATTACAGGTGCCCACAACTACACTCGGCTAATTTTTGTATTTTTAGTAGAGCCGGGGTTTCACCATGTTGGCCAGGTTGGTCTCGAACCCCTGACCTCAGGTGATCCACCCACCCCTCAGCCTCCCAAAGTGCTGGGATTACAGGCATGAGCCACTGTGCCCAGCCTGCATTTTAGAAGGCATTCAACCTGTTTAGGTTTATACATTATAGTCTGTTTTCTTCTGTAAGAGTAGTTTTAATTTCCATTGACTTCCTTAAGTCTCTACAACATTGGTTGGGCTCTGTTCCATCCATATGCTATTCAGGAGACTTGTGCTGGTGGTTCAAATTTCATTTAAGTTCCCCAAGCCTTGGCTATACATCTTTGATTGTGCCTCATGTGTACATATCTCAGGGTTTAATCTAAAATTAGTTCAGGTTAATACACAGAATTAGGAGAACACTTTCCTGTCTTTCTTCACTGTAGAATTTCTCCCCAAATTCTCTGACCCACTGAAGCTCCCTTCTCTGGTTTCTCTGGCCAAAAATTTTTAAAAAGTCAAATTTATATCAGTTTCAGCTGCATGTGCCGATGTGCAACTCCATGGCTGAGGCCTGCCCTCAGGGTAAGACTGTGAGAGGAAAAAAATAAGTAGTAAACCCCACTTCCAAGCATTTGACTTCTCCAAGTTGTGATTCGCCTCCAAAATCCTGTGCTTTCATTTAGTTTTTGGAGTCCTTATGTTGCTGTTTATTTTGTTTTGAGTTTCTAGTTGTCAATGGCAGGTGAGACAGCTGGAGTGGGCTTACACCACCATAACAGAATCAGGATGCTCCTCCCTCTTTTCTATTGGTTTGTTTGTTTGCTAAGATATCAGGAAGGCTCAGCTGGGAAATAAAAGAACCGCTTCAGGTTTTTCAAACACAAGGATATAATTAAAAGCAAATTGGTTTTTCAGGTGATAGAAGGTCTAAGAGGTTAAAAAGAGACAGCAAATCAACACAGAGATCGACAACAGTTGGAAGCTACCACCAACCCTCATGTTAGAGGGACAATGGAAGATTTTGTTATTAGAGGTCAGATGTCAGGCTCTCTGGCAGGAGCCAGAACACTGGAATATGCACTGGTGGGACCAAGGTGGGATAGGAACTCAGTTAGGCTTGGAGCTACTGGGAAGACAATTCACAACCAGAGATGCTACAAGAGGCATCTGATTAGGGGTAGAATATCCTGGCTTCTCCCATCATTCTTGTCTTCCAGTCTACCACCAGTAACTCCCATTAAGCAAACCTGTCTGGAAGCTAGAGTGCAAGACAGCCAGAGAAATGAGGTTCCCTAATTTAGAGAGCAAAGCAGGAAAAGGTAGGTGCTATGGTTTCCATGTGGCCCATCTAAAATTCAGGTGTTGCCAATATGATAGTATTAAGAGGCGAGGCCTTTAAGAGGTGATTGGGCCTGAAGGTTCCTCCATTACAAATGGGATTAAGTCTCTTACGAAAGAGGCCTCAGACACTCTTCAGTCCTTTTGACTTTCTGCCCCACAGTTTACTATCAGAGGACACAGCAACAAGGTGCCATCCTAGAAGCAGAGAGCAGACGCTTACCAGACAACCAACCAGTTGGTGCCGAAATGTTGGACTTCTCAGCCTCCAGAACTGTGAGAAATAAATTTCTGTATTCTCTAAATTACCCATTCTGTAGTATTTTGTAATAGTAGCACAAATAGACTAAGACTGTAGGAAAATGGACTTGGGTCAAACAAGCATTTGACTGGCACAGTAGAGAATTCTCAAACCCCAGATATTTCTTGCCCATAAATAGTACTATTTTACATTTTTAAGGTGCATTTAAAAAATCAAAATCTAGATAAAACAACAAATAGCATTAATTTTCTAGATGGTTAATATCTGGTAGAAATCTAGGAATGGCAAACACTTGAAGTGATTATTTCTCAAGATGCAATCTGTGTTCTCTAACTCCAATTCTTGGTATGAGAGAGAGAAGAGCCATTCGTTGTTCTTTCCACATTTTGATTTCCAGTTGAGATCAAAACACATTGATCAGAGCCTGGAACCAAGAGCCAAAGGTGAAGGAATCCATAAACTCAGATACGTGAGGACACCCTGAGTAAGATGGAGAAAATGGGTTCCTCTTCCTAACTGAAAAGCCAGAAACCCCTGACAGTCTAAGAGATGCAGTTTACAGGGAAATGAGCTCATACTTCAACATTATTAACACCTGACAGAGTGTTGGTTTATTTTAACCCATAGAGATTTAATAGGAAAATAGTTTAGGACAGCTGTCAATACATACCCTCTAGCATGTCTCAGATCATTTTCTCTAAAGGAAAATATATCTTGGGTTCTTAGAAGAAAATTCAAAATAAGTTTGTCAATAAAAAAAAATCTTTTTTTTTTTTTTTTTTTTTTTAAGTGTGAATTGTTCTATGGTTCCAGTGCTTAGACTTGAACTTCTTAGAGATTAAACCATTCTTGGTACTGGTTGGCTAATTTATATGAGAAAATGTGACTTTTGATTATCTTAATTATTGCCTTTCAGTGTATGGTAAACTGTTTTTGTAACCAAGCTGATGAATTTTCTCTCTTACGTACGTAAATGTAAATACAGCCCCCAATAACAACCTTAAGAACTTTAGTGATTGAGTACTGATGGTGATAAATACTGTTTTTATGTCTTTGCCTTTAAAAACAAAATCTTCTAAACACTTCCTTTAGTTATACTCAACCTAAAATATTTTGTAGTTCTATTTTCACAAGATAATTGAAATTCAAATTTTTCTTATTATTTATTATACAATCATTTGCATGTAAGCAACATCCAAAACAATTTTTTAAAATCAGGTTGTATACAGTTTATTTCAAAAAGAGCTCAATTTTTTCTTGATAAAAAAGTGAAAATTTAAAATGCCACGGAAGTTTCTGTTTTCATTATATCCTTTCCATATCCTCCAATGTAAATGTTATAAATCAGCCTATAAGTGGAGGACTATTCTTAAGCTAACATCTCATTTTTTTTAGCTAAAAGCCAAATACTTTAACTTGTTTACCCTTGAAAATTTTTGTTTTGCATATAAAGTGAAACAAACATGGGACAAACCTCTATAACATTTATTATAGAGGAGAAAGAGAGTAGGATAGTTAAGAATATATTTCTCTTGAGATAGATTTCATCTGTGTAATTTTTAGACCGGTTAATTGCTGCATAAAGTTTCCAAATACGCCAGTAGTTCTCAAAGCCCCCAATCTCAGTGAAGGCAACATAGGTTCACACATGGGTCAGTCCGTGATTTGGCCAGGAAGCGGTATAATGGAAGCTAGTTCTCCATTTGCTAATTCTAACTTCACCTTTTATCACAACTGAGCCCTCATGACCTAAAGAACAGCCTGGATGAGAAGTATCTGATAGTTTCTTCTTAAAGAATATATTTCCCCTTAGCAAAAAAAAAAAAGTTATAATTTTCAAACTGAAAACAATGCATGTATCCCTTTTCAGCTGTGTGTAGTATATATACACCTGGGTAAGCATAAATAGTTTAGAAAGCACTCCTAGCTGACATTTTAACATTCCCAGGAAAGTACGTGAACTTGTTTGTGTGCCTTCTCGGAAATAGGATGGCCAGTATAGTGCTTTGTACAGGGTCATTTTTCAGTTTTATCACACATAGGAAATGGCCTTACCACTGAAAAATACTCTTTGGATGTAGAACTATCCAAAAAACAATTCATGCTATTCACAAATGAGAAAAGTGAGGAGGTCAATAAGTAAACTGCAATTGCTCCATTAAAGTTTTCTCAACCACACACAGACAAGGGTGGAGGGAGAGAAGGAGGAAGAGGGATGGAGGGAAAGGGAAAAAAAGGAGAAAGAGCTACAGGAGAGATCGAGGAAGGGACAGGATTTGAACCATGTATTCCTTTGTCCTTGCAATCTTAGTTCTATTTTATGTTGATATTTCCTCCAGTTAATTATGTTGCTTCTGGTTCACATGATCTCATATAGAAAATACACAAGAGTTTAAGAACAGAATATAATGATGAAGGAATATCAACAAGTATATTTTTTGCACTGGTTATATTAGTCAAACATAGCATTACAAAAGGAGTGTCTAATCTTCCCCAGATACCATTATAATGTAAAGTTCTTAGATATTAGCATCAGTAAAATTTGATAAATTTCTACTTGACTGACAGAAATACAGATTTATCTTGGTTCCATGCCTGTCCTGATAGAAATTTACCTCCACCTTGGAAAATACAAAGGACTCCACTTAAAAGGCAAATCAAGCCAAACCTTATAAAGAGACAGGGTTACAGACTCAGGGTTGCATGGTTTGAGTTCTGTACAAAATATTTGAATGGCTGCTTCGTAAAAGACAATATATGAGGACTTGGGGCAAAAAAAGATGGCAGAATAGAAGGCTCCACCAATTGTCCCCGCTTCAAGGACACCAATTTAACAACTAACTACACAAAATAGCACCTTTATAAGAACCAAAAATCAGGTGAATACCTGGTTTTAACTTCATATTACTAAAAGACGCATTGAAGAGGTAGGAAAAACCACCTTGAATTGCTGACATCACACCTCCTCCCTCCCCCAGCGGCAGTGGCATGGTGCAGAGAACATTTTTGTGTTCTGGGGAGAAGGAGATCACAGCATTTGTGAGGCATTGAACTCAGTGCCGCCTTATTATAACAGAAAACAAAATTGGACCAATCTATGTTCATGAATTGGAAAATCAAGATTGCTAAAATATCCATACTACTCAAAGCAATCTACAGATTTAATGCAATCCCTATCAAAATACCAATGACATTATTCACAGAAATAGAAAAACAATCTAAAATCAAAACACCCAGAATAGCCAAAGCTATACTAAGCAAAAAAAAAAACCTGTAGGAATCACTTACTTACCTGACTTTGAATTACACTACACAGCTAAAGTAACCAAAAAGGCATGGTACTGGCATAAAACATACACATAGATCAATGAACCTGAATGGAGAATCCAAAGATAAATCCATACATCTACAGTGAACTCATTTTTGACAAAGTAGCCATGAACATACATTGTGGAAAGGACAGTCTCTCCAATAAATGATGCTGGGCAAACTAGACATCTATATGCAAAAGAACAAAACCAGACTCCTGTCTCCAAACAGATACAAAAATCAAATCAAAATGGACTGAAGACTGAAACCTAAGATCTCAAATGATGTAAGTACTATATGAAAACATTAGGGAATCTCCCCGGAACATTGAACTGGGAAAGATTTCTTAAGTAATAAACACTTCACAAGCACAGGCAACCCAAAACAAAAATTGACAAATGGGATCATATCAAGTTTCAAAGCTTCTGCACAGCAAAAAAAAATAATTAACAAAGATAAAAGCCACAGAACAGGAAAAAATATTTGCAAACTATCCATCTGACAAGAGATTAATCACCAGAATATATGAGGAGCTCAAACAACTCTGTAGGAAAAAAAAAAAAACTAATAATCCCTTTTTAAAAAAATAGGCAAAAAATCTGAATAGACATTTCTCAAAAGAAGACATATGAATGGCCAACAGGTATATGAAAAGGTGCTCGACATCATTGCTCATCAGAGAAATGCAAATCAAAACTGCAATGAGATTTTATCTCACCTCAGGTAGAATGACTTTTATCTAATGTCTGGCAATAACAAATGCTGACAAGGATGGAGAGAAAAGGAAAGCCTCGTATATTGTTAGCGGGAATATAAATTAGTACAACTACTCTGGAGAACAGTGTGAAGGTTCCTCAAAAAACTAAAAGTAGAGCTACCGTACTATCCAGCAATCCCACTGCGCGGTATACACCCACAATAAAAGAAATCGACGTATCAAAGAATACCTGCACTCTCATGTTTGTTGTAGCACTGTTCACAATAGCCAAAATTTGGAAGCAGTGTAAGTGTTCATCAACAGATGAATGAATAAAGAAAATGTGGTTCATATACACAATGGAGTACTAATCAGCCATAAAGAAGAATGAGATTCTGTTTTTTGCAACAAAATGGATGGAACTGGAGGTCATTATGTTAAGTGAACTAAGCTAGACAGAGGAGGACAAACTTTACACATCCTCACTGATTTGTGGGAGGTAAAAATGAAAATAGTTGAACTCATGGAGATAAGAGTAAAAGGATGGTTAACAGAGACTGGGAAGGGTAGTCAGGGAATGTGGGGGAAATAACGATGGTTAATGGGCACAAAAACATTGTTAGAAAGAATGAATAAGATCTGGTATTTGCTAGCACAGCTGTGTGACTATAGTCAAAAATAATTTGATCGTACATTTTAAAATAACTAAAATAGTACAGCTGGATCATCTGTAACACAAAAGATCAATACCTGAGGTGATGGATATTTACCCCAATGTGATTATTATGCATTGCATGCCTGTTTTGAAACATCTCCTGTATTTACCTCCTGCACGAGGCCAACCGAGGGCACTTGCTCCTGTTGTTTCTGCTCCTGGGTTAACAATCAAGATGGTACATGCTGATGCCTTTTCTTGTCCTTTGAGTCGGAATGAAGTTGTTGGTTTAATTTTCTGTTTGACAGTATTTGGTTCAGTAACATACTTTAGTATCAAATGGATGGTAGATGCAATTGATCCAATCAGAAAGCAAAAACCAGAAGCTCAGAAACAGGCAGAAAAACTAATGAAGCTAATTGGTGTGAAAAATGTGAAGCTCTCAGAATACGAAATGAGTGTTGCTGCTCATCTAATAGACCTTTTTTTTTTTTTTTTTTTTTTTTGAGATGGAGTCTTACTCTGTCACCAGGCTGGAGTGCAATGGCACCATCTCGGCTCACTGCAACCTCCACCTCCCGAGTTCAAGCGATTCTCCTGCCTCAGCCTCCTGAGTAGCTGGGATTACAGATGTGCACCACCACACCCAGCTAATTTTTGTATTTTTAGTAGAGATGGAGTTTCACCATGTTGGCCAGGATGGTCTTGATCTCTTGACCTCATGATCTGCCTGCCTCGGCCTCCCAAAGTGCTGGGATTACAGGCGTAAGCCACCGAACCCAGCCTAGTAGACTCTCTTAATATGCATGTTACTTGGAAGTGATATAGCAGGTTTAGATGATGTCATTATGGATCTGAAAGACACAGTCATGTTACCTATCAAAAAGAAACATTTGTTTGATAATTCCAGGCTTCTGCAGCCTCCAGAAGGTGTTATTCTCTATGGGCCTCCCTAGGCTGTGGTAAAACGTTGATTGCCAAGGCCACAGCCAAGAAGCAGGCTGTCGATTTATTAACCTTGAGCCTTCGACACCTGACCAGTAAGTGATATGGATAATCTCAAAAATTGACTGCTGCTGTTTTCTCTCTTGCCATAAAGCTACAACTGTCCATCATCATTATAGATGAAATAGACTCCTTTCTACGAAACTGTTCAAGTTCTGACCATGAAGCTACAGCTATGATGAAAGTTCAGTTTATGAATCTCTGGGATGGATTGGATACTGATCACAGCTGCCAGGTCAAAGTAATGGGAGCTACCATTCATCCTCAGGACCTTGTCTCAGCTATAATGAGAAGACTCCCTACAAGATTTCATATCAACCAGCCTGCTTTAAAACAGAGAGAAGCAATCCTGAAACTCATCTTGAAAACTGAAAATGTGGATAGGCATGTAGACCTCCTAGAAGTTGTCCAGGAAACTGATGGGTTTTCAGGAAGGGACCTAAACGTGATGCGTTGAGATGCTGCCCTCCTCTGCGTCAGAGAATGTTAATCCTATATCAGAAGAAAGATGAAGATGAAACTCAGCCTGTTCAACAGAGAACCTGTATCGGGCAATTGAAAAGATAAAGAAATCAAAGCATGCAGGATTTCAGAATGTTTTAACACACATTTGTTTAGATTAAGAGCAAAGATCATTTGTACAGTTCAGTGATCTAGTTTTTTGTGTCCTCTTGTCAGTTAGTGGAAGTAGAATGGAAAGAGTGCTCTCCAAACAATGAGGGAGCTCGGTGTTTATGGTTTTATACTCTGAATTCTAAGTTGTTGAGATGCAGTTGTTATATAAGTGGCATTACTGTTTGTCAGAAATCATGAGGAGGAACAATTTAATCCAGCCTGAACGTGGGTGCTTGTGTTTGAGCTCTTTAGCCGTATGTCATACAGCCTTATAGAATCTAAGCTGGTCTTAAAGTCATAAATGATTCGTTGGGTCATTAGTGAGAAATGGGAATGTGGTTAGGCACTGTTTCCTAGACATGTGACTATGTGTTTGTGTGTGTGCACATATGTGTGTGTGTATTAGATGTATGTATCCACACATTTTATATTGACATTCTGTAGATATGTTTGAATACAGAAATTTTTTTTTACCCAACTACTAAATCCAGAAGTACCAAATAATATATAGTAAAACTAAGATTTAAGGTTGTGTCAGAAAGGTACAGTGATTCAGCCATTTCCATTTGTGATTTGTTTCAGCCTTTTTTAAGTTGAGTATTTTTCTTTCTGCAGTTGATTAATTGAATCCTCCACCTTGCATATATTCATCTTGCATATATACATGGGCTCATCTTGCATATATACATGGGTTCAATTACTAGGTTTGTCAGGATAATCAAATAAAAATACTAGGTCAGTGATCAGTATTGAATGGTTGTTAGACGGTCATGTGCTCAACACTGATTTCACCTCTTTCTGTAAGTATACTGAGTAAAAACTTTATTTTTTTTTGTTTAAATTGATTTACATGAAAGTGGATTAAAAGGCCTTTCAAAAGAATGGATTTATGTTCTCAGTAATCCACAGCAAGGCAACAGGGCATAAAAATGTCATAGAGCAAACTACTTCCAGTTGTATTGTTTTAACAAAATTCTGGCTGATTATCAGTTGTGCAGGTTTGTCTATTTTAGCAAAGTTCTGTTTATTGACTTTTCATCAAATATTTTAAAATGCTACATCATGTTCCTTTGCCCATATACCTCGGAGACCTCCTTTCTTAGCCTGCCTATTAATGACAATTTTCTTTTTAAAATCAGTTTTACTAAATGTAGTGACATACAATAAATGCACCCATTTAAAGTATTCAGTTTGAACCACTTTGACAGACCCCCCACACCAGTGTAGCCACTACCAATTCAAGATTGGTTATCTATCTTCATGCTAATCCCATGTTTTCTTGATTATTACATAGGTGTTTTATTAAACTTTGAATTCTAATAAGATAAAAATGCAATTTTATTCTTACGTTTCAAAATTGTTTTGGCTATGCAGGGGCCTTCAAATTTATATATTAATTTTAGAATCATCTTGTCTGCCAAGTTTATCAATAAAGACTGCTGGCAATTTTATTGCATTAAATTTGTAGCTCCCTTGGGAGAATTGACAGGAAAATATTGATTCTTCTAGTCTTTAAATTGTTATATCTTTCCATTTATTTACCTGTTCTTGAATTTTTCTCAGCAATGTTATAAAACTTCAAGATATGAGTCTCATACATATGTTGAATTCATTCCTAGTTAGTTTATATGTTTTGATGATATTATAAATAAAATTTTTTTAATTACCTTTTTCTATTTATTGCTAGTAAACAAAAATACAATTGGTATTTAAATACTGATCCTGAATCTTGTGACTTTTATAATTTATCAGTTCTAATACAGTTTTGGTAGATTATTTAGGATTTTCTACATATACAATCATGTTTCCTGTGAATAATACAATTTTATTTCTTTTCTAATTTATGTCTTTTGTTTTAAAATTTTTTATTCTCTTTTTTTTCCCTCCCTTATTGAACACACTAAAATCTCCCATACTGAAAGGAAATGGTGAGAGTGGACATCCTTGCTTTGTTTTGATCTTTGGAAGAAAGCATTCAGTCCTTCACCGTTAAGCATGACCTTACCTAAAACTTTTTATAGTTGCCCTTTACGAGGCCAAGAAAGATTTACTGGGTTTCTAATTTGTTTAATTTTTAAAAATCTAATAAATGAGTGTTGGATTTAGTTAAATGCCTTTTATGCTATATTAAAAGAATTATTATTTTTATACTTTATAAATGTGATGTCACATTACTTGATTTTTCAAACATTAGATTAACCTTTTATTACTCATAGGATGTCAGAGGCTTTCAAGAGTATACTTACAATTCTTGCTTTCAATCTTTGTTATTGTCATTATATGTTTTACTTACCCATATATCACAAACCTGTAAAACATTTTTATGTTTTTAAAGGAAATTTAAAGTCTTTTATATATACTCATTTATTATCTGTTATTTTTGGCATTCTTTTCTTTCTGTAGATCTGAGTTTTCATCTGGTATCATTTCCTTTCCGTCTGAAGAACTTGCTTTCCTTGGTAATTAAAGTCTGCTAGTGATTAATTTTTTAAAATTTGTTCTATAAAAATGTGTTTATTTTACCTTCATTTTTTACAATTTTTCATTGTGGGGAAATACACATAACAGAATATTTACCACCTTAACTATTTTTAAGTAAATCATTCGGTGGTACTAAGTATATTCATATTATTGTGCAACCATCACTACCCATCCATCTCCAGAACTCTTTTCATCTTGCAAACCTGAAACTTCACACCCATTAAACAAGTCCTCCTCATTCCCTTCTACCCCCAACCTTTGGCAATAACCGTCTACTTTCTGCCTCTGTCATTTTGACTACTCTGAGTAGCTTATATAAATGTAATCCTACAGTATTTACCTTTTTGTGGCTAGCTTATTTCACTTAGCATAGTGTCTTCTAGGATCATGTATGTTTTAGCATATGTCAGAATTTCCTTTCTTTTTTAAGGCTGATGGGTAAGGAAGGACTTACTTCTGTCATTTTGCTATTTGTTTTCTATATGTCTTATAGCATTTTTGTCTAACATTACTTTCTTCTGTGGGCACCTGAAGGACTCCCTTGAGCACGTTTAGAAACTGATCCTTTTCATTGGGAGAATACTTTAGTGGGTATAGAAGTCTCAGTTGATAAACCCACTCTCCACCCTAGTACTGTAAACATGTTTCCATCCTTTTATGATTTGCATTGTTTCTGATGAAAGTCAGTAATAATTCCTATATTTGTCCTCTGGGTGTGTAGCATAAATATTTTTTTGGCTGGCTTTAAGATTATTCTTCTTTATTACTAGTTTTACACAATTTGCTTATGATGTGATTTGGGTGGTTTTCTTTGTGTTTATCTTGCTTGAGGTTCATTGAGGTTCCTGAATCTATACGTTAATATTTTCCATCCTATCTGGAAAAATCTTATCAATTATTTATTCAAATTTTTTTCTGCCCAATTCCTCTCTTCCCGGGACTCTTTTCGTACTTATAAAAAATTTCTCATTTTCATCCAAGAGATTATTGTGACTGTTCTTTTTTTTCCAGCCCTTTTCCTTCCTGTGCTTCAATTTGGAAACTTTCATTTGGCTTTTCTTCAAGGTTATTGATCTTTTACTCTGTAATCCTTTCATAATAATTTAATTATCTCAGTCATTTGGGGTCTGTTTCTGTTGAAAAAACTCTTTTTCCATTTGTTTCTTTTGGGCTACAGTCTAGATAGTGCCCCCAGACAGTAAACTGCAGTGATTGTGTTGCTTACCTGATTTTTCCCCTACTCTTAAGAATTATAGTTCCTATTTCTCAATGCTGAAAAAAATGTTTCATTCATTTTGCCCACTTTTCTATTTATTCAAGATGGAGTGATTAGTCTAGTTTATCATAACTTATACTGAAAGTCCTGACAGTTATCTTTTAATTTTGATGTCTTGGAATGTTTGTTTCTTTTTTATGTCATGTGGAAAAGTAATGGAAGTAAAGCCCAAAGTCTGGTTGAGCTGCAGTTAAGCACTGATTTATCATGGGTAGTCAGTTACATATGATGCTCTAAAGATAGCTCCCATCATTTGCTTCCTAGGTTTGAATTTTGCTAGAGTCTCCATCATTCCCCTTAGCATTTCTTTTAGAGAATCAGATCATCATACCTATTTTCCATTTATCAAAAGCCTCACTTGTCCTTCTTTAGACTGCTTTTGTCTACTCAATTGAAGATTTCATTTTCACTGCCAAAATTATCTGGGGTTGTCTGTAATTATCTCAGCTCTTGATTATCTCTTCTCCTCATCCCCATTGTTGCTTCAATAGATACCTAAGAATACTGGACTTTGATTCATAACATTGAAATGTGCATCACAGCGTAACCAAATCTCTACGACTGCTTGGGAAACTCATAACTTCTCTGAACGTACTGACATGTGGAATCAGCATGAGAATATAACCTCTTCTTGTCTCATAGATTTGACAAAGGCAAAGCACAAATGCAAAGTTCAGAGCATGTTATCTTTGTACTAACTCGTGTAATAGGCTCCCAAATAAATTTTTTTGCCATCTGCACTTTTCCATTAGACAATTATTTTGCAATGTGTCATACATAACCTAAGCATTGTTTCTTACCCCGTAAAATTGATTTAAAAATTGGCTAGATGACACTGAGCAGAATGACAACCCTCTGTGACTCATTTGGAATTCAATGCACATTTCACATTCTTTACAGAAGATTCCGCACATGGCTTAGGTTTGTTCAGTGGTTGGGCTTTCAGGAGCATGCAAGTTTTTAAATTCAGGACCTCTGAACTGTGGTGGGTCTTTATTCCAAAGGCTTTCTTTAAATTTAGTTTTAGGCTTTCCTTAAATTTAGTTTTTTGAGAACTGAGGGATTGAGAACCTGTTTTTCAAAGGATGTGTTCATTTAAATTGCAGGTAGATCAGCCCACAAGGCTCTTCCCATACATAATGTAGCTGTACTGTATGGATTAACTGATACAAATAAACTAGAATTTGTGTCAGAGTTATTTAAGCTGTGAAGGTGAATTATAGTTTTAGCTTAAATACATAAACCAGGGGTATCTCTGATAGAAGTAATTCTCTAGGTCTGATTCACAAGTCAGTACTTTATTTTCAGCAGCATGTATTTGTTGAGATTTTTCAGATTTTTAGTTCTTGAACTCAGAACAAGGAAATTGCTTGTTTCACTCTGTATACATGCTGAGACCTAAGGATATTTTATTGGATATTCAATGAGGCCAGAGGCTTTCTACTGATGGCATTTTATGTTTCATTCCTTAAATTTTCTAATCTGTACAATTATATATGTGTGTGTATTTCTTATATGTGCCCTATTGCTCATAACATGCAGCATAAATATGTCATATATTAAGTGTAAGTTGAATAATTAAGTGAACTTGTGTAAAATACCAGCTCATCTCTATCACACATATTATTTCTTTCTGTAGCTTCATTTGTTCCCTCCTCATTCACTTCTGTCAGCCTAAATCTTGAAAAGTGACGCAAGGCTTCTTTTGCTCTGCCTGTTCTTTTTGGTCTGTTCTTTAGAACAGGACACTTGCTTTTGAAAACTGACACTTCAGACCATTGCAGTTTATTCTTCATAGGCATACTTTTGAATAGGAAAAAATATGCTTCCCTTGGCATGCTACGTATTTGTGAAGTGGAGAAGACTAGCATGGAGTGAGTCTGTTTTGGTGACTATGGGGAGTTGGTTGGAGAGAAAACTGAAACACTTACTAAACCTAAGGTGCCACTCCAAGGGGATGAATAGTGATGTAGATTACTGCCAACAGTTTTAGTGTCATCAGATAGGATTTTCCTCGTGATTCTGGGAATTGCACTCTGATGAATGAAACACAGAGAATAGTAAAAACAACTTACCAGAGTTCACTAACCCACATAAACTGTATATTTTTGTTTCTTCCATCAAACCCAAGAGTCCTAACCTATTTATGTTTTTGTTTTCTGACTGCAGTTTCAAGGTAATTGATGCCTACAAAAAAGTGGATCCACTACTTGTGTTTTTACTGATAAGAGCTTTCTTTTCTACTTCAGTCTTCCTTTGCACCTAACCAACTATTTAATTCCATGCCTCCCATCTTCTGTATCCTAGGTCAGTTGTGCTAACTTGATCTGTGAAAATAGGCTGTGGATGGTCCTTGCCCTTCTGGCCTAGCTTGTGCTGGCATGTTGTTTATAGTCATTAGAAATACTGTAAAAACATGCACTGGTATTCTAAGTTCTATCTTCTAGCATTTGAGAACTTTTGTCCAAGAAAATATCCTGATAAAAACCTCAACAACAGACCAAGAGAAGGGGAATGGAATCCTGGAATCAGTAAGGGTTTCTACTGGGTTACAGCATCTGTACATAGCTCAATATTAAAATGTGCAATACTGTGACTTACCAAGTTAATTAGATAAAAAGAGAAAATGCATATAATTATCTCTTTATAGCTAAAAGAAATTTGATGAAATTCATTCTCTATTCTTGTTAAGAATTCTTAACGCACTGCAATGTATTTACATAAAATATCCTGAAAATAATAAAAATATAATTATTATTTCATATTTTAAAAAGAACAGCATCTAGAACATCTAAAACTATTCCTTTTCATTTTGGAGCAAGAGAAATATGTTCATTATGACATTGTTTTTTAATGAAGTCAAAGTAATAAATTAGAGAAGGAAATAAAGGGTATAAAGTTACGAAAGAGAAGGGAAAATAAATATTTGCAGTTTAATATAGTTATATGAATTACAAACTTAAGTGGATGATCTGAAACTCTCATAGAATAATAAGACAATTCCATGAGGCAGCAGAGTACATTAAGAAAAAAAGTAATGGCTTTCTCATATACAAAATAAAACAAGATAGGAAAATATAATTAAAGGGAAGCACTTACTGACTATAGCCACGAAAAGGTGAAATACACAGAAATAAACTTAATAAGAAATGTAAAACACATAAATAAATTAAAATTGAGAATACTACCAAGGTACTCAAGAAGGCTTAAATTGAAATGCATTCCCCCTTTTTGGACATGAAAACTTAATATCATTTTAATGTTTATTCTCTCCCAATAAATCTATGTTTAATCTGCTCCTCTATAATTATAGTAAGATGACTTTTAAATGAACTACACTGATGCTAATTTTCATATGTTAAGCATGTATTGACCATTACAAAAGTTCTGAAAAACAGGGAAAAGATACTGCTTTCTGAATGTACCCTCCAAGGGGACGAGTATTTAGTCCTACAAGATATTGAATATATTGTTATAATACAGTAATTATAAAGTTGATACCAGCACTTACATAAGTAACATATGATTTAATAAAACAGAGTAAAATGTCCAGAAAATAGCTCAGTAAGTTTGTGAATTTAGTATGTGTTAAAGGTGACATTGAAAAATGAGTGAAAAAACATGAATTATTCAATAAATGATGCTAGAAAAACTGCATAGCCATCTGGAAAAAAATAATATTGGTTCCTACCATAATTTCATATGAAGCAAAGAATTTAGTGTAAAAATATTATCCATAAAATTATGAAAATAAAACAGCAAAAATTTAAACAATAATTTTGGAATAAAACATTTCTAAATGTCACACAAAGGCCAGAAGCCATACCAAAAATGATTCATAAACTTGACTAAAAATAGAACATTTGCATGGCAGAAATAACCATAAATAAAATACAAGAAATTTAGAAAATCATTTATAATACATATCATAGGCAAAAGGCTAATTTCTTTAATAAAGACTTTCTATTCATCAATGAGAAAATAATAAATGGTCCAATAGAAATAAGAGCAAAGGTCATAAATAGTTTAGAGAAAGAAATTACAAGTGACTTTCTTGTAATTTCTGCCTCTAATGACCCCAGGTGTGGTGGGAATGTGTTGTATCTGCAAATGGTGTTGAGGCAGATCCAGGGTGGACATCATTGAGCTGGATTTCTTCCTGTTCACAGAGACATTTTCCACATTCTTAGAAAAGATATTTAAGTGCTGATCAGGATTGCCTTCCCTCTTCTCATCTGTCTCCACTGCTCGTGTGAACACCACAGCTTGAGCCATCTATTTGTCTAAACTGCTATGCCTGGGTCCCCTGGACACACATTCTCCAAACACCATTCTTAGGCTCCATTTTGCACTTTGTCATTCACTGGTTTTGTTTTAATAGCCCAGAATCTTTGTTATCTCTTTCCTCAAAACTATAGTCTCCAGGCATAGAACATCAGAATGTTTAGAGATTACCTAAATCAAACTGTTTATTCTAAGCGAAAGACATTAAGGCCCAGAGCTGGGAAGGGACTTACCTTCTCAAACCTTCTTTGTTGCCCAGTGCTTGTGGCTTCTTGTCTGTCTACCCAGCTACACTGCAGACACTTCTGTTCTAGCTCCTTTCTAGATGACTTTGCTCTGCCAGATGGAACATAGAGGAGCTCCCAATCATTCCATATGGAACTTTTAAAAGTATTTTATGACCTAGAGACGTGATGAACTGAATAAGAAATTAAAATATAGCCAATTATGCAAATAAAGTTTATTTGCTTATTCAGTCTAATTTCAGTTGTTAGGGACTTTTTTGATTTATGTTTGTATCTGTTACCTTTGAGCAATAAAGAGTAGCAGAGGTGTTCTGGAGAAATAGTTTTCCTCTGTTTACTTGCTATAAATGTTTCAATTGTAGTTCTTTTAGTATTTGTAATGAAGTGGAAGCTGTGTTTTTGAGAAAAAGATGACAAGATTTGGGGCTATACAAACATGAGATTTGACATTGGTACTGGTATATAATTTGTGCAGATATAACATGTTTTCACATAAACTAGGACACATTCCAAGTAGCATGCTGTATTCCAAGTAGCATGTGTCTTAGTCCGTTTTCTGTTGCTAGAGTGGAATACTCAGAGACTGGCTTGTTTATTTTTAAAAAGAAATTGATTTTGGCTCATGGTTCTGGAGACTGAGAAGTTCAAGATCGGTGGCTGCATCTTCATAATGTAATATGTATAATGTCTAATGTTCATAATGATGGATGAACCATCATAACCTGGTGGAGAAGTGGACTGGGAAGTCTATATGTGCAAAAGGGGCAAAATGCAAGAGGTGGTCTTGCTTTCTAACAATTCCCTCTCCTGGTAAGTAATCCAGTCTGGAGAGAACTAAAACTCACTGACTTCCACAAGAATTAAACAAGTTCTGTGAGAGCAGCATTAATCCATTTGAATGACTTAATCACTTCTTATATGCCCCACCTCACAACATTACCCCATCAGGAACCAGATTTTCAACATGTAAATTCTAGGGGACACAGTAAAAACCATGGCAGCCTGCTTCTTCTCTGCAACAAATCCCACTCATTGCATTTAAAAATTCCCTGGTGACTTATGGATCAATTAAAATTTTTAAATGCTCAACTCCTTTTTAGCCTAAGTTTAGCTGGTTGATCATGATTCACAGATAAGTAAATTTTTTAAAATTAAGGAAAAAATGACTGCATCTTGTTATTGCCACACTGTGTTATGAATACACTAGTGTGATTAATGAAGCAAGTGATGCTTATAACATTGAGGTACATGGGCAAATGGTATTATCTTTGGTCCTGGCAATCACGTACTTATTCCACAAATCATCATTAAGGCCTCTTATGTGCAAGGTGCTGTAGAAGCTGCTAAATGCTTCTTTGCTACTCTACTATAATCATTTTATAGCATATGTTTTCTTTCATTGGCTAAAACTTACTTCGGATGAATTAAAGGGTAAAATTTTTTAAAGTTAATGAAGAAGAAAATATTGCTGGAAATACCTCCAAATAGGAAGCACATTCAGTCATGAAAATGAATACTCAGTAGTTGACCAAACTAAATTACTATACTTGAAAATAATTACCTTTAGCCAAACTAAAAGACAATGAATAAAAGAGGGGGAAAAGTAAAAACAAATGACTAGGAAAGACTTCATCAGAAGCTTATATTTAATAACAATTCTACTGCTATTATCCAGAATGCTATAATATATGTCATTTCTAAATCAAGAGTAGTAAAAATGACCATTCCTAATAGTGATTACACTTTTAGAATCCATGCAAGAAAAATAATCAGAGTAATTATTTGAAAATGAAACTATTTTTATGCAGTCCTCTGCATGAAACTCTTAAATGGATTCAGGATAAAGACTAAACTGCTTATTTTGGTTTATGAGGCCCTAAACATTACCTCTGTTAAAAAACAAAAAATCCTATTAAATCTAATTTGTAGTCACTGTTTCCTAGCGCCTCTCCTCCTACAGCATGTAGAAAGCCAAGCGTCTGTGTTCTCTCTTGCCTCTGCCTTTGTTTCTGTGTCCAGAAAACCCCGATCCTTCTTGCCCTGTCCAGTCCAGGGCTAGGAAGAGCATCCTGTTGTTGCAAGTACCCCAATGCCTGAAAACACTGTTGGTTTTCTTAATTCTGTCCATACCTCTTCAATAGTTTCTTCACTAGTTTTTTCAAGTTCCAGGTGAGGTTTCCATACATTTCTTGCTAGGATTCTAAATGATACAACACTCAAAATTCAAAATTAAGAAGTGTTAATATTTTGTGTCATGTTCTTATTCAAAAATTTTTTAATCAGCTTTATCAGATATGATTTATATACAATCAGATGCACCCATTTTGATCATATAATTTGATGAATTTTGGCAAATGTCTATGCCTGTCTAACCACCACTACAATTAAGAAAAAAACACATGTCCATTAACCCCCAGAAAGTTTCCTGTGTCCTTTCTCTGTCAAGTTCCCATCCCTATCGCCAGGTAAAATCTAATCTGCTTTCTGTAACTACAGGTTAGATTTGTGTTCTAGAGTTTTATCTCAGTGGAATCATATAATAGGTACTCAAATTTGTGTTTACTTGTTTTGCTCAGCATAATATTTTAGAGTTTTATCCATATTGTAGCATTAATCAGTAAATCATTTTTATTGCCAAGTAGTGTTCAGTTTTAGAGATAAATTACAATGTGTTTACTCATTTTCCTGCTGATGTGCATTTTGGTTGTTTTAAGGCTTGGGCTATTATAAATAAGCTACCATAAACCTTCATTACAAGTCTTTGTGTGGATATATACTTTTTATTTTGTGGGACAAACACCTAGGAGAAAAATTAATGTGTTGTATGTCCTCTTTACAAGGGAATGTCATATTTCTCTTCAAAGGAAAGTACCGTTTTATATTCGCACCAGCAATATATCAGATTTCTAGCTCCTTCCTGTTCTCACCTAGCATTTATTTTCATTTTTAAAAATTTAGCAATTTTAATCGGTTGGTGGTATTTCGTTGTGGTTTAATATGCACTTCCCTGATTACTAATAATGTTGAGCATTTTATCATGTGTTTGGTTGCCCTTGTGCCCATTTTTTTAAATTGGCTTTTTTTATTATTCAAGGCATATATTCTGTATTCAGGTTCTCTGTCAGATGTAAGCATTGCAAATATTTTCTCTCTGTCCCTGCTTTTTTATTTTCTTAGTAATGTTTACAAAGAGCAGATATTTTAAATTTCAGTGACATCCAACTCAATAATATTTTTTTCTTATGCTTTGTGATTTTTGTGTCCTAAGAAATGTTTACTTTACCTATATTTTCTTCTGGAAAGTGATTTTACCTTTGAAGCAACAGAAATGTTTACTTCACCTATATTTTCTTCTGGAAAGTGATTTTACCTTTGAAGCAACAAACCCTGTGTTGAATGCTCCCAACACAAAGAGATGGTGAATGTTTGAAGTGATGGATATGCTAATACCCTGATTTAATCATTACAAATTGTATGTATATATCAAAATATCCTGCTGAATCACACTATGCCACATAAATATGTACAATTATTATGTGTCAATCAAGAATGACAGTAAAAGCAAAAAACTTACTCCATTTAATAGAAGAGGATGGCAGTAGAGTCCAGGAACAAAGATGATAAAGACACAGAAGTGCTCTAAAGAGGGAAAATAAGGAAGGAAGAAGGGCTGCCTGAGACCAGCTTTTCTATATAAGCTTTGTCTACATGGAGAAATAATATGAAACCAACTGACTATTGCCGGTATGGTTGATATTCAACTGTTTCTCATCCCTATGAAACTTGATCGTGATGAGATGTTTTGTATTACTTCCCAGTTGCAGCACATCAGAGACTCTAAAAATGACCAACTATAGATGGACTTGGAATTACGGATGATTTATTTTGAGTTAGAAATAAATGAGAAGTACAGTACCATGTGTCAAGAAAGGAGGGGGAAATCATAAATCAAAAGTTACATACCATTAAATTAACTTTTGGATTTGAACCATTTGTTAACCATGAGTTTCAGGAAAGAAGGAAGTGGAGAAGCACAGATGAAGCACAAGTGCACAGAAATTAATTTACTGGGGAATGTGAGACTAAAATCTGTCTTTGTATGTCAGTGTGACACCAACATGAGAAGTTGAGGAAACTTTTCGAGACTTTCTTTTGGAGCAGGAACATCTTGTTCTAAACAGTCTTTGCAGTTCTGACTCTGAAAGTTGATGTTAGATTTTCATAGCTTATGTCTCCTGATTTTATTTCCCGTTGTGTCCACTTCCTCCCGCAGGGCTCCCTGACAGGTGTCTAGCTTGTTCACTAAAGATTCCCACTGCCTTTTGACAACATTCTTAGAGTTGAATTATTTTGCCATTTCACTCTTTAAACATAGAATGGATAGTGTTCACATGCCAGTAATCCTCTAAAATCTTGCATTCCCCTAATATTCCCCCCAGTAAAACTTATTTTAGGTAAAGAAATATAGCTTTTCTGTTATTAAAAACTTAAGAATAATTCTATTTTCTGCATGATGATCTTATGTTATGGGATATTCATTAGCCAGGCTCTCTGTACAGGATATTTTTATATTCCAAAGTGGAATAAATTATCTATTCAGTATTTTTAAAATTAAGAATTTGTGATTATTTGGAAGGGGCTAACATTTGTTTTGAAGGCAGGGATTTGTCTGTTTTATTCATTGCAAAATGAATATCTGAATATAAACATGATTTTTTGGAGGCTTAGCATTCATTATATACAACAAAATTCTTCAGTCTGCATGGCATTGAAAAGTCAAATATGAAGTATTTATGTTGCTTTTCACCCCATGAATTAAGTAGGTAATATATGTTTCTGAAAATAATATATCCCCCAAAACCACAGTACAATTGAAAAGAAACCAAAAAAAAGATGTTTATATTAGTTTCGCTTTTCTTCTTTGTATTTTTTCGTGTTCTAAATTTTCTGCAATG
>NW_012105475.1:4546906-4551882 GCF_000951045.1 Mandrillus leucophaeus
GTTTTTTAGTTTTCCTTCTAGCAGTCAGTCAGGACCCTCAGTTGCAGGTCTGTTGGAGTTTGCAGGAGGTCCACTCCAGACCCTGTTTGCCTGGGTATCACCAACGTAGGCTGCAGAACAGCAAATATTGCTGCCTGATCCTTCCCCTGGAAGCTACGTCTCAGACGGGCACCTGGCTGTATGAGGTGTCTGTCGGCCCCTACTGGGAGGTGTCTCCCAGTTAGGCTACTCGGGGGTCAGGGACCCACTTGAGCAGGCAGTCTGTCCGTTCTCAGATCTCAAACTCCATGCTGTGAGAACAACTACTCTCTTCAAAGTTGTCAGATTGGGACGTTTAAGTCTGCAGAAGTTTTTGCTGCCTTTTGTTCACCTATGCCCTGCCCCCAGAGGTGAAGTCTACAGAAGCAGGCAGACCTCCTTGAGCTGTGGTGGACTCCACCCAGTTCCAGCTTCCCAGCTGCCTTGTTTACCTAGTCAAGCTTCAGCAACGGCAGACGCCTCTCCCCCAGCCTCACTGCCACCTTGCAGTTTGATCTCAGACTGCTGTGCTAGCAGTGAGCAAGGCTCCATGGGCATGGGACCCTCCAAGCCAGGCACAGGATATAATCTCCTGTTGTGCCATTTGCTAAGACTGTTGGAATAGCACAGTATTAGGGTGAGAGTGTCCCGATTTTCCCCATATCATGTGTCACCGATTCCCTTGGCTAGGAAAGGGAATTCCCCAACCCCTTGCTTCCCCAGGTGAGGCGATGCCCTGCCCTGCTTCGGCTCACACTCCGTGGGCTGCACCCACTGTCCAACAAGTCCCAGTGAGATGAACACAGTACCTCAGTTGGGAATGCAGAAATCACCCATCTTCTGCATCGCTCATGCTGGGAGCTGTAGACTGGAGCTATTCCTATTCAGCCATTTTCAAAAATGTGTTAGTTTATAATCAGAAAAAATAATACTATTTTTAAAGAATGTAGTGGATGAGATCATTTGCAAATATATACCTGAGGAAATTTTGAGGATATCAAGGTCAGTCAAGGTGATTGGGAATTAATACCAGAGAGAAAAATGCTGTCCTTGGAAATATGACACTTCTGTCAGTGACTGAATTATGTCCTTCCCCTCAAATTCCTATATTGAAGCCCTAACCTCCAATGTGATATATTTGGATATGGGGATTTGGCAAGGCAATTAGATTTGGATGAGGTCATGAGGGTAGGGCCCTCATGATGTGATTAGAGTGCCCTTATGAGAAGAGACACCGGAGAGCTTGCCTGCTCTCTCTCAGTGTCATGTGATGACATAGTGAGAAGTTGACCATTGGCAAGCCAGAAAGAGAGACTTCAGCAGAGCCCAACAATGCTGGCATCCTGATCTTGAACTTCCAGCCTTTAATAGAAATAAGTTGCTGTTGTGTAAGCCGCCCAGTGTATGGTATTTTGTTATAGCAGCCCAAGCTGACTGAGATGGACTAAGTGGACTGAGATCTGAACTACTGTGTGGCAAGTAGTTTTCTGAAAACCTTCATATTTTGAAAAAAAGAATATGGAATCAATATTGTTGAGATATGTTTAACCTTGATAAAGAAACTAAACTTTTCAGTCATATTCAAAGCGCTTAGTGGTGAAGAATAAATTAGTACTATCTATTAAGTGTGCCTAGTGGGAATTCAAGCATTTTTCCAATATAGTCAGCCCCAAGATAGTGTTGGTGCTTATTGCTGTTGTATCAGGGAGGAAGCTATTTTAGGGAACACTTTTTTTGAGAAGTCTGAGTTTTAAGTGCTTCTATATGTTGCAATAGGAATAAAAGGATAACTGGTGATGTTCACCTAGAATATCTCCCAAGCTTTATTGAAGCCATGTGTATGTCTAATGAACATAGTATACTAAAATACCTAAGGAAGACTGGTCATCTTTAGAAACAAGAGTAGGATGGCATGCTGAGATAACAAAGTAGTAGCTTGCTTTCTTAGGTACCATGGAAGAGTGTTAAGTCACTAACTCGTTGCCAAACTTATAAAGGACCAGTAATTTCCTTATCACTAGATGTTCAATGGGTGAGAAGTAGTTTTCCTTCAAGATGGATAATTTAATAAACCATAGTGAGTAAAATTATACCTGCCAATTGTCTGGCATTTATGTTTAGCTATTACTCTACATTTCCACAGGTAAATGTGGTATAAGACTCAAAATTAATATTTTGTGCTGCCTTGACCGCTGATGAAATTGGGAGAGCCCCAGATTGCCTAACCACAAGTTTCCCCCCACCACTGTGATCCTGTGCATAAGGTCTTCTAACCAAACAACTCACCATATCAAAAAGACCAAATGCAGTTCCTGCTTATGCTTGAGTAGTGGGCTTCGTTTGCCTGACAGCCCACAGTATTCAAACAAGCCAATCGCATTCTTCTTTGGGAACCAGGGTGCCCTCACCTTCTTGATGCTCCAAAACCTGCCTCCCACAGCCCCTGATTGTTCACTCTGTCCCTGAGTGCAACTGGAGATACAGAGATACAGGTATAGATATGAATAGATATAGACTATTCATTCTTAGGAAAGTAATAAGCAGCATGTGTTTTAAAGGAACCTTTTTGGTGAAAACAATTTCCTTAGATGTATAACTAATAAATCCAAGGTATTTAAGTAGTAATTATGGATTTAGAGGTGGAAAATTTTTCAAAGTAATAATAAGAATCTGGCATCAGAAAGTTCTGCATCCACTTAGAATATGTTGATGGACATGCAGAAAAGGAATAGGAGAAAGTAGACAGTAAACAAAAAGGAAAAATTCAGAGACCTAGTATGTTAGTCAGGGTTCTTTTAGAGGGACAGAACTAATAGGATAGATGATAGGTAGGTAGGTAGATAGACAGATAGACAGACTGATTGATAGATAGATAGATAGATAGATAGATAGATAGATACATACATACATACATACAGACATACATACATACATACATACATACATACATGGGAGTTTATTAAATATTAACTTACACGATCACAAGGCCCCACAACAGGCTGTCTGCAAGCTGAGGAGCAAGGAGAGCCAGTCCGAGTCCCAAAACTGAAGAATGTGGAGTCTGATGTTCAAAGGCAGGAAGCATCCAGCACAGAAGAAAGATGTAGGCAGGGAGGCTAGGCCCATCTCTCTTTTTCACCTTTTTTTCTGCCTGCTTTATATTCGCTGGAAGTTGATTAGATTGTGCCCACCAGATTAAGGGTGGATCTGCCTTCTCCAGCCCACTGACTCAAATGTTAACCTCTTTTGGCAACATCCTCACAGACACACCCAGGATCAATGCTTTGCATCCTTTAATCCAGTCAAGTTGACACTCAGTATTTACCATCACAAGTCCACCCCTTGTCAACTTGAACCCATACACATCTCCTGAGATTATACATAATCTTCAAATAACGATAATAATGAGGTCATAATTAGGCCAGACGCAGTGGTTCATGCCTGTAATCCCAGCACTTTGGGGGGCTGAGGCGGGCGAATCATGAGGTCAAGAGATCAAGACCATACTGACCAACGTGGTGAAACTCCGTCTCTACTAAAAATACAAAAAAATTAGCCAGGCATGGTGGTGCACACCTGTAGTCCCAGCTACTCGGGAGGCTGAGGTAGGAGAATTGTTTGAACTTGGGAGGCAGAGGTTGCAGTGAGTCAAGATCGCGCCACTGCACTCCAGCCTGGGTGACAGAGTGAGACTCTGTCTCAAGAAAAAAAAAAGAGGTCATAATTATGTCTAACATAAAACAGCTGTCGTTTGTACAACCAGAAATGCACCAATCCCCAACCCAAATACTATTACATAAAGTTAACAATATTTAAATGCCAGTATGAAGTCAATAAATTTCATGTCACATGACAGAGGAAAAGGAAATAAAATGAAGGTATTTTCTTTTTTTTTCTTTTTTTGAGACAGAGTCTCGCTCTGTTGCCCAGGCTGGAGTGCAGTGGTGCAATCTCAGCTCACTGCAAGCTCTGCCTCCCGGGTTCACACCATTCTCCTGCCTCAGCCTCCTGAAGGTATTTTCTTAGTACAAGTGTGTACATGCATGAACATGTTTTTTAAAAAAGAAGGAGGAAATACTCATGGCAGTTATAGTCGTTGTTTCTGTAGCTGGTCACATGATCGTAGCTGGTATTGATGATTACCTTCTTCTACTACCCATTCTGTATTCCCTTTGCCTTCAGCAAGCACCTCATCAGGTCGTGGATTTTTCCTGGTGATGTGAAAATCCTTCATTCCTGAAGGGTCCCGGTCATTTGTAGTCCTGCTTGGACTGGGCTGTTGTAGTTTCCCATTGACCTTAATCACAGGGCATGGTAATACTAAGTGACACCCTAATGGATCTCCTATATTTCATGAGCATTCTTCCTTACCTCCGTTGTGGAGTAGTAGACAGATTTCATCTTGATAGTCCAGGTCAGTCACTCCAGACAACACTATAACTCCCTTCTTAGCCTGTTGACTTAAAAGTAGGAGGAGCCCAAAGTGTCCAGGTGGCAATCTTAACTTCCAGTTTAATGGAATCGTTGTGTCTCCTGGTGGCAACATTCCTTTCTCTGAAACTAAGACCTCTAGGCCAGCAGAACGTAAGGTTGCAAAAACAGGAAGCAAAAATTTTGCTAGTGGATCCCTAGGGGTGATGATGAGTGATGCCACATCCACTTCCACCCCTAGATTCCAGAACCCATGAATCCTTGCTGAAAAGTTGATAGAATAGATGTGAACATATTCTCTAACTGACAGAAGGGACATTTTAATTAGAGTCCAAATTTAATCTACTTACCTAAATTTACCAGAGACCAATTTCAACTATGTGTTTTGATTATTGTATTTAAGCATGTAGAGACACTGTGTTGGCATTGCAGTTACTACGGTATGGTTACTAGGGTAGTGAGATTTGAGAAGTGCAGCCCTCTGAGGCTGAGTAATTGAAAAGGACTTCCATACAGATATGCCTGCC
>NW_012105475.1:4551932-4557900 GCF_000951045.1 Mandrillus leucophaeus
AACATGGTGAAACTCCGTCTCTACTAAAAATACAAAAAAATTAGCCAGGCATGGTGGTGCACACCTGTAGTCCCAGCTACTCGGGAGGCTGAGGTAGGAGAATTGTTTGAACTTGGGAGGCAGAGGTTGCAGTGAGTCAAGATCGCGCCACTGCACTCCAGCCTGGGTGACAGAGTGAGACTCTGTCTCAAGAAAAAAAAAAGAGGTCATAATTATGTCTAACATAAAACAGCTGTCGTTTGTACAACCAGAAATGCACCAATCCCCAACCCAAATACTATTACATAAAGTTAACAATATTTAAATGCCAGTATGAAGTCAATAAATTTCATGTCACATGACAGAGGAAAAGGAAATAAAATGAAGGTATTTTCTTTTTTTTTCTTTTTTTGAGACAGAGTCTCGCTCTGTTGCCCAGGCTGGAGTGCAGTGGTGCAATCTCAGCTCACTGCAAGCTCTGCCTCCCGGGTTCACACCATTCTCCTGCCTCAGCCTCCTGAAGGTATTTTCTTAGTACAAGTGTGTACATGCATGAACATGTTTTTTAAAAAAGAAGGAGGAAATACTCATGGCAGTTATAGTCGTTGTTTCTGTAGCTGGTCACATGATCGTAGCTGGTATTGATGATTACCTTCTTCTACTACCCATTCTGTATTCCCTTTGCCTTCAGCAAGCACCTCATCAGGTCGTGGATTTTTCCTGGTGATGTGAAAATCCTTCATTCCTGAAGGGTCCCGGTCATTTGTAGTCCTGCTTGGACTGGGCTGTTGTAGTTTCCCATTGACCTTAATCACAGGGCATGGTAATACTAAGTGACACCCTAATGGATCTCCTATATTTCATGAGCATTCTTCCTTACCTCCGTTGTGGAGTAGTAGACAGATTTCATCTTGATAGTCCAGGTCAGTCACTCCAGACAACACTATAACTCCCTTCTTAGCCTGTTGACTTAAAAGTAGGAGGAGCCCAAAGTGTCCAGGTGGCAATCTTAACTTCCAGTTTAATGGAATCGTTGTGTCTCCTGGTGGCAACATTCCTTTCTCTGAAACTAAGACCTCTAGGCCAGCAGAACGTAAGGTTGCAAAAACAGGAAGCAAAAATTTTGCTAGTGGATCCCTAGGGGTGATGATGAGTGATGCCACATCCACTTCCACCCCTAGATTCCAGAACCCATGAATCCTTGCTGAAAAGTTGATAGAATAGATGTGAACATATTCTCTAACTGACAGAAGGGACATTTTAATTAGAGTCCAAATTTAATCTACTTACCTAAATTTACCAGAGACCAATTTCAACTATGTGTTTTGATTATTGTATTTAAGCATGTAGAGACACTGTGTTGGCATTGCAGTTACTACGGTATGGTTACTAGGGTAGTGAGATTTGAGAAGTGCAGCCCTCTGAGGCTGAGTAATTGAAAAGGACTTCCATACAGATATGCCTGCCCGAATGTATCTGGGACTTTATGCTCCTATATCTTACAATAGTTGGTGTTTTGTTCTAGGAAATTCTACTGTACATACAGGCTAAACTTCAGTTGCAATAAAGAATTATGTAGAAAAGTTTCTAAAACCCATTTTGCCAAATTAGAATATCTATGATTGGTGATAGAATCTGGTGTGATAGAGGACAGCTTAAATCAGGAAGTCTGAGTTCAACTTTTGTCTCTGCCACTAATTAGCTTGGGCCCTTGGAGGCAATTTTAGTTCTTTTGACTCGCAGTTTCCTTATTTTATAAAATGAGGGTGTTAAATGTGGTTAACTCTGATAGGATAGATAATATCCTATCATTCTGTACATGAGTTTGAAAAAAATCAAAAACAGTCATTTTCTCAAAAGTTGCCTCCAGTGCCTTCTCTTTGATTTAAAGAAGGGCAGTTCACAAGATCTCAGCAGGTTTTTGAAATGAGAAGATTAAATAGGTCGTGGTAATAACTATATATGCACATATTTATGCATGCATATATATGTGTTACAAGGAAAGGAAAAAATCTGTTTGCAAGGATATTTATCAGATAGGACTCAGTCAGTCAGGTATTTACTACTCCATACTGAGCAGAGTTGCTATAGAAATGTATATATCTTGGGAATAACTATTCGTTGCAAGTCAGACAGTTACAAAAAAATTTACAAAAGAGTTCTACAGCATGGCTTTAATAACAATCTTCCCCAGACTCTTTTAAGTAGTATTTCAGAAATATTCAATTCAGAATTAAGAAATATTAAGTATTTCTGTGGTTTTTCTCTTTTATGTCTACCTGTTAAAACTCACACCAGAATGGCATTTGACAGTATAAAATTGTAATTAGAATGCCTCTTTGACAATGATGGGATAAAGTCAACATTTCCCTGTACCCTTGAGGAAAATATGTGAAAGTCACAAGGAGATAAGACAAGAAACAAACCTACCTCCCACAAAACTAGGAGTCAGCTAAAACTTTGAACTACAAAATAGGTGAAATTCCAAAATCAATGAAAAATCAGATTTGCAGTAGAAATTGGTAAAAGTACACACATGGCCCCAGATCTAAAAAAGGGCCTGCGAAGTATATTTCTCCAAGATGATGTGGTTACCCTAAGTTGCATAACAAAATCCTGTGTTCACAGCATCGGGTAGTGGGTTCACAAGTTAGAGGTGGTAGCTTCCTGTGACTTATGTCGGTTCTGGGGAGCAGCAAAGGAGGGGCTAATGAGGATTCACAGAGATAAGTCCTATGTATAGGAGATAAAGGCCAAAATAGCTCCCATAGTCCTGGCCCTTTCCCCACTAAGAACCTCATTGCAGTAATAGGTTGGGTAAAAATACACCTCATTAAACAAATGGAAGATCAAAAAATAAACAAAGCAAGGATATAACCAAAAAAAGGAGAAAATTATCAGAAAAGTAGAGAACCCAACTGAAAAAATGCTGCTAAATGTTCTCAAATGAATTTTTGGGGTGGGGGGAGTATCAATCATCTCAGGCATTTCTCCTTTGTGTTACAAACAATCCAATTATATTCTTTTAGTTATGTTTAAATGTACAATAAATTATTGTAGACTATAGTTACCCTGTGATACTATCAAATACTAGGTCTTATTTGTTCTAACTAACTGTATTTCTGTACCCACTAACCATATCCACTCCTCCTTCCCCTCACTACGCTTTCCAGCCTCTGATAACCATCTTTATACTCTCCAGCTCCATGAGTTTAATTGTTTTAACTTTTACCTCCCACAAATCAGTGAGAAAATGTGATACTTGTCTTTCTGTGCCTGGCTTATTTCACTTAACATAACGTTCTCCAGTTCCATCCATGTTGTTGCAAATGACAGGATCTCATTCTTTCTTATGGCTGAATAGTGCTCCATTTGTGTGTATGTACCACATTTTCTTTATCCATTGGTCTGTTGATGGGCATTTAGGTTGCTTCCAAATCTTGGCTGTTGTGAATAGTGCTGCAAACATGGGAGTGCAGATGCCGCTTCGATATACTGATTTCCTTTCTTTGGGTGTGTATTCAGCAGTGAGCTTGCTGGATCATATGGTAGCTCTATTTTCAGTTTTTTGAGGAACCTCCAAACTGTTCTCCAGAGCACTTTAGCATGCATTAGAAGGGCTTGCTGGAAATCGGATTCTGACCACTGGGATAGATGATTTGCCGCTGTCTAGGACTGGTCTAAATGCTCTCTTTATGGGTGCCTGCTGAATTCTGTCCTGTGTTGTTTTCCACTGTGGCAACATTGAATCAATCAGGCAGCGTTGAATTCCAATGCTAAGTCCCATGATCACTTCACTCTTCCTTACCCTATCTCACAGATTTTCTCTCCACACCACACAGCTGCTGCTGGAGGATTGGGAAGGGTGGGATAGGCAGCTCAAGACTGCCTTTCCTACCCTCTTTAGTGCCTCTTTCCTTAACTCGTTGTTAAAAGGAGATACTGTGATCACTCGCTTGATTTTTGGTTCTTATGAAGGTGCTCTTTTGTGTGGATAGTTGTTTGATTTGGTGTTCCTGTAGGGAGACGATCACTGGAGGCTTGTATTTGGACATCTTGCTCCACCTCTGAGACACACAAAAGAAATTTAATAAAATTTCTTAATAATAAACTAGAGCACAAAGTAGAGAGAACAAGAGGAAATGAAATGTGAGTGGACAGATCTTAGTAAAAAAGTAAAAAAAAAAAATACTCAAACCTCCATTAGACAAATAAATTAGAAAACTACATTAAGGAACATAGAAGATATTGATGCAAAAATAGGGTTGAATGTTAGTGTAGATATGGAACATACTCAAAGTAAATGAAATATAAGTGTAAATGGAGTTCCTAAAGAAGGAAGCTGAAGTGTTGGAACAGAACACACATTAAGAATTTCTGAAAACACTTTATAAACAAAAACATTCAATCTACAGACTAAAAGGGCACACCAAATTTCAAAGAAAGTTGATACAGAATGACCATGGCAGGGACTGCTGGCTGTATTCCAAAATCTATTCTACCTACTCCTGAGCATGGAACCAGGTGACATGTCCCTGCTTACTTAGAGAGTGGCTATGTGATGGTTCTCTCCAATGGAATTAAGCATACTTAATGATTTGCCATAGCATGATTTAAGTCTCCAGCTTCCTCCCTAGTAATGTCTATTTCCTTATCATCCAATATCAAATCATGAAAACAATGCTACATATTTTAAGTCAGAGTTATAGCATCATTCCGTTTTTGTTGCTTATTTCCATAATAATTAGTGAACGCTAGATGAGTATAATAAATACACTCAAATAGTGCAAAACACAAAAGAGTTTATTTATGGCTACATAATGATCAAGATTGAATGTTCCAGGTTGGCGAAGGAGGACCTCTCTTCCCCACAGCCATTCAGGAACCCAGGCTTGTTGTTCCTTCAAAGCCTACTGACCTAAATGCTCAATAAATGCTATCATCAACCCTTTCCTCTGGTCCTAGCTTGTGGAAAGGGGATGAGGAACATGGAGGAGTATATCAAGAAGGCATTATTGCCGGGCCTGGAAGTAACGCAAAGGTGTTCACCACTGTACAGCTTCCAAGGAGGTCATATTTCCCAATGCTCCCTTGAGATATGGCCATGGAAATTGGGCAAGCAAGAATTTTCCAAGGGTGAAATGTGAGTCTACTGAAAACAGTAAATTCCTCATAGAGAACACTTCTGAGGTATAATTGAGAAACTGTCACCTTTGTTAAGACTTAACACTGTTTGTCCCACTGGGTAAGCTGTGACTTCTGTGTATTTCTCATTCCTTTCCTTTTCTGAATGGGGATTTTCACCGTGGCTAGCTTCTCTATACTCCACTGACATTATTGGATATTTGTGTATATGTGTGTTTGGGGAGGGCAGATGTTGGATTGTATTTTTAATCTATAGATTGTCAATCCTCCAGGAACCAGAACTGGGCCTGATAGCAAGAATAGAAATCACATGGAAATCCTGAACTTTGAGCTGGTTGTAATAACAGAATAATATTGGGTTTTCTCCCTTGGGGAGAGGTGACTGTTTTTCACATGTGGTCAGTGGAATCCGCATGACTATATTGTTGCCAGAGGAGCAGATTGTGGCAGAAATGTCTCATATTCATCAAAAGATTTTCTTCTTCAACCCTTAAGCACATTTTCCAGCCTCCATTGTGTCAGGTGACTGCATTCGAGTCAATATTATGTGAGCAGAAGTGATGTGTCCAGTTTTAGACATGGCCCATTAAAATATCCGTGGGAACTCCTCCATGCTCATTCCCTCTTATTATGACCACAGTGATCGAAGAAGGCAGAGCTAAATGACTATGTGGGTTAGAAGTCCCCCAGTGCCTAACCTGGAATATATATCCTATGAGAAATAAATCAATTTCTATTATTTTTGAGCCATTACATATTGAGTCTACCTTGTAGTAGTTTAGCCCATGCCAACTAATAACACAGGCCATGCTGAGACATCTTACTAATGCTATAAGACATCAAA
>NW_012105475.1:4560355-4562868 GCF_000951045.1 Mandrillus leucophaeus
GCTTGTTGTTCCTTCAAAGCCTACTGACCTAAATGCTCAATAAATGCTATCATCAACCCTTTCCTCTGGTCCTAGCTTGTGGAAAGGGGATGAGGAACATGGAGGAGTATATCAAGAAGGCATTATTGCCGGGCCTGGAAGTAACGCAAAGGTGTTCACCACTGTACAGCTTCCAAGGAGGTCATATTTCCCAATGTTCCCTTGAGATATGGCCATGGAAATTGGGCAAGCAAGAATTTTCCAAGGGTGAAATGTGAGTCTACTGAAAACAGTAAATTCCTCATAGAGAACACTTCTGAGGTATAATTGAGAAACTGTCACCTTTGTTAAGACTTAACACTGTTTGTCCCACTGGGTAAGCTGTGACTTCTGTGTATTTCTCATTCCTTTCCTTTTCTGAATGGGGATTTTCACCGTGGCTAGCTTCTCTATACTCCACTGACATTATTGGATATTTGTGTATATGTGTGTTTGGGGAGGGCAGATGTTGGATTGTATTTTTAATCTATAGATTGTCAATCCTCCAGGAACCAGAACTGGGCCTGATAGCAAGAATAGAAATCACATGGAAATCCTGAACTTTGAGCTGGTTGTAATAACAGAATAATATTGGGTTTTCTCCCTTGGGGAGAGGTGACTGTTTTTCACATGTGGTCAGTGGAATCCGCATGACTATATTGTTGCCAGAGGAGCAGATTGTGGCAGAAATGTCTCATGTTCATCAAAAGATTTTCTTCTTCAACCCTTAAGCACATTTTCCAGCCTCCATTGTGTCAGGTGACTGCATTCGAGTCAATATTATGTGAGCAGAAGTGATGTGTCCAGTTTTAGACATGGCCCATTAAAATATCCGTGGGAACTCCTCCATGCTCATTCCCTCTTATTATGACCACAGTGATCGAAGAAGGCAGAGCTAAATGACTATGTGGGTTAGAAGTCCCCCAGTGCCTAACCTGGAATATATATCCTATGAGAAATAAATCAATTTCTATTATTTTTGAGCCATTACATATTGAGTCTACCTTGTAGTAGTTTAGCCCATGCCAACTAATAACACAGGCCATGCTGAGACATCTTACTAATGCTATAAGACATCAAAGACAAAGAAAAAAATTATTTGAAAAGTCAGACAATAAAATCAAGTAACTTAAAGACAGAAAAAATGAGGCTATCCTCAGATTGATGCATAGCAACATGTGACATAATGGAACAATTCTTAATAATCCTCAGGGAATGAACTGTGACCAAAGAATTTTAAATTTAGACAAACTATCATTCAAGTATAAAGACAACAGATAAATATATTTTAGGGAATATATTATATATCTTAAAGTACGTTGTTTTTATGAATCTTTCTAGAAGACATTATGAGGAGATGAACTTTAGTTTTCCAAATAATGACTGGAAAATTATGGCAAAAGACTGACAATGGGAATTGGGTTTATTTAAATATAAATTATGGCAAAAGATAAACCCACCTAAAGAAAGGTACCAATAATACTAATATGTACAACTTCCAATAAATATACAATAGTTATAAATAATAGGCACTAAATGATATAGAATCAACATTTATACAGAAAATGCTAGAGATATATGATGCCAGAGAAATAGATATATTATGCTATATAATGCTAGAGAAATAGAAAAATGTTAGTTATAACAGATGAATACCTTTTTTGGTTTGTAACAAATCAAGGGGACAAAAAAAAGAGCAGACAATAAGACAATAATAACTAAGCATTGAAAAATATAAGTACAAGTACAAGGTAGATTTATAAGGTAGATTTAATTGATACATACTGAACTTTGTATCTTAAGAATAAAGAATATGCCTACTTTTTAACTATCAGTAGGACAGTAAAAGGAATGACTATATCATATGCCACAAAGAAAACACAAATAACTATCATAAAATAATATAGACAAAATTGTGTGATATAAGTGCAATAAACTCAAATTTAATAAAAATCAGATAGTCAAAAAGCCCCACTACTAGATATTTAGAAACTTTTTCTTAAACAACTTATAAACATGAAATAAAAGAACATATACATAAGGAAAATACTACATAACAGCACATAAGATTTACAGTCAGAGGATAAATCATAGCCTATAAACTTATATTAATGAATAAGAAAGCATGACTGTAAATGAATTAAACATATAACTAAAGGAGATAGAAAAAGACCAAAAGGAAAACAGAAATAAGGAATTAGTAAAGGTAAAACTAGAAGTTAATGAGTTAGAAAACTGAAAAATGGTAACACTATATGTGTATCCAAGAGACAAAATAAATATTACAGAAGATAATTGCCAGCTAACTATGCAAGAAAAGGGGAGAAGACACAAATATATAAATTTAAAAACAAGAAAGAAAACAACCACAGTGGCAGGTGAAATTAAATGAATCATAGGAGTCTGGTTTCCAAAACCCTATGCAAATATATCAGAAATATTTAAAAGCAGATTGTTTTCTAGGAGAATAAAATGTATTAAAACAGATTCCAGAA
>NW_012105475.1:4565342-4572340 GCF_000951045.1 Mandrillus leucophaeus
TGTTAGTTATAAAGATGAATACCTTTTTTGGTTTGTAACAAATCAAGGGAACAAAAAAAGAGCAGACAATAAGACAATAATAACTAAGCATTGAAAAATATAAGTACAAGTACAAGGTAGATTTATAAGGTAGATTTAATTGATACATACTGAACTTTGTATCTTAAGAATAAAGAGTATGCCTACTTTTTAACTATCAGTAGGACAGTAAAAGGAATGACTATATCATATGCCACAAAGAAAACACAAATAACTATCATAAAATAATATAGACAAAATTGTGTGATATAAATGCAATAAACTCAAATTTAATAAAAATCAGATAGTCAAAAAGCCCCACTACTAGATATTTAGAAACTTTTTCTTAAACAACTTATAAACATGAAATAAAAGAACATATACATAAGGAAAATACTACATAACAGCACATAAGATTTACAGTCAGAGGATAAATCATAGCCTATAAACTTATATTAATGAATAAGAAAGTATGACTGTAAATGAATTAAACATATAACTAAAGGAGATAGAAAAAGACCAAAAGGAAAACAGAAATAAGGAATTAGTAAAGGTAAAACTAGAAGTTAATGAATTAGAAAACTGAAAAATGGTAACAATATATGTGTATCCAAGAGACAAAATAAATATTACAGAAGATAATTGCCAGCTAACTATGCAAGCAAAGGGGAGAAGACACAAATATATAAATTTAAAAACAAGAAAGAAAACAACCACAGTGGCAGATGAAATTAAATGAATCATAGGAGCCTGGTTTCCAAAACCCTATGCAAATATATCAGAAATATTTAAAAGCAGATTGTTTTCTAGGAGAATAAAATGTATTAAAACAGATTCCAGAAAGGGGAGAAAAATATGAAAGGCTAATTAACGTAGAAGAAATAAAGTTGTCAAAGATCTAGTTTTCTAAAAACGACTCTGTCCAGGTAATTTCATATGGGATAAATTCAATGCCATTTAAATTGCTCCAGAGGCTAAGTGAAGAAAGACAGCTTATAAATTTATTCTATGAAGTAGTACACAAAAAGCACAGAAGAAAATCTGCAGCATAATATTGGTGTAAAAATCTGAAATAAATTATTAGCAAAGACAACTTAGTAGTCAATTAAAATAAGTCATTTCAAGAACGTGAGGGTAGTTCTATATTAGAAAATATATTGACATACTTCATCTTTGTTATAGATCTAAGGTGAATCGCATAAACATCTCCAAAAGTTCTAGAAAAGCATGAAAAAGTTAAAGGTAAGCCAGTTGCCATAGACCACATATTGTCTGATTCTATCCATATGAAATATCCAGAACAGGTAGCTCTAGTGAAACAAAAGCAGATTAATGGTTGCCTAGGGTAGGAGGGTAGGATGAGGAGTGAGGAAAGTAATGGGTATAGAGTTTCTTTTTGGAGTGATAAAAACATTCTGAATTTAGATTGTGGTGATGGTTGCATGACTCTGGATATTCTAAAATTGTATACTTTAAATGGGTTGATTGCATGGTACATGAATTATAATCTCAATAAAGCTGTTAAAAAAAAGTCAGTGTACATTCTGGATTAAAATATTATTTATGCCGGGCGCGGTGGCTCACGCCTGTAATCCCAGCACTTTGGGAGGCCGAGGCGAGCAGATCACGAGGTCAGGAGACAGAGACCATCCTGGCTAACATGGTGAAACCCCGTCTCTATTAAAAATGCAAAAAATCAGCCAGGCGAGGTGGCGGCGCCTGTAGTCCCAGCCATTCGGGAGGCTGAGGCAGGAGAATGGCGTGAACCCGGGAGGCGGAGCTCGCAGTGAGCTGAGATCGCACCACTGCACTACAGCCTGGGCGACAGAGCGAGACTCCGTCTCAAAAAAAAAAAAAAAAAAAAAAAAAAAAAATATATATATATATATATTATTTACTTTAAATAAAATATTCTTAAATTGATTTTTAAAATCTGTCTCAACCTCCAAGCCAACATCAACTTTGATGAGGGAAGCAACAATGTTTCTTCATAACCACTTGGGACAAAGCAAGGATATGTACTCTCAGTGCTGTTACTTAACGCTGTTCAGAGAAACAAGCCAATGCAATTAGACAAAAGACAGAAATTAGAGACATAAAATTTGGAAAGAGCAAGACAAAATTATCATTATGTGAACTGCTATTATTGTAGACATAGAAAACATAAAAGTAATCAAGAAAAAATATAAAATTGTAATAAAATCCAGTAAGATGGATGAGTATAAAATTAATATACATACATCAATAGCTTTTATATTTGCAGATTACAATGACGTACCATTTAGTTGAGGAAAAATCACTGTATATATTCATACTAGTCACCAGCTCTGTGACCTAAGAGAAGCTACTTAAAATTTTGGCACCTCGTTTTCCTCACATCTGAAATACGGAAAAGAAATCTCTGGCTCCAAGAGTTTCTCTAATGACTAAAGGTAATAATTATTCAATAAATGCTGGTGCTCTTCTCTAGCTCTTCCTCTAAGAATAGGATACAATGTCTCTCTGAATTGGTTCCCATTACTGTTGGTGGAGGCAGTGCAGACTGATAACCTGAATTACGTCCGGATGTCCATTTCTTCCCTATGGCAAATGACAACCTTGTGCCATTTCTTGGGATAGAAAGTGAGCTTCTTCTTTAGCACCAACTTTAATCTATTAACAGTGCAAGCTAGGGGTGCCATGTTGAGAATAATTGTGAGGTTACCTGTGGACTAGGTGAGAAAAAAAATCTATGATTCATTATGACTGACTTTCTTAGGGAATCAGAAGAGGGTGTGTATTTATGGGAGCAAATTCTGCACCAGAATATGCATCTCAGTTTTCTCCTTTTCTCCATTTTCCTTACAACAATTTTAGCTAAAATTCTTTTATGATTAGGATCAAAAATTACAAATATGGTATAAATGCATACTTAGTTATTATTTATGGTCTCCTGGTAGCAGATACTTGCTTTTCATTAAACGATAGACAAGATTTATTAGTCATAGAAGCAAATATTACAAAGGCAAAACCCAGAATAATGCTCGTTATAGTAAAAAACCTCTCTCGTCACCTTTACAATTATACTATTATTTTATCAGACTTTAGAGATAGTATTCTTTGCATTTGAATTTAAATTTTATTAAAGTCATGAAATCAATAGAACAGTATTATTAAACATAATATATTTTCAAAAACCTCCAATACACTAGAACTTCTGTTTTTTAAAAAGTATCATCCTTCAAATTAGTCATACTAGAATGCTAATTACTTATTCAACTGATATTGTTATTGTTTGAATTATTTTCTGAGTTTCTTCTTGCAATTATCATCATAGCCTGTGGTACTTTCTTTTGAATATGTGGAAATAGTTAGAAATAATTTACAGACAACTTCTAGGGAAGAAAATATATGTTCCAGTTGAATTGTCTTGTTTGGCACTAAAACAAGGAAAAAGTTTAAGTTTTGACTGTAAAGTAGTAAGACTGGCTTTTCAGTTTGTGGCTTATTCATTGCCTCTAAAAGCACTTGTATACACACATACATACACACACACACACACACACACACACCCCACACACATCCAAAATGTTTTGAGTGATTGCGTCATTGTTAGAGTAGATTCCCCTTGCATCATTGCCAGAGTAGATTCATAACAAGTCATTTTGGTCCCTTATCTTGTGTTTCTACTACCTAAATCAGCTTCAGACCAGCAGAAATAGACGTACCCAAGTTTCTCATGCAGTAAGTTTCCCAATAAACTGAATGCATGGTGGGATAATGGATTGCATTCCGATAGCTGTGAGGTTCAATACTGGCATTGCTGCTGTGTAATTTTCAAGGTAATCTCAGGCAGCCTTGATGTTATTGTTATTACATGACATAACAGGTTGTTAGGATAAGTGAGATAAGATGCAAGGTACCAAGACCCAGTGCAAGCACTCATCAAGTGTCTGTGCCTGGTTATTTTAAATCAGGTTTGGAATAAACTGGGGATATAATGAAATACTAAGAATAATGATATCTTCTTGTTATTTTTATTCTACCACAGAATTGTGCAATTTCTCCATACACTAATCTTTTATAAATAGACCACCACTGGTTTCTGAATATTTTCTATGCCATAGGCAATTTTCTTTCTGGACATCTTTGTTATATTCAGCCTAAGACATGATTTAATCTGTGATCCTGGAACAGTATGCCTGAAAGGGGAATCATTGAGGGTTACTCACACCTAAAGTTAAACTCAGGGAAGAAGTCGTCTTCTGAGATTCCAGGGACAGAGAGCTCCAGGGGTCTGAATTGGAACTTGTACTCTCTGTCTTATAATTAAATTTGTAACAATTACTGCTGACCAGAGACTTCAACATTGAGTACTAGTGATCTAATTAAGGCCAATTATTCTCAGAACAATTCCTACAGTGGTTTAAGACAAGTAGTAGAGGCAGAATTATAGAAGTGGTAATGTGACACGGCTCTCACAGGGATAGCAGGGACTTCATTTTTGATTTGGGTTTTGATCTGTTCTAGATGTGATATTGTGACTAGGAAGGAACTGATGCCTTTCTTGGGGGCTTTATTTTTCTAATTTTCCTCTGAACCAGTAAATATATTAAGTTTGATAATTGTGAAGCATCAATGTCATCTACTAGGTATATGTTTCAGAAACGATAGTTTAAAATCTTGATTTTTCCCCTTAAAATGAAAGGTATATTATTTTTACAAATTTCATAATGATTATTTGTTGATAAGCCCATTGCAATGTACTTTTTTTTTTTTTTTTTGAGACAGAGTCTCGCCCTGTCGCCCAGGCTGGAGTGCAGTGTCGCGATCTCGGCTCACTGCAAGCTCCTCCTCCCAGGTTCACACCATTCTCCTTCCTCTGCCTCCCAAGTAGCTGGGACTACAGGTGCCAGCCACATGCTCAACTAATTTTCTTTTGTATTTTTAGTAAAGACAGGGTTTCACGGTGTTAGCCAGATGGTCTCCATCTCCTGACCTCATGATCTGCCCACCTCAGCCTCCCAAAGTACATTTTTTGCTTTATTCAGTACAATTTACAAATGAAAATAGTACATATTTATGGACTATAAAGTGATGTTTTGATACGTATACATTGTGAAATGGTTAAGTCAAGCTAATTAACATATTTATCATCTCACATACCTATCATTTTTTTGTAGTGAAAACCTGTAAGGTTCAGCAAGTTTCAAGTATACAATGTATTGTTATTAACTATAGTTACCATGTGTAAAATAGATTATTATTCTTTCAGTGAATTGGTCCTTTAGTTAGATCTAGATAGAAAGACATGGACTCCCTTTGGAAGATCCTGGTTTCTGTTGGTGAATCTGTTAGCAGTTCAAAGAAGTTGAGCTGTTCACCGGGCATGAAGGTTTAAGACCACGGTTCCCACTGATGGAATCAAGTTTCTTTCTAGAAGTTGCTGTATTGAGTTGGCTGTAATGCATATCAACAAACTATGGTAGGAAGAAATAATGTTGCACTATCATGAGGAGCAAATAGCTGGATGAAAACTCCTTTGTAGGGACTCTAACTAAAAACTACATAAAACCTTGGGCCCATTTGGAGCACACATAGCTTACGAGGTCTTTGAATCAAACATAATATATAATTGGGGGGTGCCCAAGATGGCCAAATAGGAACAGCTCCAGCCTCCAGCTCCAAGCGTGAGTGACACAGAAAATGAGTGATTTCTGCATTTTCAACTGAGGTACCGGGTTCATCTCACTGGCACATGTTGGACTGTTGGTGCTCGTCAGCAGGTGCAGCCCGACCAACGAGAGCTGAAGCAGGGCAAGGCATCGCCTCACCTGGGAAGCGCAAAGGGAAAGGGAATTCCTTTTCCTAGCCAAGGGAAACTGAGACACACAACACCTGGAAAATCGGGTAACTCCCACCCTAATACTGTGCTTTACCAAGGGTCTTAGCAAACAGCACACCAGGAGATTATATCCCACACCTGACCTGGAGGGTCCCACCCCGTGGAGCCTCCCTCATTGCTAGCACAGCAGTCTGAGATCTAACTGCAAGGCGGCAGCGAGGCTGGGGGAGGGGTGCCCGCCATTGCTGAGGCTTAAGTAGGTAAACAAAGCCACCAGAAAGCTCGAATTCGGTGGAGCCCACCACAGCTCAAGGAGACCTCCCTGCCTCTGTAGACTCCACCTCTGGGGACAGAGCATAGCTAAACAAAAAGCAGCAGAAACCTCTGCACATGTAAATGTCCCTGTCTGACAGCTTTGAAGAGAGCAGCGGTTCTCCCAGCACGGAGGCTGAGATCTGAGAACGGACAGACTGCCTGCTTAAGTGGGTTCCTGACCCCTGAGTAGCCTAACTGGGAGACATCCCCCACTAGGTACAGACCGACACCTCACATCTCACACGGCTGGGTACACCTCTGAGATGAAGCTTCCAGAGCAAGAATCAGACAGCAACACTTGCTGTTCAGCAATATTCTATCTTGTGCAGCCTCTGCTGCTGATACCCAGGCAAAAAGGGTCTGGAGTGGACCTCAAGCAAACTCCAACAGACCTACAGCTGAGGGTCCTGACTGTTAGAAGGAAAACTAACAAACAGAAAGGACACCCACACCAAAACCCTATCAGTACATCACCATCATCAAAGACCCAAGGCAGATAAACCACAAAGATGCGGAAAAAGCAGTGCAGAAAAGCTGGAAATTCAAAAAATCAGAGCACATCTCCCCCTCCAAAGGAATGTAGCTCATCACCAGCAATGAAACAAAGCTTGATGGAGAATGACTTTGACGAGTTGAGAGAAGAAGGCTTCAGTCGATCAAATTTCTCAGAGCTAAAGGAGGAACTACGTACCCAGCACAGTGAAATGAAAAACCTTGAAAAAAGAATGGATGAATGGATAACTAGAATAATCAATGCAGAGAAAACCATAAAAGAACTGATAGAGATGAAAACCATAACACGAGAACTATGTGACAAATGCACAAGCTTCAGTAACCGACT
>NW_012105475.1:4579095-4580216 GCF_000951045.1 Mandrillus leucophaeus
TAGAAAACTCCATTGTCTCAGCCCAAAATCTCCTTAAGCTGATAAGCAACTTCAGCAAAGTCTCAGGATACAAAATCAATGTGCAAAAATCACAACCATTCTCATACACCAGTAACAGACAGAGAGCCAAATCATGAATGAACTCCCATTCACAATAGCTTCAAAGAGAACAAAATACCTAGCAATCCAACTTACAAGGGATGTAAAGGACATCTTCAAGGAGAACTCCAAACCACTGCTCAGTGAAATAAAAGAGGACACAAACAAATGGAAGAACATACCATGCTCATGAATAGAAAGAATCAATATTGTGAAAATGGCTATACTGCCCAAGGTAATTTATGGATTCAATGCCATCCCCATTAAGCTACCAAGTCTCTTATACACATCTAGATGTGTATAAGAGACAGGGCCCACATTCAAATTCAGGAAATACAGAGAACGCCACAAAGATACTCCTCGAGAAGAGCAACTCCAAGACACCTAATTGTCAGATTCACCAAAGTTGAAATGAAGGAAAAAATGTGAAGAGCAGCCAGAGAGAAAGGTCGGGTTACACACAAAGGGAAGCCCATCAGACTAACAGCAGATTTATCAGCAGAGACTACAAGCCAGAAGAGAGTGGGAGCCAGTATTCAACATTCTTAAAGAAAAGAATTTTCAACCCAGAATTTCATATTCAGCCAAATTAAGTTTCATAAGTGAAGGAGAAATAAAATCCTTTACAGATAAGCAAATGCTTAGAGATTTTGACACCAACAGGCCAGCCCTACAAGAGCTCCTGATGGAAGCACTAAACATGGAAAGGAACAACCGGTACCAGCCATCGCAAAAACATGCCAAAATGTTAAGTCCATCGATGCTAGGAAGAAACTACACCAACTAACGAGCAAAATAACCAGCTAGGAAGAAACTACACCAACTAACGAGCAAAATAACCAGCTAATATCATAATGACAGGATCAAGTTCACACATAACAATATTAACTTTAAAGGTAAATGGACTAAAGGGTCCAATTAAAAGACACAGACTGGCAAATTGGATAAAGAGTCAAGACCCATCAGTTTGCTGTATTCAGGAGACCCATCTCACATGCAGAGACACACATAGGTTCAAAATA
>NW_012105475.1:4587112-4603109 GCF_000951045.1 Mandrillus leucophaeus
ATAATAATAAAAGAAAATGTAATCAAAAGTGTTTCCTAAAAAATCAGTCAACCCATTAGAATTAGTCAAATATCATCCATTGAGATACTGCATTTCTTCAAATATTGCCCTCTTCTATTTCTCATTTGCTATGTATTATTTCACAGAATGTACCTCAACCAATATGATTTCAGTAATAATAAAAGACAGCTCAGTAGTAAAATCAAAGTCAAAATTTTTGTCATTTCATATACTCATGCCTGAAGTTAACATATTTAAGGGTCCACATGCTTCCAACCCTGTAACGATGTACTCAAGTTCTAGGCTTATTGTGTGGCAATACCAAGTGCTTTAGTAAAGGGTTTCTCAGACAGTTGTCTGTGGACCACCAGCCACAAAATCTCAAGGATGCTAATGAAAAGGATGGATTCTTGGCCCTGTCTTCAGAACTATTGAGTTAGAATACCTAGAGGGTATGTCTAATGAAGTTTAATTCTGGAAATAGCACTCATTGGATTAGAAGAAGCAGTTCGTATCTTCAAGGTAGTGAAATTAAACACAAATAACTTGGCACAACTGAAGTTTTATTTGTAATCACACCACTCAAGAACTAACAGTTGATTTGGGGACAGACAGATGAATAAGCATGTAATTATAATACAGTGTGATAATTCTGAACCAGGAAGTATTACTTACATTATGCAGGATAAAAGAGGAAGTGACTTATTGCTTGCAGGGAGGGTTGGAAATGCTTCACTACTGGAAGATCAAGGAAGGAGTTGCTCATTAGAGACAGTGGAAGTCTCACGGAGCAGAGTAGCATAGGGAAGCAATTTAGCTGTGCTGGGTGAATTTTGCTTCATTGAGATAGTACAAAGTCAGATCCAGCATAAAGGGTAAAGAATCGATAAGAAATGGTTACCTTCTTGGGAAGATTTCCAAGCTACCCTTAAATTTTTAAGCAAAGTTGTATTATGATGAAAATATTAGTCAAAGATTGTTCTAGGGATGTTATAGTTTAGATATCTATCATCTCTAAATCTCATATTGAAATGTAATCCCTAATTGTATTAGTCTGTTTTCATGCTGCTAAAAGGACATACCTGGGAGTTGGTAATTTATTTAAAAAAAAAAAAAAAAAGGTTTAATGGACTCACATTTCCACATGGCTAGGGAAGACTCATAATCATGGTAGAAGGTGAAGGAGAAGCAAAGGCATGTCTTACATGGTGGCAGGCAAGGAGAAGTGCTGAGCAAAAGGAGAAAAGCCCCTTATAAAACCATCAGATGTCATGAAAACTCACTCACTTTCCCAAGATCAGCGCAGGGAAGAAATCTGACCCATGATTCAATTACCCTCCGCTGGGTCCCTCTTATGAACATGGGGATTGTGGGAACTACAATTCAAGATGAGATTTGGGTGGCGACACAGCCAAATCATATCATCAATGTTGGAGGTAGGGCCTAGTGGGAGGTGACTGGATCATGGGAGCGAGCAGATTTCTCATGAATGGTTTAGCACTATCCTTTGGTGCTGTCCTCATGACAGAGAGTGAGTTCTCATGAGAGAGATCTGGTTGTTTAAAGTGAGTGGCACTTCCACTCACTCTCTATCTTGCTCCTGCTCTTGCCATGTACTGCCTGCTCCTTCTTCACCTTCTGCCATGACTAAATGCTACTGGAGGCCTCTCTAGAAGCTGAGCCGATGCCAGCCCCAAGCTTGTACAGCCTGCAGAACCATATGCCAATTAAACCTCTTTTTAAATCATTTACCCAGTCTTGGGTATTCCTTTATAGCAATGCAAGAACAGTTTAACACAGGGGATTATGGGTTACATGGGCTAAATTAGAAATAAGAGACCCAGAGATAAACCAAGAGGCATTTGTAGACCAGGCATACAGAGATGAGGACCTGATCTAAGTTAGGGGCTGTGTAAATTAGAACAAGAGGGTAAATAGAAATGGCACTTTGGAGCCAGAAACATCAGCACTTGGTAAATGTATTCTGACCTAACACTTGTACATGGAGTGATTCACTTTTCTATATTCATAGCTTAAGACTCAATCATTATTTTCTAAAATGAGATTTCATCCCTTTTTGTGTATTTTGACTGTGGCAAATATAAAATCCTTCCCTGATGTGATGAATTATTTAAACACTATAACTTTATTAATACCTCCCCAACATGTAGCTCATATGGAAATATCCTTCCATTAAATTGTTGATAATGCCATAATAGACTAAGGAAAAATATATTCTACTGGTAATTATTTTGTGTCCTGAAGCTTCATTAAGCTCCTTCTCTAGGCTTCAGGAAGATGTATGTGCTGTATTAATGGTCTATCGCCTAGTAACATGATTTTTAAAATGAAGGGTAAAATTACCAAGGCGCAATCAGTATGAATGATGGAGAAAGTGAGATAATGAAAACATAGTGTGGGACCCTCCTTGACACAATGTATCAGCTGAGGATGTGCAAATTAATTTAGGCATTAAATGCTTGGAACTCAAATCTTTCAAAGAGATTTTTTTTTCTTTTGCAGTTAGCATAGCACTTAGGTAGGACAAGGATAACCTAGTCAAGTATTCTTAAAGAGACACTACATTAGAATTATACTATTTTTGATATAGAGGAAAACTACACAGATACATAATTCTTTAGAGACTCATGAGTAGGAAGTCAGCAAACTGTGGCCAGGAGGGAAAATCCAGCCTGCTGCCTGTTTTTCCTAAGTAAAGTTTTATTGGAACACAATCACCCTCATTCATTCATGTATCATCACTGGCTGCCTTTGTGTTAAAACAGCAGGGTTAAATAGTTGCAACAGAGACTTTATGGTCTGCAAAGCCTGAAATATTTTTTGCTTGGGCTTTTATTGCCACCTGCTTTAAAAATAAAAGTTTGTTGACCCTGCTCTAGAAAGAAAAATAATATTAGAGCAGCACAAGAAGGTGGTCTATTCTGGTGCCTTTGAAGCTCCATTTTTGCTCTTTCCTATTTCTAGATAGGGAGTCAGAAATTACATCATTCACTAGTGTCCTTCTTACTTGTAAACATTAGGACTCGGTCATTCAAAGTCATTGAAATTGCTCCCTAACCTCAACCTTTCCCTACCCTTCTTACTGGTACTCTGAGCTCCAGCCACACTAGCCTTCTCGCTGTTTCTGAAAAACGCCATGTCGTCTTCATTTCAGGACTTTTCAGCAATCTGGAGTTCTCTTGCCCCGTATTTTCTCATGGATGGTTCCTTCAGTTCTCAGCTTCAATGCCCTACGCTCAGGGAGGGCTTTCCTGCTCACCAGATTCATAGCATTGTCCTCCTACTCCATCACTTGTTAACTCACTTCTCTCTTATATTGTTCCACTGCATGAATCACTCTCTGAAATGGTTTAGTCTACTTTTTATTTAGTTACTGTCTGTTTTCTTCATTAGACTGTCAACTCCAACACCTCGAGCACCGTCTGGCACATAAGAGGTCCCCATATTTGTGATGGTGGCTGTTGAAATGCTCTGCTGTAAGGCAAAGAAGGCAATATAATCCAGAGGGCAACAGAGCCTGATTTAGATTCGGAAATATATTTATCCTCATGTAAATTAATGTGTGGAAAAGTTCATAATTTCACAGACACTTAAGGTCTAATTTTACTTTCACAATATTCCAGGGAACCTCAACAAACTCCTGATTGAAAAATGTCTGTCTTCGTATGATTTTTAGAACATCTCAATATTCTGTTTTAAAAGTAAATATACCCTCTTCAGCTCCAAATTCTTGCCTAATGCTTGGGTTATTTTAGTAGCCATTTTTAGTCATTCCAGTTTTCAGCTATAACATTAACTTGAGAATGAAAGCAGAGTTACATAACAAGTGAACAGCCTCCTCAGTTATGACTAACTTTATGTATTGGTCTCACTATTTGTATATGCAAGAATATATATGCTGAAAATCCTACTGAAACCTAAATGACCTCATTTTTAATCATTGAACTTCAATCCTTCTGGGTTTTCAAAGTAACCCTTTCTAGGAAAGAAGGCTTAGTTATATTTGCTGCTTTAATTTTCAGATAAAGTCCATCTACTGTGACATACTGTTCTCATTAGCTAAGCAAATGAGGTGACAGAATCTAGGTGGGCAATTCTTAGTGTGAAAGAAACAGCCATTTGACTCCAATTAAAGAGATATGGCTTGGTAAATCTCTAGCGCTTTCACAAATTCAGTGACACTGTTTCAGATATTGTCAAGTAAACTTCATAGTAGAGAATTAACAAAGAAAAAATGTACTCCAGCTAGCTTCCCTTGCTCAAGATACTTGGAATGGAGTGCGGGTTACACAGCTTGTATTCTAGAGAGTTTGAACTTTTTCAATGTTAAACATTCCCAATTCAGCACAAAGAAGTGTTGTTTATGTAGTATTGTTGACTTATGAGACATTTTGGACTCTGTGCACTTAAATACATCACCAGAGTTACTCTTTAATTAGTAAGATGCTGGAGTACTATTTAGTAAATTACTCCTGCAGTGAATTAAATGACCTCCTTTTCTTTGGGAAAACAAAACCAAAACTTTGTCTTCTTGTGAACTTAATTTATACCTAATTTATGATCAGAGTTGATTTTGGTTTTAAAAACATATACTTTTATTTAAAGCTCACTTGTGACTTTTGTTCTGACTGGCATTAACCAGATTTACAAAACTGCTCGGTTTTCATACCCACTAGTATCAATTGGTAACACCATTGTTAGTCCTAGCTCAACTGTATTGGATTATTTGGTGTTAACTGGACATTTCTGTCAGGACACTTTTCTTGATATTGCAAAATCTCTGAGTTATGGACAAAATTGTGTCTGCCAAAATCATATGTTGGAACTCTAACCCCCTATGGGGTGACTATATTTGGAGACAGGGCCTCTGAGGAGGTGACTAATGTTAAGTGAAGTCGTTAGTGTCCTTATAAGAAGAGGAAGAAATGCCAGGGAGCTCGCGCTCTCTCTCTCTCTCTCTCTCTCTCTCTCTCTCTCTCTCTCTGTGTGTGTGTGTGTGTGTGTGCGTGTGTGTACATAGAGAAGAGGCCATGTAATAACACAGTGATAAGGCAGTCGTCTGCACATCAGGAAGCAAGACCTCACTGGAAATCAACCCTACTGGCATGATCTTGGACTTCTAGTCTCCATGACTGTGACGGGTAAATTTCTGCTATTTAAGTCCCCCCGTCTGTGGTATTTTTGTTATGGCAGTCTTCAAGACAAATACGTTCTTTATTTTAAGAAAGATGTTTGATATTTTTTATGCTTTTGAGAATGACGATCAGTGATGCTGCAGAGGACTATATAGGAAAAATCATAGAGGAGTCCCTGAGAAGTTAAAACTATCATTGGAACATCTGAGAAGCCACACACCAACAACTAGGAATAAATGCACACTGAAGGCACATCAAAAAGCTTTCCACAAGTGGTATGGGTTTGATAGAAATGTATTTGTTTTCAATCATATTCAGAATGGTTCAGGTAATCAATTATCTGAAGAATTTTATTAAGAGCTATAGGATTTACAGCTAATATTAGCAAGAGCTCCCAAGGTACTGCTATAGTGAACGTTCAGTGTAATACACATTGATTCATAAAGGTAAGGGTGACCCTGCAGAGAAATGAAATACTGAGTCAGGTTATTTTCACACGGTCCCTGCCTGAGGTGAGTGTTAGTGTGGAATGGTCACCGGTTGGGTATAACAATCTGGGATGAAGGAGTGATTGGTGCCTCCCGCAGGGTCCCAAGATGGTTGCTTAGTTCCAGGATAGTTTCCCTCCTGATCCTAAGCTCTCTGCTAGAGAAGAATTGTAATTTGGGCTGCTTGGCTTTTTTCATTCATACCCTCTTAGAATTATTTTTCTTTCAAAGTTGTGTTGTAGGTGAAAATTGCTGAGTCTTAGAAATATAGCTGAGAATGAGTAAGGAGAGAGAGTTGCTCCCCCTAAGCACATTCTCCCTCACTGAAGGCCTTTTGAAGTGACCTCAGGAAGATCACAGAATAGAAGTCCCCCCCAGCTTCACCCCCACTACAGAAATACAACCAGAAACTATTCAAAGACAAAAATACCATCCTGAATCCACCAGAACCTGGAGAAGAAGTGGAGACACCCACTGGGCACACAATTGAGAGGAGTTGCCAGCAGTAAGAGAAGCCGCCATTTTAGACTGCACCACACCTCCCTCAAGCCATCAGAACTTCACTCCCAGAGAATCTCCACACGCAGGATTTCTGAGGTGGAAGGAGGGAATATGGAGGTAGACATTTGATCTCTCCACTAGTCAGGGAATCTTCCTGGGAAGCCCACTCTGGTCATGTCCCATGGGAATCACCGGAAGTGCCAGTAGTGCTGAAGCACCTGGAGTAAACTGGGGGATGAAAAGCAGGGGTGCTGATTGCAGTAACTGGCATGGATACCTTGGCAGCTGCTATGCAGTCTGATCAGCAGAGATACCATGCTGAGGAGATTGGCTGGTGCCACAGGGCTGCAGAGGGTACAATAAATCCCTGGCTGGATATCCCACAAAACCCAGCTGCTTGAGTGCAGCCTTCCCCTGACTGGGAAACAATTGAAAGGTCAGTAATTAAGCTCCAGGTTTGCTTAAATCTTCCCCAGACAGGGCAATTAGTTCCTGTGCAGTGTTTCAGTTCTGGTGCTCACTAGAAGTCCTCCCCAGAATAGGAAGCCACAGCAGACCAATAATTAAGTTCTGATTTTAAATAGTAAATGTCTAAAACCACCAAAGAACACCTGCAAAAGCTGGAAGGCGTGGCTGTCTCCTCCAATGCACAGGTATCAATGTAAAGACACAAGAATTATGAAAACTCAGGGAAATATGACACTCCCTAAAGAAACCAACAAAGCTCCAGTAATGGACCCAGAATTAAAGATCTGTGATATGTCCAACAAAGAATTCAGAATAATCCTTTTAAATGACTTTCAACTATTTTTAAAAACTGTTTTTAAAAACCAACCTGTCTTGCAAGCCTGCCTCTGTGGTCTGACTTGCTGATGTTAGGCCCTGCAGAGTTGGTCAAGGTTAGATTATGTGGGGGTTTGTAGATGACAGCAATGAGTTTGGATTTTCTTTCCTCTGTGCCATCAAAAAGAAGCACAATGACATTGTTTGGTTTACATTTTAAGTAAATGTTTAGAATAGATCGTAGCAGGTTAAGAATGAAATTAGGGAGACCAGTTATGCTGCTTCAGTAGAAGAGGCAAAAAACCATGGTATCTGGATAAAGGTGGCAGTGGTGAACACGGAAAACAGTGGATGGATGCAGGTAATAATTTGGAGACAGAGCCAATAGAAGTTGCTGCTGAACTGAATGAGAGGGTGGTGATACAAGAGAAAAGGCAGAATTGAGGATGACATCTAAATCCGGGGCTTCAGTAATTGGATAGTGGTTCCATGCACAGAAATGAAAAGTGTTGTGTGAAGCAGGTTTTCAGAGGAAAATTAAGAATTCCCTTTTGGACTTGTTAGTTTTCAGATTCCTGTTAAATATCCAAATGTCAGACAGTTAGATTCACTAGCATGGAGTTCAATGAAGTGAGTTCCTTGAGATATAAATTTGGAAGTTACATTTTTAAATGCTCAACTGGCATTTAAAGTCATGGGTATGGATGAAGTCACCTGGGGGTGAGGAATTAATTAGCTAAGGTGAAAAATAAACAGATTAATCCACCATCCTCGTTCTCAAATAATGTAGGTGAGAAAATGTACATCTATATATCTATATGTATACCTATATATGATTATATAAGTAGTAGAACTCCAAAATCACTCACTGCCTCCAAGCTCCATTTTTGTTCTTCCAACTGCAGATAATTTACTCCCTGATAAGGTAGTTGAATCTACAGCCAAACTTTGGCCTCTTTCCTGCTTTCCTTGTTTGAATCAGCTTGACCTTGAATTGGCAGGAATGATTGAATCTTCCATTATTTTAGTAAAAAAAAAAAAAAAAAAAAACAAAACAAAACAATCACCATTACCCCACAAAACTTTTCTTTTCTGCACAGCTGAAACATCTGAATATGGTGCTCCAGAATCCTCTTGTAATTCAGCAGATTTGGTGACATCAAAAATATTTTATACTTGAGAATAATGGTTTCTCTAGAACAAATAAAGAATTCTTGATTCAGTGTGATACACTGGTACTCTCCTCCCACCCCGCATGGACGTTTGCAGGCATCTGCCCAAATAATGGGCATCCTCATCCTGCCTGATTCATTAAGGAAAAACAAGTTCACCTGACAATGTAAATAAAGATGGGAGAAGGAGAAATGGCAAGGCCAAAGTAGCATTTTATAATTCTCAAGAAGTGAGAAATAGCATTTCATTTTAAAAAAGAAAAGTGTGCTCTTCAAAAAATAATTTTCAATTTCACCTTTAAGATCTGCTATCCCTTCACAAAGAATAACTTCCCTCACCTTTGCTTTTGTTAAGTTCTATAATCTCACTATTTAATGTTTTAGAATCTGGGCTACATAAAAGTTGCATTTTTGAGAAACTTGAACAAGGGCAAGGATTTTTCTTTTCTTTTTTTTTTTTTTAAACAGTGATAACAGTAGCAAATATAACTGCAGAGATTGCTTTTACTTTTAAAAAATTTTTAATTTTAAGTTATGGGATACATGTGCAGGACATGCAGGTTTGTTACATAGGTAAACGTGTGCCACGGTGGTTTGCCATACCTATCAACCCATCACCTAGGTATTAAGCCCCGCATGCTTTAGCTATTTATCCTGATGCTCTCCCTCTCCTCCATGCTCCCTCAGCAGGCCCCAGTGTGTGTTGTTCTCCTTCCTGTGTCCATGTGTTCTCATTGGTCAGCTCCCAGTTATAAGTGAGAACATGCAGTATTTCATTCTCTGTTCCTGTGTTAGTTTGCTGAGAATAATGGTTTTCAGCTACATCCATGTCCCTGCAAAGGACATTATCTCATTCCTTTTTATGGCTGCATAGTATTCTATGGTGTATATGTACCACATTTTCTTTATCTAGTCTATCATTGATGGGCATTTGTGTTGATTCCATGTCTTTGCTATTGTGAATAGTGCTGCAAATGAACATACGTGAACATGTATCTATATAATAGGATGATTTATATTATTTTGGGTATGCACTCAGTAATGAGATTGCTGGGTCAAATGATATTTCTGGTTCTAGGTCTTTGAGGAATCACCACACTGTCTTCCACAATGGTTGAACTAATTTACATTTCCACCAACAATGTAAAAACATTCCTATTTCTCCATAGCTTTGCCAGCATCTGTTGTTTCTTGACTTTTTAATAATCGCCATTCTGACTGGAATGAGACGATATCTCATTGTGGTTTTGATTTTCGTTTCTCTAATGAACAATGATGTTGAGCTTTTTTTCATATATTTGTTGGCCACATAAATGTCTTCTTTTGAGAAGTGCCTATTCATGTCCTTTGCCCACTTTTTAATGGGATTGTTTGGTTTTTTTCTTGTAAATTTGTGTAAGTTCTTTGTAGATTCTGGATATTAGACCTTTGTCAGCTGGAGAAACTGCAAAAATTTTCTCCCATTCTGTAGGTTGTCTGTTCACTCTGGTGATAGTTTCTTTTGCTGTGAAGAAGTTCTTTAGCTTCATTAAATCCCATTTGTCAATTTTTGCTTCTCTTGAAATTGCTTTTGATGATTTCATCATTAAATCTTTGCCTGTGCCTATGTCTTGAATGGTATTGCCTAAATTTTCTTCTAGGGCTCTTACAGTTTTGGGTTTTACATTTAAGTCTTCAATTCATCTTGAGTTAATTTATATATAAGGTGTAAGGAAGGGGTCCAGTTTTAATTTTCTGCATATGGCTAGCCAGTTCCTCCAGCATCATTTATTAAATATGAAATCCTTTCCCCATTGTTTGTTTTTGTCAGGTTTGTTGAAGATCAAATGGTTATAGATGTGTGGTCTTATTTCTGAGATCTCTACTCTGTTCCATTGGTCTATGTGACTATTTTTATATCAGTACCATGATGTTTTGGTTACTGTAGCCTTGTAGTATAGTTTGAAGTTGGGTAATGTGATGCCTTCACTTTGTTCTTTTTGCTTAGGATTGTCTTGGCTATGTGGGCTCTTATTTTGTTTCATATGAACTTTAAAGTAGTTTTTTCTAATTCTATGAAGAATGTCAATGGTAGTTTAATGGGAATAGCATTGGTTCTATAAATTACTTTGAGCAAAAGCTGGAAGCATTCCCCTTGGAAACAGGCACAAGGCAAGGATGCCCTCTCTCACCACTCCTATTCAACATAATATTGGAAGTTCTGGCCAGGACAATCAGGCAAGAGAAAGAAATAAAGCGTGTATTCAAATAGGAAGAGAGGAAGTCAAACCATCTCTGTTTGCAGATGACATGATCCTATATCTAGAGAACCCCTTTGTCTCAGCCCAAAAGTTTCTTAAGATGATAAGCAACTTCAGCAAAGTGTCAGGATACAAAAGCCATGTGCAAAAATCACAAGCATTCCATACAGCTACAACAGACAAGCAGAGAGCCAAATCACAAATGAACTCCCATTCACAATTGCCACAAAGAGAGTAAAATACCTAAGGATACAGCAAACAAGGGAAGTGAAGAAACTCTTTTAGGAGAACTACAAAACACTGCTCAAGGAAATCAGAGAGGACACAAACAAATGGAAAAGCGTTCCATGCTCATGGATAGGAAGAATCAATGTCGTGAAAATGACCATACTTTTGCTTTTATTCCTCCTCACCACACTCTTCACACACCAAAGCATGAAGGAGGGAAATGTTGTATCCAAGTGAAGCCGAAAGGGATATGTCAGGCTACAATCCATCCATAGGAGGTAGATCCATGGGAGGTAGACAAGAAGCTTAGGATCAGCAGTGCCAAAGGGAGCTATCTTTATTTCCAACCACCCTCTCTCTTATTCCATGAGAATAACTGGTGGATAAGAGAGAAAAATACATAATTTGAGTAATGGAGAAAAAGCTTTATATTTGATATTGCTTTTTTGTCACAGAAAAGCAAGCTGGTTCTAGTTAACATCTTCCTCCTAACAACTCACCTCTAACATCTGAAAAACGGTACAAATATTATTGGTAAAATATGCTTTCCTAATAGGAAAACATCCTGTTCCTGAAATTAAGGATGGCCATAGAACTACATTCATTCATCTATTCTCTTCTCATTTTGTTTATCTTCTCATTAAATTTACCTAGCACTTTCCTGACAAAAATGCACTTAACTTCTTCTCTAGGCCTTCAGCTCTGCTACTGGGGCCTCTTTGAGAAGTGTCAAAGTAGTTTCCAGGTCACCAGAGCACTGGATCCCCATGCTGATTCCATTCCAATAGGCTATGATAGCAGTCCCATAATCGTAATTTATGAACACTAATGTCCTTGTCTAGACAGGAATAATTGACCTATCATTCCTAATCCCATTATTCACTTTCCAGGTCTATAAACTGTCTAAAAGTGAGTGAGTTTAAAAACATCACTGAATGTTCCTGATAATTAGTTAGAAAGGAGTCTATAATGCAAATGTGTGCACATTCAAAAAAATTGCCCCTCCTTCATTATATAGATTATGTGAGACCGTAGCCGTTGGCATTTATTGAAGTCTCTTTATTCATTAGAGAAAAGCTAATTAGTCTTTCATTATACAAGAAATGTTTGGTTTCCCACTTGCACACAGAAAAATACAGAATCACTAGCAAAGAGACAAAATGTCCCTTTACTGTATTTGGTTCCCACCCTTAACATGGTTCATGAGCTGATAGAGTAGAATATTGAGAAGAAACACCAGGGGTTCTTTCCCCTACTCTCATGACATCCAATTATATTTCACAGTAACCCTGCAGGGTCTGCTTGAAATCCTCGTGTCTTAATGCCATGCTCATTAACACAGAAAAGACAACGAAAACAATGACCTTTAAAATGTATATCTTTCTAATTGTCTGCTGACAGTCTCTCTTTGCAGCTACACTGTTTGTTTGAGTAAAACCCATGATTGAAAAATATCTCAAAGTTCAATTCCCCTGGGACTCTACCAAATGACTAGCAAAATGTGCTTTGACATTCTTAAGTCTTAGAGGTTTATGTCTTGTACCAAAATATTGTGTGATATTTATTGAAATCAAATAGGACTTTGTTGGAAGAGATAGAGGTAAAATTACATATCTATTGATATGGGACGGGGCAGGGAAGTGCTGGGTAGAGACGGGCAGGGTCCCGGGCAAGGGCTCCATCCTCTGGTCTGTGCCAAAGACATAAGTGAGAACAGGTACTTCTATTTTCCACCCAAATGTTACATTTTCCAAGACCATTCTGGCCCACTACACGCCCCCATCCTACGCCCATATAAACCCAAGACCTTTATAGTGAACACACACACAAGCAGCTAAAAGTCGAGACCAGCAGACCAGCAATGGCAGAACAATGCAGCAGAGCAAGAGAGAAGAAGAGGGATGTCTGTATGTCCAGAAGAGTTCAGCTGGGGGCTTGTTGGAGAAGAGTCCAGCCACTGGGTGGCCCAACACCAGGGGAAGACCACCTTTCCACTTCATCCCCCTCTTCCGGCTCCCCATCCGTCTCACTGAGGCCACCCCCACCACTCAGTAAAACCTTTCACTCATCCTTTGAGCCCACATGTGATTCATTCTTTAAGGACACTAGACAAGAGCTCAGGATACAGAAGGCTGTCACACTGGCCCTCTGCCCTTGCGAAAAGGCAAGGGTTTATTGAACTGATTAGCATACAAGCCACCTGCAGATGGCAAATCTGAAAGCTTTGTAACCCCCGCCCACTTGGGCTTCAGGAGTTAGACACCCGCCCCTAAATGCTACTTTGAGGCCAAAGCCCAGAAGCGCTGGCTCCAGCCTCTGCACCGCCCATCTGTATGCTCCCCTTTGAGGTTTGAGCTGCTAGGCGACTAAGCATGCCAGCCACACCCCTGTCGCATATCATGCCAAGAGAATCAGAGAACTCTCCCGTTTCACTCTGGTATGTCCTGAGAGCAGTAATCATTCTAGTTCAATCAATATAGACATAATAAAGTCTTCTGGCAACTCATAGACATTTTTGACTGTTATTATGCAAAGGTTTTAAGGCAGCCTCTTTGGCTAATAAGATTAATGCTCTCAGTCAGACAAACTGTAATATCCAGAATGAATTCTCTTCAGGACACTTTTAATTGGTACTTTTATGCCAAGTGTTATCATATATTTTATCTTGTTTCCATGGCTAATGCAATAACTGTCTGTAGCACTCATAGTTTAAACGTTGCTTCAAATAGGTTATTTTATTTTGGAAATACGCATGTATTATATTTGAAAAATCTATATCAAATTGATTTTCGGAACATCCTTCTATCATAAATTTTTCTTTCAGTAGACAAAACTTCAGTAAGTTTTAGAATAATTTATCCATATAGCTAACAAGCTCCTGTGCTCAATAACAAGGTAATATATACTCTTTTCAGAATATGTAAAAAATTTACCAAATTTTACTATAGAATAGGGAAAAATATTTCAAGAATTTTCTAAGGACAGTTAACATTCAGAACAACATGTCTGAGACTATTACAATAAAATTAGAAGCCACTTACAATAATCTAAATCTCTCTACCTTTCTCAAACTAATAAAACCAAGGAGGACAAACAAAATCACATATAACCTGCAGAGTAAAAGATAGCAAATTCTATAAACGTCCATTTTCATGTAAATTTGAAAACGAATGAATACCAGAAGATCACTCGAACCTCCCAGAGTGGAGTTAGGTGGAGATTGCACAGAAGAATGAAAAGAGCAGTGGGTCCCAGCAGTGGCAGAACACACTACCTGAAGGAGAGAATCCCTCTCAGAAAGAGGAAATATTTAGCACAAGTCAAATAGAGCAGGGCTACCTGAAAATCAAAATGAAGGGAGTTGGTAGGCATGTGGAACAGAGATGAAGTATTGGCAAGTCATCACTTCTGGGGAGAGAATGCAGCTTAGAAGGGGGAATGTCCTGTGGAGGCTTAGTCCAAAGGTAAGACGCCATCAAATGGTGGACGATTCCTAAGAAAGCAGATGATGTCACAGAATTGGACCTGTCTCCTTCAAAACTTGTGCCATCTATTTAAGCCAGGTTTTATTGAGGTGCAATTTACATCAAGAAAAATTCATTCTGATTACATGTTAATGTTTGATGAAATTTGACAAGCCTACAATAACCCTTTGGTAGGGTAAATATGATTAACTTCCAAGGAAATGAAAAATTTACAACCTTTAAATATCCAAGACCCAGGAAGAGACCTCTACTCTCAATAGATTCAGAGGAATCCTCCCTAATGATGATGGCCACACCCCGGTTTTGAAACACCAAGCCATGAAAATAGAGGAACACCTACAGTTCTATTTATTGAGTGCATTTTTGAGACTTTAAAGCTCATCGAGCATGCTCTGATTTAAGTATAACAGATTCAAAATGTATCACTTGTGCATTACCTTCCCCACATTCCAGTTCCTTTTCCTGCAGCCTTTCTGGCCTTCTAGCTCTAACTGAAGACCACCTAAAGAAAGAGAAGGATGTGACTTAGGGCTAGTTTCTTCTAGAAAGATAAAGGAGGAGAAGAAAGTCTGGGGTTGACTTGGAAGTGGGAATATTCAAGGAGAGACGAGAGAGAGAGAGAGAATTCGAACTTCTAACCTCTTTCTTTTGAAACTCATAGGAGGTGAGTGGGGAGAGTTAAAATATCCTCCTAAGTCTGAGGACTATTCCTAGGGAGTCAGTGACACCATTTCCCATTCCAAGTAGCTTGGTGTTTGGTTTGAGATTCTTCAGAGAGATTTTACTCTCACTTGTCACCACTCGGAGAAGCTTATAGGATATCCTAAGCGCCCCCTTTGTCCTTGTAGGAGAATGAGGATGTGGTGAGAAATTGGGAAACCTGGGCTCTGGTGGGAAAATGGTGGAGTGAATGCACCTTGCTGTGGGAGGCGATGGTACAAAGGCCAGAGAGTTCAGTGCGACATCTTTCTGGATGCAGTAATGTCCTAAAGGGCAGAATAAGGACCCCAAGTCTTTCTTGGCTGCCATAACTTCCCTTGCACCCAGATCCCAACATACAGAGAGTGACAGGGAAGATGGGAGGAAGTAAAAAGAGGATTTAAACTTTTCTCTTAGAGGATTTGAACTGGGATTTGAATGGATATTTACCTGAAAGGACCCTTTTAACTTGGAAGACACTGGATTACTTTTAATTGGCAATTTTTAGAAATCCCTCTCCCCATCCTATCCTCCTCTGATGTTGTCATGGGTATGGAAACGCCAGAGCAAGGTGAGATACAGAAAAGAAAGATACAGTTTTACACATGGATTTGTGATCTTTAGGATTTTATTCCAGTCAGATGATAATTCATTCCTACAAAGAAACTATCTTCTATATTTCTGAGGGGAAAAATCATAAAGACTCATTATTCTCATATTGTTAACTCTGTTCTGGGCACCAAGTTGAGGCTGCTTCACACTGGCAATGTTCTTAGTATTTCCTTTAAAAACCATGCCATGGGCACTGTAAATGTAATCTGGTACACTTCTTCCCTTATATGATATTTGGTCTTTAATTTGGTGGACAACGTTTCACATATTCTTAAAGGCTATTTTGTCTGTGATGTTCAAATACATAAATATCAGATAACCTGACTGAATTTTAATTTTTAGTTTTCTTTACTACTAAACCAACTCCTAAATCTAATATTACAGATGATTATGTTATCTATATATTATCTGTAATATTCTTATGAATAGTAAGAAGACTTATTTTTAAAAATTATTGTCAGAAGTTCAATGCAAATCATTTGTTTTGTGAATGATGCATTCAAAACACGCTTCAAAGCTTTATGGAGTTACACAAGGGAATGCAGTGTTCCAGTTCTGAGGTTTTATAATTACTGAGGAGAAAGGTGGACACATGTCCCCACCCTCGCCCCATGTCTCCTTCTTTTTTTTTTT
>NW_012105475.1:4603309-4633986 GCF_000951045.1 Mandrillus leucophaeus
TGATCCATCCGCCTTGGCCTACCAAAGTCCTGGGATTACAGGCATAAGCCACCGTGCCTAGCCCCGTGTCTCCTTCTTAATGTCCATACAGATGCTTTGTGACAACAGTGGTTGTACTAGAGTCACCTTTATTCAGACAAATATTGACATGCAATATTGACACTTAACTATATTAACATTTCCATTCCCAGATGACTCATTTACTGGGAACAAGTTCACGTGCCAATCTATAGTAGACATTGAATAAGTATTTGCTGCATGAATAAATGAGCATATGGGCCGATTTGCATGAGACCTTAAAAAAATGAAGTGTGGAATATCCTTGTGGTAAAATAAATAATTATGTGATAAGTTCCTTTTTTTTTCTTCTTGATATTCCTGGCATCAACTGTTTACTTGTATCTGGTATTTGATATAACATATGTATTAATGGAAGTTGCAGTAGAGAAGGAAAATGAGGAGATATTTATTTTTATTTTTAGAAAATGGGGATAAATCATGGAAAAGTTTATGATTTATTAAGAGTTGTTTTATGATGTTCTGATCTGAGCTATCACATTTCTGCAGTTCAGAATAACTCATTGAAATTGACATTGGCCAGTCTGAATTTCAGGGAATTACCTGCTGGACACAAGAGGAATCTCTTCTTCAGATTTGCAGTCTGGGGAAGACAGCCTTTATTGTACTTTGGAACCTGAGATATGGTGATGGCGGGAGGCCTGCATCAGTAGGAGTGGGGTCGAGTAGTGAGATTCACCCTTAGGTTAGTATTGACATAAGGTGATGTGGAGCTATAGACAAAAGATTGTAACCATAAGAACTTCATAGTCTTTGTATTTTCACCAAGTTTATATTTGGTGTGTGTGTGTTTTGTCTTTTCTTTATGATTATCCATAAAACGCTTGAAAGGAAATGAGTTTGGGGAATAATTTTTGGGAATACCACAAAAGACACTTTTGTGATGGAAATCCCTAAAAACACACAATCCATTACCCCATGGGGTTCAAAAGGCAAAACTACTGTGGAGTTTGGAAAGAAGCAATGAGGTAATCAAGGATACTGTTGAAAATCTAGTTTATCCTATGGATGGAAGGAAATTGAAACTAATGGAGGGGAGGCTGGTAAAACAATAGGGTTTGAGACGATTCTGTGTCATTGGAAATGAAAGAGGAAGGTGAACGCAGGAGGCGGAGCTTGCAGTGAGCCAAGATTGCGCCACTGCACTCCAGCCTGGGCAATAGAGCGAGACTCCATCTCAAAAAAAAAAAAGAAAGAAAAGAAATGAAAGAGGAAGTAATAATCTGTGAAATTTTTCCTTAGGAACTTATTGGCAATTTAAAAAATGAATTTGTTAAGCCATGCTGGTTCTGACCCAAAAGCCATTCACCAGCTTTCCTCACTCCCCTCTTTCACTACTGGCAGAGATTATCTCTCATTTTACAAGCTGAAAATGCCAGATGCTTGCTTTTACAGTCTTCCTTACACCCAGAGCATGTGCATATGTTTAAACGGTCAAGAAGAAGTCATAACATGGGTGTCTGGGAAAGCTTTTATCTCACAAAAACACTTCACTCAAAAAACAAACAAAGAAAAATTCTCCTTCCTGCCATTGGATGTGATGCCCAGATCTCTAGCAACCATCTTGTGATCACAAAGCAACAAGCCTGAGGAAAAGTCCTACACGCTGAGCATAGTCAGGCAGAAATACTGCTATCGTTGAGTTGCAGAAACAAATCTAGAAATGTTTTGCTTCTGTAATTATTTTTACGGGAGATTACAAGTGGGCTTACTGTTCACTTTTTAAATCTTATTTCTCTGTGGTGTTTAGCTTGGGTAAATTTCACCTTAAATCCACTTTTTTATGTAAGGTAACATCTTTGTGGGTTTCAAGGATTAATATGTGGGCATACTTGGAGGCCGTTATTTTGCCCACCACAGGTGAAAAAGGGAATGTTATTCTGAAATCATTTGGAAGGACCTCTGTGTAAATGCAAAAGCCAGACAAGAAAATGCTGTCATTCTTTTGATATGGACTCGAATTTCCACTTCATGGTTGTCTGCTTCCTTTTTAGAGTATTGTTTATCCTCCTAATAAAAAGAAAGTGAAATTTCCCGTTTCTTTACATTTGTTGGCTTTTGGTTAGTCGTTTTGTAGAAGACCTTTGGAGAGGACCTAATAGTGTAAAACTGATAGATTTAGATTGTTCTAATTACAGAGTTAGTAGGCTTGAATACAGTCCTTTTTGTATTTAGAAGACACAGAACTCTGTTGCATGAGGTTTATATCCTTTTTGAAGCAGGAGAATTTGGTTACGCAGCAATGGAAAAATGTAGTAGGACAGTTTATTTTCAAATTAGTGTAAGAGAAATGCTTTTTTCTCTGTTAACTAGTTAATAAAATGATGAATTTTATTAACTCACTAGAGACTAAGAAAAATTTTGAGAAAGTCTCCAGATTTTGTGTAGCTATTGCCTAAAACACTTTACGTGGCTTCAGAACCTTGTGCTATATGGATTACTTAGCTATGGCTTTGGTAGCTTTATGGCTAGGAGAGACTTCAATAGTTAAACTGATAATTGCTTTCATCTGGGCTTTGCTTTTATCTCTGGGCTTCTGACTTCCGCTTAATGGAGGTAGAGATATTAGCTAGCAGTCAAACTACTTACGCTATAGATATTGTGTTGGGAAAAATAATTTTTTATTTCTGTTTAACAAACATTTTAAAAATCAATGTTTCTCTGGAAATTTACAGTCTCCTTGGAGTTGAATGTCTATAACATTAAATTCACTGTTGGTTTTAACCTCATGCGATCCATGTACATGACTCTTGCTCATCCTCCATTACTTTATTTTGTTATTATTATTGTTCTTACACAGAGCTCACTTCTGTGTGCATGAAGAACAAGACTATTTTAAGCAACTGAACAAGATATCACTGCAACCTGGGAAACAAGTCTGATCCTTTCAATTTCTACACAATTAATTCTGTGGCAGGTAGCTTAGGAACCCCAAGCAGGCAGAGAAACCATGATGAGGTCTCCTGTGCAACCTCTCCAGATCTGAAACAGCCCCTGCAAATGCTGATTGCTTGCAAATGCAACTGTCGAGGTTACATACAAAATGAACATAATAAGTTTTTATTTCCCATGGTGATACACCAACAGCTACATTCGGCTTCTAATAGTCTGCAATTCAGTAATAATAGCTTGGTTCAGTTTAGTTTATTGAAGACATAAAAATACTTGGCAGCCAGAAGCTGGAATGCGTGGTTCAAGGGAACGAGATTCCAGCAGGGACCACAGGACCTGTCCATGGAACATGGGGATACTCAGCACTTAGCAGCTATGATTTATTCATTTGGTGAAAAGCAGTGTTCCATAAATGTGATTTATGTAATTACCGAGGAGGGAATTCAATCTCTAGTTTTATAGAAGGGTACCTCAGAATTTTGTTGCACACACCTCACCTTTTTAATAACATTTCTTGTGGCAGAAAATATTTCAGTGTCTCACTTTTCTCGGGAGAAAACTCTTCATTTTCATCCTTTAGAGAGGAAAGAAAGAAAAAATATCAAGTTGCTTTTCTCAGTAACTGGCTTGAGAGCTTAGGCATTATAGATGTCTGCTGTGAAATTGAAGGATTTCTTGAATTCAGCTCAAGTATCTTAAGCAGAGCTATCTGAGCATAATTTTTTAATCACAAATGTATCTTCTAGAGGTGAAAATTTAAAACTTCAGACTGGAAAATATTCATTTAACATAAGATCCCGTTATTAGGCGCTAGAAAGTTTAGATAATGTTGGTAATGAAATCCACCATATTTTTATCTATCTTCCACATTAATGGAACTCACTCAGTATTTGGACTGAGAAGACCTGGGCACAATTAGCACTGTATCCCAACTCAACTATGCAACACACTTGACTGTATGAGCTTCAGAAATCTGTTGGCTTCCCTAAGCTTTGGTTTATCTATTTACCAAATAAATGAGTTTGTCAGCCATCTGCCTTATCTGCTACCTCACAGATGTGTTGCAACTGTACCTGAATATCAAATAGAATAATAAATGCAGAAATGGCAAGTCAACTTTACAGAATTTTGTGAGCTTTTATTATTTTATAAAAAGTATTCCGGTGACACCACGAAGATATGTTCTTTGAGGTGTTCCTACGTTGGTAACAGTGGCATTACACAATTCCACATACTCTACCAGCCTCCTTATTGCTTGTGATACGGTTGTAACTAGTGATGAACCAAGGATTAAGGTAGTCTGTTACCATTAGTCATGGGAGACAGTCTGGGAATGACACATAGAATGCTGGTTCAAGATGGATGTCTTTCAGTGTGAGACTTTGGGTAACTCATTGAATTTTTTTAAACCTCAGTTATCTCATCTGTAAAATATGTGAATAAAACCCCTTGACACTGTGCCACCAGACTGCCCCATCAAAAGAAGCAATGGAAACTCTTTGGAGACCTAAAACCCACAAATGGAAATTGTTATCATTTATCTTACATTTGGACATGGTAACCTTTAGCATCATTGATAAATGCCCTTATGTAAAATACAATTATTTCCTCATAAAAGCTTTAATGCTATACTTGAAGGAGATAATCCTTTCTGTTTGTTTTCTGTGAGAAAGAGCTTTCAATATAATTGCAGTAAATAAAATCTGTAATGTCTTTATAAATCTTTATTTAGTCAGAACCATGACTATTTCATATAGTGACCTTTTCTTTTGAAAATGATGAGTCTTCTTTGTCAATAAAGACTTCAGGAGTTTACAAATAGACAATGGAATCATCACTTTTAAGAAAGCTCAAACAAACTGTTTTAACAATAACATAGGTGTTTAAGAAACTCTACACATGAAAACCCATATTTGCAAAATAGATTAGTTGGGGAAAGAGGTGATGGGATAATGACTTTACATAATTATTCATTGCCTCTTAATAGTTTTCAAATATTTTTAGCAACAGCTATATTATCTGATGAAATGTGATGAAATGTGAAGTAAGTGCATTGATATAATGTAGAATTAAAACAAAGGGTTACAAAAAAACTTAGGGACAGGAAGTGGCTTTTTATTGGTTTTTTCTTTAGTAAGATAAAAAACTTTTACATGGTGTGAAATCATTTAAATATACATAGATATATAGAAAAATATTGAACTAATACAATAGTTAGATTTTTTCTGTATTTTTTATGGTGGTAAAATATATTTAACATAAAGTTTACAATTTTAACCATTTTAAGTGTATAGTTCAGCGGCATTAAGTACATTTACACTGTTATGTAACCATCACTATTCTCCATCTCTAGCACATTTTCATCATCCCCAACTAAAACTCTGCACTCATTAAAGAGTTGTATTTTGAATAATTTTGTCACCTTTATCTATTTACAGTACCACAAAATTTATCTTTGGTATTCAAATATATTTACAGCAGTGTCTTATATTTTAGCAATATTTTAAATAAAGAGGCTTTTTCCAAATATATTTAATTAATTAAGTTGAATTTATATACTCATATATTAGGATCTGTTATAACAAATTTTTGTTATAAGCTAATTTGTAATTTTATTTTTGACCGTTTATATGATGCCAGAATCTTGCCATAACAATAATACCTTTTGGCTCTGCATTAAGAAATTTTCTCCTAAAAACTTAACAATGCTTTGCTACATCCCATTATTTCAATGATTTTATCTATATTATATGAAGTAATGTGGAAGAAATTCTACCCCAGGTGCATTGTGTCCACATTTTTTAAAACACATCTAATAAATAGAGATGATATCTATAAAATTTGAAAATTAATTTGAACTTTATAATATTGATATTTTTGTTCTGTCTCCTACATTGGTAAGGGGATTATACATTGGTATAGTTTCTACAGAGGGTAATTAATCAGATCTCTCAAAAGTTTAAAAAGTGCATTCTTGACAACTACATCTGTAAGAATTTATCCTATGTTTATACCCAGATGAATTCACCAAGGGATAGATAGCTATGAAAACTCTTGAAACACATTATTCAGAAGGCATACAACCCAATAAATATGGGGAAAATGCATAAAAAGACTCTTCCAAAAGTGTACAAATGGCCAAAAACCCACAAAAAGATGTTATCAGTGAAATGCAAATTAAAGCCACAATGAGATACACAGTCACCAAGAATGGCTAATTATAAAAAGGACAATTCTAAATGTTTATGAGGATGCAGAGCAACTGGAACTCATATATTGATGGTGGGATTAAGAAATGTCATAGTGACTTTGGAAAACAGTTTGGCAATGTGTTATGAAGTTCAATAAATACATATCAAATAAAACATATGTTCATGCAAAGACTTGTTTACAAATGTTCACAGCAATTTTGTTCAAAATTGCTTCTAAATAAGAAAACCTAAAATGTCCATCAACTGGAGAATATATAAATTGTAGTATATCCACATATTGAAATTCTACTCAGCAATAAAAAAGAGTGAGCAATGGATACATGCAACAACAAGGGTGAATCTCAAACACATTATGTTTTAAGAGTACATACTGTATGATTCCTTTTATATAAAATTCTAGAAGAGGAAAAATCCAGGTATTTTGACAGAAAACAATTAAGTGGTTAAGTAGGTTAACCACAAATAGTTACCAGGAAACTTTTTAAGATGATAAAAATTTTTGAACCAGGCACAGTGGCTGACACCTGTAATCTAAGCACTTTGGGAGGCCAAGGTGAAAGGATTGTTTGAGCCCAGGAGTTCAAGTCCAGGCTAGACAACATAGAAAGTCCCTGTCTCTACAAAAAATAAAAAATTTAGCCAGGCATGGTGGTGCACAGCTGTAGTCTCAGCTACTTGGGAGGCTGAGGTGGGAGGATCACTTGGGCCCAGGAGGTCAAGGATGCAGTCAGCTGTGATTGTGCCACTGCACTCCAGCCTAGGCAACAGGGTGAGACCCTGACTCAAAAATAAATAAAAAGGGGAGGGCGTGGTGGCTCACGCCTATAATCACAGCACTTTGGGAGGCTGAGGCGGATGGATCATGAGGTCAGAAAATCGAGAACATCCTGGCTAACACTGTGAAACCCCATCTCTACTAAAAGTACAAAAAATTAGTCGGGTGTGGTGGCGGGTGCCTGTAGTCCCAGCTACTCGGGAGGCTGAGGCAGGAGAATGGCGTGAACCCCAGAGGCGGAGCTTGCAGTGAGTTGAGATAGCGCCACTGCACTCCAGCCTGGGCGACAGAGCCAAACTCCACTCAAAAATAAATAAATAAATAAAATAAAATAAAGGAAAAAGAAAGAAAAATTTCTATATGTTGATTCGTGTGGTGTTTACATAGGTGCACTTATTCTTAAAAACTCATCAACCCATATATCTAAAACAGCTATATTTCATAATATGTAATTATGTCTTAGTTGACAAAGTTGATTTAAAATAATGATAGCAATGGATCATAACCCATTAAATTAAATAGAAAACGATGAACCCCTTACTGACACAAGTGAATTCATTAACAGTTTGATGAAGAAGAGGAATCTTATAGTTTCAAAGCACTTCTACCCACAATGCCTATTCAGTGTAAAGTGGAAACGGCTTACTTTTACAATGGAAAAGCTGGAGAGACACCACTTTAATCAAATAATCAAAATGAACATAATAAGTAATAGGATATGTCAAAATCAAGTGCCACCCGATAGGATGCAATGAGATGAAAACATCACTTCTGTGATATTCCTGCCATAGATGTACAGTCACACACTGTATAATGATGCTTCAGTCAGTGACCACATACACAATGGTGGTTCCATAAGATTATAATGGAGCCAAAAAATTCCTATAGTCTGATGACATCTCAGCCATCATAACTTTGTAGTACAACACATTAATGACGTGTTTGCGGTGATGTTCGTGTAAACAAACCTACTGTACTGCCGATTGTATAAAAGGCCAACACATACAATTATATACAGTATATGATACTTGATAATAAACTACTATGTTTCTGGTTTATGTATATGCACCATACTTTGTATTGTTATTTTTTAGTGTACTCATTAAAAATATCTTAAATGTAAAACAACCTCAGGTCCTTTGGGAGGGATTCCAGAAGAAGGCATTGTTATCGTAGGAGATGACAGCTCCATGCATCTTATTGCCCCTGAACACCTTCCAGTGGGACAAGGTGTGGAGGTGGCAGACAGTAATATTGATGATCTTGACCCATGCAAGCCTAGGCCAACAGGCTAATGTGTATGTTTGGTCTTAGTTTCGACAACAACAAAAAAAAATTAAGTAAAAAATAACATTGTTTTAATAATTTCAATTTTTATTATGAATTATAGGGTACACATGCAGGTTTATTACATAGGCAAATTGCATGATGCTGAAGCTTGGAGTCCCAGTGATTTCATCTCCCAGAAAGTAAGCATAGTACCCAACAGATGGTTCTTCAGCCTACACTCCTGTCCCACCCTCCACTGTCTAGTGGTCCCCAGTGTCTATCGTTGCCATCTTTACATTCATGTGTATTCAATGTTTAGCTCCTACTTATAAGTGAGAACATGCAGTATTTGGTTTGCTGTTCTTATGTTAATTCACTTAGGATAATGGTCTCCAACTCCATCCATGTTACTGCAAAGGACATGATTTCATTCTTTTTATGGCTGTGTAATATTCCATGGTGTATATGTACCACATTTTCTTTATCCAATCTACCTTTGATGGGTACCTGAGTTGATTCCATTTCTTTGTTATAATGAATAGTAGTGCAATGAACATATAGGTGCTTGTGTCTTTTTGATAGAATGAATTATTTTTCTTTAGGTATATACCCAAGAAGTGAGATTGCTGGGTCAAATGGCAATCCCATTTCAAGTTATCTGAGAAATCAATCGGCTTTCCACAGTGGCTGAACTAGTTTGCATTTCCACCAACAGTGTATATGCATTTCCTTTTCTCCTCAGCCTCACCAGCATCTGTTTTGTTTTGCTTTGTTTTGTTTTTGACTTTTTAATTCTTGCCATTCTTACTGGTATGAGATGATATCTTGTTGTGGTTTTGATATGTATTTCTCTAATGATTAGTGATGTTGAGAATTTTTTAATGTTTGTTGGACAGTTGTATGTCTCATTTTGTGAAGTGTCTGTTCATGTGCTTTGCCTATTTTTTAATAGGATTTTTTGGTTTTTGCTTGTTGATTTCCTTCAGTTCCTTGTCTATTCTGGATACTGGAGATCTGTCAGATGCATAGTTCGCAAATATCTTCTCCCATTCTATAGGCTGTCTGTTTACTCCATTGGTAATTTCTTTTGCTGTGCAGAAGATCTTTAGTTTACTTAAGTCCTACTTATCAATTTTTATTTTGTTGAAATTGCCTTTTGGACTTAGCAATACATTATTTTCCAAAGCCTGTGTTGAGAATGGTATTTCCTAGATTTTTTCTAGGATTTTAATAATTTGAGGTATCCCACTTAAACCTTTCATCCATCTTGAGTTAATTTTTGCATGTAGTGAGATGTAAGGGTCCAGTTTTATGCTTCTGCATATGGCTAGTCAGTTATGCTAACATCATTTGTTGACTAGGGAGTCCTTTTCCTATAGCTTATGTTTGTTAATTTTGTTGAAGATGGTTGTAGATGTGCCAGTTTATTCCTAGGTTCTCTATTCTGTTCCACTGCTCTACGTGTCTGTTTTTGTACTGGTATCATGTTGTATTGATTCCTATAGCTTTAAAGTATAGTTTGAAGTCAAGTGATATGATGCCTCTGACTTTGTTCTTTTTGTTTAGGATTGTTTTGGCCATTCAGGCTCTTTCTTGGTTCCAAATGAATTTTAGAATAGAGTTTTCTAATTCTGTGAAAAATGACATTGGTATTTTGATAAAGATCGCATTGAATCTGTAAATTGCTTTGGGTAGTATGGCCATTTTAACTATATTGATTCCTCCAATCCATGAGCATGCAATCTTTTCAATTTATTTGTGTCATCTCTGATTTCTCTCTTTCAGCAGTGTTTTTAGGTTTTGTTGTTGTTGTTGAGATCTTTCACCTCCTTGGTTAAATGAATTCCTATACTCTTCATTTTCATTGTGGCTAGTATAAATGGGATTGTGTTCTTGATTTGGTTCTCAGCTAGAATGTCATTGGTACATAAAAATGCTGCTGATTTTTGTACATTGATTTTGTATCCTGAAACTTTACTTAATTCATTTATCAGTTCCAGGAGCCTTTTGGCAGAGTCTTTAAGGGTATCCTAAGTATGGGATAATATCATCGGTGAAGAGTCATAATTTGACTTCTTCTTTTTCTCTTCGGATGCCTTTTTTTCTTTCTCTTGCGTTATTGCTCTGGCTAGGGCTTTTGGTACTATGTTAAATAGGAATGGTGAGAGTGGACACACTTGTCTTGTTCCAGTTCTCAAGGGGAATGTTTCAGCTTTTGCCATTCAGTATGATGTTGGCTGTGGGTCTGTCATAGATGGCTCTTATTATTTTAAGGTCTGCTCCTTCTATGCCTAGTCTGCTGAGAGTCATCATAAAGAGATGTTGGATTTTATAGAAGGCTTTGTCTGTGTCTGTTGAAATGATCCTATGATTTTTGTTTTTGATTCTGTTTATGTGGTGAAACACATTTATTGATTTGCATTGTTAAATCAACCTTGCATTTTAGAAGTAAACCCTACTTGATCTTGATGAATTAACTTTTGAGTGTACTGCTGGATTCAGCTTGCTAGTATTTTGTTGAGGATTTTTGCATCTACATTCATCAGAGATAATTAGCCTGAAGTTTTCTTTCTTTATCATGTCTCTGCCAAATTTTGGTATTAAACTGATGTTGGCTTCACCGAATGAGGTAGGGAGGAGTACACCCTCCTCGATTTTTGTAATAGTTTCAGTAGGATTTGTATCAGTTCTTTGTAAATCTAGTATAGTTCAGCTGTGAATTTATCTAATCCAAGGCTCTTTTTGGTTGGTAGGTTTTTTATATTACTGATTCAATTTCCAAATTTGTTTTTCGTCTGTTCAAGGTACGAATTTCTTCCTGGTTCAAACTTGGGAGGTTGTGTATGCATCCAATAATTTATCCTTTCCTCTCGATTTTCTAAATTCTGTTCATAGAGGTGTTCATAACAGTCTCTGAGGATCTTCTGTATTTCTGTGGGATTGGTTGTAATGTCATCTTTACCATTTCCAATTGTGCTTGTTTGGATCTTCTCTTTTTTTTTTTTTTTTTTTTTTGTTGTTGTTGTTGTTAACTTATCTAGCAGTCTATCAACATTGTTTATTCTTCTGAAGAAACAACTCTCGGTTTTATTGATCTTTTGTATAGATTTGGGGGCCTCAATTTCAGTCAGTTCTTCTCTAATTTTTGTTATTTCTTTTCTTCTACTACCTTTGCAGTTGCATTGTTCTTTTTTTCTGGTTCCTCTAGTTGCATTGTTAGGTCATTAATTTAAGAGCTTTCTAACTTTTCAATGTGGGCATCTGTGAACATAGACTCAATATCCTCCTTCTATCTATTTGAAATTACATATTATATATGTGATTGTTAACTATAGTCGTCCTACAGTGGTATAAAACACTAGAACTGGCTGTGCATAGTGGTTCGTGCCTGTAGCCCCAGCACTTTGGGAGGCCAAGGTGGGCGGATCACTTGAGGTCAGGAATTCGAGACTAGACTCGCCAACATGGTGAAACCCCATCTCTAATAAAATTACAAAAATTAGCTGAGCTGGTGGTGTATGCCTGTATTCCCAGCTACTCAGGAGGCTGAGGCAGGAGAATTGCCTGAACCTTGGAGGCAGACGTTGCAGTGAGCCAAGATAGCACCACTGCACTCCAGCCTGAGCAACAGAGAAAGACTCTGTCTCAGAAACAAACAAAAAAACCACTAGAACTTATTCCTATCTAGCTGTAATTTTGTGTCCCTCAACAAATCTCTCTGTGTCCCCCCTTCTCTATACCTTTTCCAGCATCAAGTATCCTCTGTTCTACTTTTTATTTCTATAATATTTACTTTTTTTTTTTTTAGCTTCCACATATGAGTGAGAACATGCAGTGTGTAACTTTCTACTCCTGGCTTATTTCACTTAATATAATCCCTCCAGTTCCATCCACGTTACAGCAAATGATAGGATCTCATTATTTTTAATGTCTGAACAGTATTCCACTCTGTGCATGTATGTATGTGTGTGTGTGTGTGTGTGTGTGTGTGTGTGTATCACCTTTTTAATCCATTCATCTACTGTTGGACACCTAAGTTGATTCCATATCTTGGCTATTATGAATAGTGTTGCAATAAACATGGGGGTGCAGATATCTCTATGATATACAGCTGTCCTTTCCTTTGGATAATTCCCAGGAGTGGGATTTTTGGGCCATCAAAACTATCTGTAGTTTTTTGAGAATCCTTCATACTCTTCTCCACAGCGGTTGTACTAGTTTACATTCCCACCAACAGTGTATGAGTTTGAAGGATATGTTTTAATATTATTTACAAGGCACGTCTACTGATGACATTTAACTTTTGAAAGATAATTTCACTAAATACAGAATTCTGACTTAGTAGTTTTTTCTTTTAACATTTACAATATTTTACTCTAATTGCTTCTTGTCTGTATAGTAACTGAAGAGAAATCTGATCTAATTTTTACCCTTGCTTTCCTATAGGTAACGTTTCCCCCCAACCTCCTGGCTTCTTTCAATATATTTCCTTTGTCTGCTAGGTATTTTTTTATTTTTTTCTGTTGAATATGACATGCCTAGATGTAGATGTTTTTGGCATTTATTCTTCTTAGTGTTCACTGAGCTTCCTGGATCTGTGATTTGGTTTCTATCATTTGTTTTGTGAAATTCTCATTCATTATTGCTTCAAATATTTGTTTCATTTCTTCTTCTCTCTCTTTTCTCTCTGGCATTCCTAGTGTGTATATTTTGCAGCTTCTGCAATGGTCCCATAGTTGTTGGATATTCTGTTCTATCTTTTCCATTCTTTTTTCTCTTCACATTTCCATTTTAGAAGTTTTTATTGACATAAATTTAAGCTAATTCTTTTTCTCTTTGGCGATGTTTAGTCTATTGAGGAAGCCATCACAGGCAATCTTTAATTCTGTTAGAGTGGTTTTTACTTTATTTATTTATTTATTTTGAGATGAAATCTCACTCTGTTGCCAGGCTGGAGTGCAGTGGCGCCATCTCGGCTCACTGTAACCTCCTCCTCCCAGGTTCAAGCGATTCTCCTGCCTCAGCTTCCCGAGTGGCTGGGACTACAGGTGTGTGCCACCATGCCCAGCTAATTTTTGTGTTTTTAGTAGAGACAGAGTTTCACCATGTTGGCCAGGATAGTCTCAATCTCTTGACCTCGTGATCCACCTGCCTCAGCCTCCCAAAGTGCTGGGATTACAGGTATGAGCCACCACGCCCAGTCGAGTGTTTTTGATTTCTTGCATGTGATTTTGATGTTTTCTTACCCACGTGTTCTTGAATGTCTCCCACTTTGTCCATAAGAACCCTTAGCATATTAATTATATTTGTTTTAAGTTCCCCTTCTGATAATTGCAATATATCTTCCATTTATGTGTCTGGTTCTGGTACTTCTTCTATCTCTGAAAACTGTGGTCTTTGTCTTTTATTGTGCCTTGTAATATTTTGTTGAAAGCTGGGCATATTCTACTGGGCAAAAGTAACTAGAAATAGGTTTCCTAATGTAAAGTTTTATTTTTATCTGGCTTTTAGGGGTTAGGTTGTGTTTACTGTTAGCTGCAGCTTTAGGTGTCAGAAGCTAAAGTTTCCTCTGGTGTTTATGATATTGTCTCCCTGGATGTCTTTGGGGTTCCCTACTGACTTCTTAAATCAGGTCTAATATGCAGTTCTTTAGTTATATTATCCTGTTATTACACAGGAGCTCTACTGACGTGGTAGTAAGATATGGGGAGATGGAAAGTATTCTGTGTTTCTATACTTAGGTCTCTTGCCTTTAGGGAATCTCTACCCTTGGGTTATAACCTTCATAAGTGCTTCTCAGTTCCTATCCCTTCTTCAGTGGGATGGGAAGTGGAGAGAGGCTAGAGCTGGGCAAACTGCTTCCCCCAAGTGAAAGGCTAGAGCAGGCTACAGCTGGTTATTTTCCTTCTCCCAGGTTGGACAGCCTCTGGTAAAATTAAAGTCAATTAGGCTCTAGTGAAATTGTTTCCTTTGAGAACAGGTCTTATTAAGAAGAATAGAATTATCTGGTCATATTTCAAGATGGCTGCTTTCCCCTTTCCTCTTCCAAAATCAAGTAGAGGTTTTTCCCCAATTTTCACTTTGAGATCCTGAGAGAATTTCTGGAGGTAAAACTCGTAAAAGGATAGGGCCTCCCAGTACTGAGTCCACGGGATTTTTTAACCCTCAGAATTGTACACACGTACCCTCTAGCAGTTTCCCAACTGTCATTGAGATTTTCTGACTCCAGTACCGGTTCCAGCGGTGGTTTCTGCCCTTGGGTTTCTGTTCAAGCTGTGATTTTCTGTGTCTGCCTGTCTCTCTAATTACTGAGGCAGTGGTTTGCCCTATGATGTCAATTCTCTAATGGATGTAAAAAGAAATGGTTGACTTTCAGTTTGTTATGTTTTTTTATTGTTGTGTGAACAGGAGTGATGCCTTCCAAGCTTCTTACATGCCAGACCAGAAACTGGAAATGGAGTTCCTCTATTTAAAAAAAATACATAATTATTAGTTATTTTAAAGTTCTTGTTTTACTTATCAATGAGTCAACTTCTATTACCTATTTTTATTTTCATGGTTGGATATATATACACACATGGATATTGTTGAATATATATATATATATGGATATTGTTGGATATATATACACATATATCTGGATATTGTTGGATATATACATATCTGGATATTTTTGTGTGTGTGTATATATATACACACACACATATATATATAGCTTATTCGCGTATCAGTATTTTTTATTATAAACCAGACATTGTGAGTTACAAAGATTTCAGATGACCTCGCTATTCATCAGAGAGTTATCTCACTTTCCTTCGCTAGGCATTTAGGATTAGGGATTGATCACTTCAAGCCCATCAGGGACTGAATTGTACTGAAGAGGGGTTATAGTTTTAGTAAGGTTCAGTTTACATCTATTTCTTCATGGGACCTTCCAGGCTCTTGATTAACTGCTATTAAAGTGTCTGTGTCTACATTCTGGAATGTCTGGAGATGACTAAGCTCTGCCCTGATTTTCCTAGGACAGAGCTCCAGACTCCATCCCCATGCAACTTCAAAATAAGACAAATGTCTTGAAGGGGAGACTGGCATGTAGATGAGACAGGCCCTCTCGCCAACACATTTGTATTTTCTCTGTACTGGGAGACTGTGGGAGATTTACTGCAACCTTTAGAAGCTTTCTTCCAAACTCCTCGGCCTCTGACACAGCTTCTAAACTCAGCAAATGTTCTTTGGGAAAAACAGACAGTGCATGTGAGGTCCCTCAAGTTTGGAATTTATGTTTCCAGCTTCACATGGTCTCCAAAGTGCTTATGCTTTTCTTCCCTCTCCCACCCACATCACCACATCCCAACCCCCAACCCCGCAACTTTCCTCCCTTCACCTTCCCACGGAGACGTTTTGCCTGGGCTAAATCTGATCCTCAGCCCACTCTCAGAATCGATAAATGCCCCTAAGGTGATTGTAAGCTCACCTCAGATATACTTTTTCTCCTCTAGAATTTTGGTTTATTAGATTTTTCTAGTTATCTTTGCAAAAGCGTTAACAGGCTCTGACTTCTGACATTCAACTAGATGTAGAAGTATCCAACCCCCGGCATTTCGTGGGATGTATTGACCAAGATAAAATGTGTTCTTATTCAACAATGCCACTTCTTGACCACTTCCGTTTTTAGGAATTGTAGTCTCTGAGTCATGGTGATTAGAAGTACTAATGAGGTAAATGGGAAAATGAAACTTCTACTAACATTTCATATAGTAGGGAGATGTCTGTGAAGAGTTATAACTGGTACAGATTTTGTGTTTATAAACAAGGAGACAGAAAATGCAGACAATAAAAAATGTTTTATTTAGTTTTAAAGTGGTCAGAGTACTTTATTTCTAATCTCATAACATTAACTAGCAACTGATTGAATTTTTAAGCAAATTCCACTGACCTGGTAGCTACTAGGAATACCTACTGCATTGGCAAAAACTTTTTTTAAAATCCTTTAAAATGTAAAAAACATTCTTAACTTGAGGGCCATATAAAAAGACGACAGTGTCAGTAATTTGCCAACCTTGATCCAGACCATGTATTGCTCTACCTCTGAACCGTAGTTGCTCCATTGGCTTAAGTCTTTTCACATAATAAAACCCTTATTATAAGGAAGTGGTGCTGTTACCAGGACAACCAGGAACTGGGCCTCTACAATTTATTGTCAGCTGAATTCTCTGCTCCCTTGTCAATTCTCAACTCCATTTCTGGCTTACCTCAAACGGAGTCCCAAGAAAGTAAATGTTTTGCAATCTTCTTGTCCTTAGCTCTTCATTCCTCCAGAATGACATAGAGATTTGTAAATATTCACTGGAATTCAGCGGCTTCATGCCTTCTATTTCCACAAACAAATCCTGATACATTTCTCTCCTTCGATATAAAATATTTCTTTTCTGATCCATATTAGCCAACATCTTACGCTCCAAATAACCAGTAACAAAAAGTTCCATGGGTTGAGGTGAGATTATTGCTTTAGATAGAGAAGTATCTGAACATTGTTATTTACTTTGAAAACAGATACGTCAAGAAACATAAAACATACATTTATTGTTCCTGACAATTTACAAACCAAAATATACCATAATGCAACAAACTATCTGGGTTGTGGCTTATCTCCTCAGTTGAAACACTATTGCCAATGCTAAACAATGGAACACAGTATTTGGCTATTGGCTAAAGAAAATGATGTTCATACAGCTTAGATATAAATTAGTCATTGAAGCACTAGAGACTATAAGCACTATATGAATGCCTGAAACTTACAGAAGAATCAATACAGGCTATAAAACTCCCATTTCTTAGAATACCGTACACTTGCGTGTTTAAACTGACATCTCGAAAAGTTTTGTAAAGAGCAATTCAAACTCACAGCATGATGAATAATCTTTAGGTTTAATGAGACCTCAAGAACTAGACCAGCTTGAAGCATGTCATCTTACCTAGTTATTTAAGAAGCTAGTTTTTCCTTTTCTAACATGATTGCAGAAAAAATAAAATATAATCATTGTTCTAAGGCAATCCGCAAACTCTGTTCTCGCATTACATTTGCAAAACTGCAGACACTCAGGGGGTGTCCGATTCATGCCTGGGGCCGTGTGAAGCACCCACCTATGTGAGGAGCTTTCTTGACTCTATAAACACTTCAAGACATTCCTAGCAGTGTGGGATAGCACACATCTATCGTCTATCTTAGGTTTGGAATCATTTTTCCTCTTAAAAATAACACACTGAACCAATTAGCTTTTCTAAATCAAATTAACCTAATAGCATTCAAAAACTGACAAACATAATCTGCTTGTTCTAAGACAAAAGTGGATTAGTGAACAGAATCATATCTCTAGTCAGGTCCAAATCAAGTTATAAATTCTAACCAAACAGTGATTGCTGGAATAAGTCATATTATTAGTATGCATAGTCATACTGATCTCAAATGTAAGCAACATAGGCCTTTTCAGCAGGGAGACATAAAAGTTTAGAGTTGAAGAATGCCTTTTCGTGTTGTGGTAGAGAGCTTGTTTCCTTTGACGTACATGGCTCCCTCAAGCCTTAGGCTATTTAGTTACATCCCTTGTAGTCACAGGAAGGAATAGCACTCCTCATTTTTCTATACCATCTTTTAGACATGTTATTGTTTAATACTTTTTTTAATTGCCCACCTGCTGCTTGTTAGAATATGCACCAAAGCAAATGAGGTATGACTTACATGCATCAAATGCTTTTCCTTAAAACAACGTTTTTATTGAAATATGAAACAAATATTTTTATTACCTTCTTTATAGAAGTATTTTTTAAAGAATAGTGATTGATAATAGTGACAGAAAGGAGGACCTATGAATTATCTATAAATTTTCTTTGTATTTGAACTATTCACAAATGCAGAAAACTTAAAAATCAAATACATTTTTCACTTGCTAATATATCTTTTTGTGAGACACTATCCTATAAAATCCACTGAGGGATGTGTCCATTTCTATTCTCTGTCAACCATTTTGGTACCACCTTTTGGACATAAAATTTAGGATTAAATTAAGGTTATCACTATTATTAAGTAAATACTAGTAGAGGCTAGACTGGCTGGTCTTCAGAAATAGCTCACACTTGAGCCGTGCCTCTCAGTACACACACTTCTGTATAGTCTCCTTTCCTTGAATCTGAGATGGCCCTGTACCTTGTTTTTAACCAGAAGAACATGGTAGAAGTGATACTGCCTGACTTCTGAGATAAAATGATAAGATTCCTTGCAGATTTTTACCTGGGTCTCTTGGAATGAGTACTCTGGAAGAAGCCAGCAGACACCATGCTGTGAGCAAATGCCCAACCTAGCCAAGCAGTGGAGCCACATGGGGAAAATGGAGATACATGGACATTCTCCAGCTATTTCAATCAACCCAGCCAAGGAGAAGACACGTGAGTGTAGATGCTATTGTAGATGTCTAAGCCAATAAAGCCTTTAGCAAGCTCCAGCCCCAGCAGCTATTTGACTTCAGTGAGAGACCCCAAGTGAGAGCCACCATATTGACCAATCAACACACGGAAGTGTGAGAGAGAATAATTAAGTGCTAGCCTAAGCCACTGAATTTTGAGGGTGATCTATTACACAGCAATCAACCAAAGCAAAGATACTGGTTACTTGTTTTGGGGTTTCATTTCTAATTATAATACTCCATGGCTTCTAAACAAATTTTGCACTTATAATTTTATCCATTTATTGATAATCCTGCTGTCCTTGTTTTGTATCTACAATACTTAGATTAGATAATCTAAATGGAGAGGTGTGTGTGGGGGGGTGTGTGTGTGTATTTCACTCTATCATATATGGGTTTTGAGGAACAACTAGGTTGGCTAAGAGAGGGGGAAATGCTTCTGAATATTTTAAGTAAAATTTTGATCTACAACAACTCTGCTGTAAATTTTTAATATTATTTTGAGACTTTGCATGAGCTAAAAACATCTAAAGCTAATAAAGCCAGGCATTTAAAGAAAAGAAGAGTAATTATAGGTTGCCTGTAAGAACCTCACTTACTTTATTTATTTATTTATTTTTTAACTTATCATTTTAGATACCCTCTGACTTTTAATTGTAGTGTTTAGATGTTGATCTGTATTTACATGTCAAACATTTAAAGTAACTCTTTTGCCTGAAACAAGGAATACCAAGATAGATAAATTGAATAAGAGGAGTGGTCTTGAGCACCATAAAAAATACTATGTTTCAGCTGGCCATGGTGGCTCACCCCTGTAATCCCAGCACTTTGGGAGGCAACAGCAAATGGATCACGAGGTCAGGAGATCGAGACCGTCCTGACTAACACAATGAAACCCGTCTCTACTAAAAATACAAAAAAAAAAAAAAAAAAAAGCCAAAAAATATGGGTGCATGGTGGCATGCACCCATAGTCTCAGCTACTCGGAAGGCTGAGGTAGAAGAATTGCTTGAATCTGGCAGGTGAAGGTTGCAGTGAGCCGAGATTGCACCACTGCTCTCCAGCCTGGGCGACAGAGCGAGACTCTGTCTCAAAGAAAAAAAAAAAAGATGCTTCAAAATCTACACAGAAAAGAAAAAGAGGGGAGAAGAAAACTAAAAAGAGACTCTAAGAAAAATACTGAACAAGACGATGGTTGGTGAAGGGGATATTGCTCTAGTACTAGTATTTCTTTAGGTAGCTGTTTAATGTTGTCTCTGAATAAGGAGATCTTTTATGGCAGTTAACAATCTAGTTTATGAAAAAAATGGGAAATTACTGTATGTTAGTGAGCCAGGCAGATGTATATAGTATGGATAGGGTTCTCTCTTTAAAATGCACAGAACTGGAAAGAGCCAAACATTTAGCATTAACCTCATAAGCACTTGATGGTCACGTGGGTGCTCACCAGGCAATACGCCCCAGCTATCAAACAGAATGCATTAACTTGCTGTATACTAAGAGTGCTCCCCTAGTAAGCTGGAAAAAGTTGTATTTATGTCATGTTTAATTTATATAGTGTAGACATCGTGAATAATTAAAGTTAATAACTACTCAATGTCAGTGTTTATATATGACTAGCAGCCAATATTTTTTGGTTCTTCAAGAAGAAAGGTACACGTCTTAGAAAAACTTGATACAGGAAAATATCAGTGTTCTCACTTCAGAGTCATTCCTTTGGGAAAAAAATAAAGGCTACAAATTTCCTAACTACATGTTAAGCCTTGGTGTAGGCATTGATAAAATTTGGATGTTTGTCCCCTCCAAATCTCATATTGAAATGTAATCCCCAGTGGAGACAGGTCCTGGTAGGAGGTGTTTGTGTCCTGGGGTCAGATCTCTCATGAATGGCTTGGCGTTTTCCTTGGGACAATGAGTGAGTTCTTGCAAGATCTGGTTGTTTAAGAGTCTGGCACCTCCTCCCTCTCTTGCTTCGCTCTCACCATGTGACATGCTTGCTCTCCCTTCACCTTCTGCTGTGATTGGAAGCTTACTGAGGCCCTCACCAGGCGCAGATGCTGGAACTATGCTTATACAGCCTGCAGAACTGTGAGCCAGTTAAACCTATTTTCAAATTACCCAGCCTCAGGTATTTCTTTATAGCAATGCAAGCATGGGCTAACATGGGCATAGAGGACATATAGCAGCTACATTTGACTGAGATGTAGAGCAAAGGTGGTATCAGAGAAGGTTAGCATTGAGCTTAGTTCTTTAGAGTGAGTAAGTTACCATGATGGTAAAGGAGTATGGGTGCAAAGTAAGGAGTGGAGAAGTACGTTTTAAGTAGAGGAAATTATTTAGAACAGGGCCCGAATGTCTCCCCTAGGTGTTGCCATGTATTGTATCTGAACATCTTATATAGTATTTGTCATTTGATGATGTAAAATCAGTTCCTTATTGTTTGCTTCTTTCTCTAGATTGCAAGCTTAGGGGACAGAAATAATACATCACTCATGTTTGAGTCCTAATTCCTCATACAGTCTTTGGCATAAATAATAGGTACTCAGTAATTACTATAAATAAAGAAAGAAAATAATTATGTAAAAATGGATAACATTTGTTATAACAGTTTGATTTAGATATTTATGAGAGTGTTAGAGCTCCCTGTTAGATTGTAAGACTTTTTAGGGAAGGGATCTTGCATTAATTTTATCCTTTATATGGTGCCTGACTCATAGTTAGAACCCTGTGGAAAGCAAATTATAGTCCTTTACATTTCTTTAATCAGCCAGGGCCTAATTTAAGCCTATAAGTTTATATAAAGTGCAGAAATTATTACAATAAATAATCTTGAAGACAGCAGAATTCTGCATTACAAATACGAGGCTGCCATATTTCTATGTTTCTGGTTGCCTAGAAACAAAAATGTGAAGTTGTATGCAGCTATAAGAGTTTGTACTCATAAGATATTTTATGCAAAGTTCAGCCTGCCTCTCTGGGTTTGGAAAGCATCGATTCTGAAGAGCTTCAGACAATAATGTGGTCTTCATAGTTGCAAGTTTGCAAAGTTCAGCTTGTTTTTTACGGTGCTACCGGCATATCCAATGAGCTAAAGAAAATAATTCTTCATTTAAAGTATCCACAGCAGACCAATAACAATATTGGACAGTAACAGCTGCTCTAAATTTACTGATTTTTAACAAACATTTCAGACTTTACATAATGACTGCTATGGACTGGATATTTGTTCCCTGCAAACCTCATGTTGAAATTTGGTCCTCAGTGTTGGAGGTGGGCCCAATGGGAGGTATTTGGGTCATGGAGATGGATCTCTCAAGAATAAATAAATGTGGTCCCTCAGGTGTGAATGAGTTCTCACTCTATTAGTTCCCACCAGAGCTAGTTGTTAAAAAGAGCCTGGCACCTCACACTCTCTCTCTCTCTCTCTCTCTCTCTCTCTGTCTCTCTCTCTCACTCGCTCGCTTCCTCTCACAACATGTGATATCTGCACACACTGGCTTTTACCTTCTGCCATGAGTAGAAGCAGCCTGAGGCCCTCACCAGAAGGACATGCTGGTGCCATGCTTCTCATATGGCCTGTGGAACCAGGAGCTAAATAAACTATTTGTATTTAGAAATTACCCAGCCTCAGGTATTCCTTTATAACAACACAAAATAGACTAAGACAGTAACATTAAACATTGGAGAGTAGGGGAAAGGGAAAAATAGGGGAAATTTGATATTTAGCATCTGAGAAACCAGTATTGTCAAGTTAACAGAATTATAATTTGGACCTCTTGACAAGTAACTAGTGGGTAAGGAGAGGCAGTGGCAATGCTGGGTAGCGGACTGTTTAATTTCCAGTTTTAAGTGCCCATGTTTTCCCTGCTATAATTTTCACTGGATAGACAGGTATGCAATATGACATTGCAAAAGTAATGCGCTAGGAGTCAGCAGTCTTAAGCTATATCTGCCCTTTTCCTGACCTCAGGAATTTATACACATAAGTAAAGATAATTTTGTCCCCATGGAAAGAAAACCAGTCTGCTGATTTGATCTGCTTTTCTGTAACTGCTGCAGCAGGAGAGGGGGTATCAGGAAGAGCAAAGAAGATTGAAATTAGCTTTTGAAATGAAAGCAGGAAAACTGGAGGATCTGTTCTGGGGAAATCAATGAACGTTTAGCTATTCTTTTGGACACAGCTGGAGCAGCTTCCCAGCAAGAGTTTATATGTCCTCCAAGAGCAATTTCTCACGTGTCAACTCATTTTAACATTCACAACAGTGCTTGAGGTAGTCAGGCTAGGTGGTATATCAAGTGAACAACTTGAGGCTCAGAGAGATTAAGTGACAATGTAACACAGTGACCCAAAAGAGCTGACTTAGAAACCAGGTCTCTTGACATCAATGCTACTGCTATTTCTGTTGCAATATCCTCCTTTATTTATAGTGGTGGATATCTTAATTATAATTCCCATGGACAAGTCTAGAGCTTATCAAATACTGCCTGCTGTGCCTTTTTGTGTATATTCCTACCATATCATAAGAACCTGGAGAATATTTGTTAGGGTCACCCCAACCAGACCATTCCCTTCCCCTCCCACAGGCCTTTCAATACAGTCTCTTACACTCTCCACACAGCTACCCCAGGGCAAAAGACAAATCCCCTCTTCACTGATGCCCTCCAGTAACTGTTTGTCCAGACAGTTACAGGGCGGTTAACATGTCTGTTCACCACGCATAACAAAGCTGACAAAGAACATCTCCAGGATGCAGTCAAGACACCTGTACCCCCGACTCAGCTGACTCAGCCCTCCTTCACACCCAACTCAGCTCCCCCACCCTGACTCAGCCCTCCTTCACACCCAACTCAGCCCTCCTTCACACCCAACTCAGCTCCCCCCCACCCTGACTCAGCCCTCCTTCACACCCAACTCAGCTCCCCCACCCTGACTCAGCCCTCCTTCACACCCAACTCAGCTCCCCCACCCTGACCCAGTTTGTCGCCCTATAAAGCCCTGCTGTAGTCTGTAAGTGGGGCTGCCTCCTCTGCTTTTGTCAGGAGGTAGCCTAGCAGGACTGACAATAAATCAGCTTGCCTGAAACTTGAGTCTATTGGCCTCATTCCTTTCTCGGCTGTCCTTCCAATTATCCCTTCCAATACTATTTTTGTAGTACCCAGAATTTAATAAGTGTTCAACAGAGATGTATTAATTGCTTGATTAGATGCTAACAGTATTCAGTCATGGAGTTTATAAAATAGTAAACAGGATTGTTACAGAAACATACATTATGACATTATTGGTGAGCAAGGCGTGGTTGTTAATACTTTTTTGATTAAAGTTTCCTTGAATGATTGTTTTAATTATTTCACAAATCTATGTTAAGATGATCTACCCTTAGCTTCTCTGGACTGTGTTTTATAAAGTTTAGATAATAAAGCTTGGTACTTTTCTATTGTCTTCAGACATTCGGTTTTTGAGCTAATATAGATAAATGGACCTCAGGTTCCAGCTCGGTATTATCAACTGCACACCAGGGCAATAAATGATAGCTTTCCTGTAAGAAAGATTTTTTTGTGTAAGAAAGCTATCATTTATTTAGATTTATGGTGCCAGAAACTACACTGAGTCCTTTGAAAATTTAAACTAATTTAATTGTTACAACAGTACTGTATTATACATACTACTCTCTACCTCTCAGATCAGGATGCTAATGTTCAGAGAACTGAAGATGCCCTAAGTCACATAGCTAATTCTGGTATTTGTGTTTGACTGAGTCTTTTTTATTCCATAATTGTGTGTGTCTGTGTGCGTGTGTGTGTGTAAGTGCAGAGAAATCCAAACGATTGTGTATCTAATACTAATACTAATCCAGCATTAGTATTACTAATGGATCCAGCATTAGTATATTTCTATATCCAACAGTATCCAACATTAGTATATTATTAAGCATTAATACATTGCTAAGTAATATATTATAGTTTTTTATTTATACACTTAAGACAACATATATTGACTTTTTACTGTGATAGACTAGAATTTAATTCAGTTATATCAATCCTTTCTCTACCAATATCATTGTATCATCTTTTGTTTTCATAAATATTATTCTAACTCACTTTAAATTTTATATCAAGCCCCATTAAATAATGGATTTAAACCTCTATCTGTTCCTTCAATTAGAGCCATAATTCTTTAAGATAATGGTATTAGTATCTTTACCCTTCCTTCCATTTAATGTCTCCCTATACCAACAACCTCCCTACTTCTGTCATTTTTACTTTTACCTTATAAAAATTTATAATATTTTCAATTATTGTGATCATAATTAAGCCTTTCACGCTCTGTACATAGGTAGATTTTAAAAGTTGAAATGGCAAACTGTGTTTAAGTTATCATGATGATCTAACTACCACAGGGCTATTTAGTGAGATATTATCATTTCCATCTACATTTCTATTACAGATACCGCTCACTATTTTGGAGATATCCAAAGGAAAGTACTCTTAGCATCATGTTCAAATGATGAGTCTCTTCATACCCAACCCTATGCTTAAAACCATGATATAATTTTCATTTACTTCATATTTTGACAGTGTATTTCTTGAGTTTTATTTGGCTTTCTATAATTTCTGCTTCTGTTTTTCACTATTACTGGTAATAGAAAATCACAGTATTTTTCCAATTCATATTTCTTCTCTCAATTGGCTGTCGCCCATGCTGTTCTACTTGACTCTCGTTGACTTTTGTTTCCTGAAATTTGAGTAGTGTTTATTTTTTTTCTTGCATTTTTTAAAATTTTTATCCAGTTCTTGATATTTCTAGTCTCTCTCACACAGTTACTATTATTGTATGGTGTTCTCTTTATTTCCTAGAGGTTTATTCTTGCAGAGTTTTGCATCTTCCTGCTCCAATATTAACTGGTTGCTTCATAGATCTGCTATGCAGTTGCAGTCCTGGCACTTCCATTCACTCTTCTCCTGGGCGTTCAGCCACTCTTTCCTGAATCTCATGACTTCCTCTTTCTTATATTTTGTCTTATTTTTTAGAATACACCCTCAAGAAGCTTCCTAGGAAAGTGAGTGTGGGAGGTAAATTTTCTAAATCCTTGTATGCTGAAAATGTAGGCAAGTCGTCTCTCTCCCAGTAGATTGGTTGTTTTACTAAGTATATTTTTCTAGGTTAAAAATCATTTCCCTCAGAGCATTGTTGTTTTCAAGCATTGCATGCTGCTTATGGGAAATCTGACACCAATTTGATTCTGCATCTTTTTAAAAACATTTTATAAAGTATGTTTCTCTGGAAATTTTAAGAATACTTAATGTGAGAAAATTTCACAATGATATGTCTAAGTACATTTAATTTGTCAGTATTTGGTCAGCCTCTAAATTGCAAGACTCATTGCTTTGTTTAATTCTGGAAGGTTTTCTTTACTTTCCTAATTTCCTTCCTACCATTTCTTTAAAAAACATCTATTAATTTGATGTTAGAACTCCTGTTTTATACATCTTATTTTCTTCCTTCTCATATTTCTGTCTTTGTCCTTATAATAGGCTACGGAAACTTTTATCAATTTTTATATTTCAATTCTGGATTTCTTTTTTGTAATCGTAAATTCTGTCTTCTGTTCCTTATTCGTGACATCCTTTTCTTACTTGATGTATAAAACATCTTCAAAATCAAAGTGGATCTAGTTAGAATTATAATGTAACTTTTTTTTAACCTTTCCTGATAAAGGTTTTTTTCTTGGATCGGTTTCTCTATCTTACATTTTCTCATGCAGGCTTTTCCTCAAAAGGCGGTAATGTGTTGTTGCCTGTTCAAACTTAAATGTGAAGAAATAAGATAGATGGCTAACTCTGTCCTCTGGGCCAACTCTGTCCTCTGGGCCAACAGCAGGATTTGTTTCAGCTTGAAAGGGCAGGAAGTTGTTTTGCTAGACTTCCTCAACATGCCAGAATGCAAGACTTTCTTCCAGATACCAGTATCCAAATAAATTTGCCTGGTTCTCTCTAGACAGCATATTCAATTTCAGTTTTAAAAAGAACTGTGCTTTTTTGGAAACTGGATGTGAATGTCTGGCTGGAGATCATCCTGAATGTAGAAGCAAGAGGGGCTTGAGGACCCTAAGTGAACAATGTAGAAATCTTGGGTAAATATTCATCTTGTTAGTCCTGTGTATCACTCCTTTCCATCCATCACCACCGCTTCCCTCTCAGATTCTCGAGTTTCTCTTATATTCTTCTTGGCACCCATGCCCTTTCACAATTCAGCCTCCTCTGCATATATTTATGTCCCTTTATCATCTACCAGAAATCTATTGACATTTTTTGTCCATGCTATCCCTCCTATTTTAGTTGTTACAGTTGAAAAACTAAAATTTCTTATGTTTAGTGGAGATTTAGGAGAAAAAGATATAGACACATATGTTTTATCTACTGTGTTAATTTCCTATGCCTGGAAAATATTTGTAGTTTAGAACAACAAATAAATTATCCTTTCACAGATCTAGAGGACAGAAATTTAAAATAAGGATCATTGAGCTGAAATGAAAGTGACAACAGGTTCATGCTCCCTCAAGAGGACTGAGGTGAGAATTTACATTCTGACCTTTTCCAGTGTTTAGAACTTCATTTCTTGTATTCTTTAGCCCATGGCCCCTTCCTCCACCTTCAAAGACAGTTGCAAAACATATTCTCTTTTGACTCTACTTCCCTCTGCTTCTTTCACTCGTTTCTTTCTATTCTGTGTCAAGTCTCTCTCTCTCTGCTTCTCCTTATAAGGATTCCTGTGATTGCATTAGGGCCCACCTGGATAATCCAGGATAATCTTCTCATCTTAAGATCCTGAATTTAATTATACCTGCTTAGCCTTTTTATTTGCCATGTAATATGCCATTTACAAATCCTGGTGATCAAAAGATATCTTTTATAGGGCCATTATGCAGCCTACCGTATCGACCATTTTGAATGCCATGTAAATTGCCTTTTTAAAGCTCTTAAGAGAGAAAATAAATGTAGTAAGGGATTTCTCCAATATACATTTACTGAGGAATGTTTAGACTTTTAAAGCTGGGCTTGTCTTTTTAATGTCAAAAATGATTTGATTTCCCACTGAGCTTTGGCAAAAGAATCCCTTCTGTTACCATTTGCCTCCATGAAATTTTCCTGGAGAAAATGAGGTAATAACTGATTTTCACTAAATAAAACACTGATGATTTTACATTATGAACAATTATACAAATAAAACACTGATGATTTTATATTATGAACAATTATTCCTATACACCTGTTGCCTCTCCTATTCATTTTTTTCTCTATTATATATTAATTTGCGATACCACCTACATAATTCAGGGTCTATAAGCTGAAATTGACCACACTTTCTCAATACCCCCGCCACAATTTTTGCATATGCTTTGAATGATGATCAGATTTTTCTCTAATAAAATAATAATAGCTGTAATTAAAGAGCTCCTTTTAATTTCCACTTGACATTTACTGTTTGATATTTTAAATTATTTTAATATCTTTATTAAATTCCTCATTCTGGTTACATTGTTTTTTTCATTTCATTAAATTGTTTCTCTGTTTTATTGAAGTTTGCTGAACTTCATTAAAATAGTTATTTTGAATTATTTGTCAGTCATTTTATACATTTCCATTTCTTTAGGGTCAGTCACTAGCACCTTACTTTGTCCATTTGGTGATGTCTTATTTCCCTGATTGTTCTTGATTCTTGTTATTGTACACTAATGTCTGGACATTTGAAGAAGTGGGTACAGGACTGGGTTATTCCAGTTTTCACAGGCTGGCTTTTTCTTGGAAAACCCTGTAGCAGGTATAGTACTGGTACAGGTGGTAGCCTGGGGCAGATATTGCTGTCATAGTATTGCCAGAAGCCTGTGGCCTGCTATGACAAATGTGTGCTAAAGCAGATGATAAGCCTGAGGCAGCTGTGACTAATATAATACTGAAGTGCCTATAGTCAGGGGCCACTTAGAGCTGTCCAGAGCCCAAAGCTGCTGACATTGGTTTGGTGTTCGTGCAGGCCATAGGTCAAGTTCACCATACAAGCTTGAAGCCTGGGGCTGTGTGATTCCACCTCATGCCAGCGTGGGTCTAGGGGCTCAGTCTGTGATACTGGCCAGTATATGGGTCCTTGGGGAGTCTGCCCAGTGCTGGGTTTTACTCCAGTGGGCCCAATGTGGGTCCAAGACAAAGTCCTGTGCTCACTTCCCTTTCTTTCCCCCAAGCAGATGCTCTCTCTCTCTCCATACTGTGCTGCCTGGGACTGCGGAAAGGGGGATGTGAGTAATGTAAAATTGTCCTTTCTACCCTATTCAATGCATCTTTTTACATCATTGTGCCACAACCAGAAACTGTGATTTCTCACCTGGTTTTCTTAGCTCTTGTGAAGGTATTTTCATCTGTGGACAATTGTTTAAATTGGTATTTCTGTGTGTGTGGAGATAATGCTTCAAAGTCCTACTCCACTATCTTGTTCCATTTACCTTTACATTTACTATCAAATATGACCCTTATAGACTCTGTGTGATCATTATTTATTAATATCCCCAATTCACAGATTGGGAAACAGACTCTGGGATGAGAAGTGACTTCTTCAAAACCATGAAGTTAATGAATGGAAGACCCATATTTTAAACTAAGTCTAAATAGTACCAGAATTCAGTCTTCCAATTACACACCACTACTGGAACTGTTTTTGAGCTAAAAATGCTACAGATTTGAATCTTTTGCAAAACCTGCTTATTTGTGGCTGCATTTAAATAATGTGACTCTAAACACAGATGACAGCAGCAAAATTTAAAATGTGAAATATAAAAAAAGCCAAAGAGATTGTGTAAGCTCTTGAAAAGACAGCTTCAACAACCCCTTCCACGTATTAGGTAATTTATAAAATGCCTGTGTTTGGAAAAATTCATTCTTCCTTCTTTGTTTGTTGCAAGCAATTCTCTTCTGTCATAAAGACTCCCTTGCTTTGGCAAAATAACTCAGAGCAAAAATTTAAAAGTGTATTTAAGAACATGTTCATTCTGCTGTAGGAAGTAAAATTTTAGAAGTTCGACAGTTGGGCATCCAGATTTGAAGAAGAAAAAAATAGTAGGCATGCCAACATTTCATTTCGAAATAGAAAACACATTCCAAAATTAGGAAAAGGTGACAATCAATTCAGAAAATTACTTATGAGCTGATACGTAATTACATGCTTTGAATTCCATTTTGAGTATGCAGTATTTTACAGGGTTCTAAGTAGAGATCTGAAAAGATACAATGGTCCAAATAGTCCCCACCCTTCCTGCCAAAAAATATTCAGAATTGGCACAGATTTAGCAAATATTTCCAGAGAAAATACTTCTGATACAACTGAGAAATTAATGTGTTGGTGATTCGAATTAACAAGACTACCAAAATTTTCAATATACCTTAGTCTAAAACAAAAGAGAAAACAAGTTATTTATTTATATCCTAAAGTTTGACATTTTACATTTATGTTTTGCTTCTCCTAGAAATATCTGCGCGCTTTATTTTAGTCTGTCCAGATCCTTCTCATCTTCTAATTCAACTAACGCTGATCACATGGCTTATTTATGTCACGCATTACATTTCTAGTGCCTCCTCTTTTATCTTCCAAAGAAACCTCTGACATAAGTACTATCACTGATTTTTTCAGATGAGGAGACCAAGAGTCAGAGAAATGAGGTGATTTCCCTAAAATCGTACCACTGGGAAATAATGGAAGCCAGATTTAAAACAACATCTTCTGATTTACAGGGTAATTTAAGATTTGATTTCTTAGCTACCTCAGCATACAATGATCTACATTACTATGTGTAATAGATTTGTGTTACATTCTATATGATTTTTTTTGTATCTTTACTTTTTTTCATTTTTTTTATTATTATACTTTAAGTTCTAGGGTACATGTGCATAACGTGCAGGTTTGTTACATATATATACTTGTGCCATGTTGGTGTGCTGCACCCATCA
>NW_012105475.1:4635106-4644339 GCF_000951045.1 Mandrillus leucophaeus
CATGAAGTCCTTGCCCATGCCTATGTCCTGAATGGTATTACCTAGGTTTTCTTCTAGGGTTTTTATGGCATTAGGTCTAACATTTAAGTCTCTAATCCATCTTGAGTTAATTTTCATATAAGGAGTAAGAAAAGGATCCAGTGATTAAATCCTTTTTTAAATTAAAGTTCTCTTCTCAAATAGAACATAACATGTTTAAGACAAGAGGCCTTGTATCATGCTTTTACCGTATCTTCCACACTGCCCTGTACAATGATAGACATATAGTTGGAGCTCAGCAAATCAATAATCAGCCCTAGATACATTCAAATATATCCTTAAGCAATGAGAAGACATTAATTTATTGGTGAGTGTGAAGTTGGTTCTTGGAATCTGCATTGACTTTTTCAGGCCAGTAGGAACAGCACCTGCTCACTGGTTATATTTAGAAATGACGAATAGAAGAAATGGTGAGAAAAAGGCATGGGCATGTTTGAGTTTTCTTATTTTCATTCAATTTTGTGGACTGTTGGGTTTTTTTAAATAATAATTTATAAGAGCTGAAATAGGATTTGATAGACTAAGACTAATAAGTTATACTTAAGGCACTTGTTTTCTTCTTTCTTTTCATAATTTATTTCTGTCTCTACTGCCTTTATCCTCATCACACATTTTACTTGATGCATTCTACCAATTTACCAGACATTCTGCAGGTACAGTACTATTTTATATGGCATATGTTATAATTTGACAAGATTTTTTGATGATAAGTTCCTTAGGTACATTATAAGTCAATATGCAATGATATAGGACCAAATAGTTTCCTTGCCTTTATTTTTCTGAATCTAGCATTTAATTGAATAAATCTGCAGTGACACTCCCAGCCTCTTATATAGGTAAGCATATTTATGCCAGGACCAATACAATTTATTTTTAAAATATCAGGTAAGAAGTTTTCAAATGTAATCTTAAATTCATAGTGAACATTGGAAGCATACGTGTCAAAATAAGTTTGAAGTATTCTCAAATCTCACTGATTGTGAAGACCTCAAAAGAAACAGCCAAATATTACATTTAGTTACACAGAAATATAAAGGGTCTTGAATGTAAATCTTTCTGATTAAAGATGCTATGGACTGCTAATTTGTATCCTCCCCTTGATTTACATGTTGAGGTCCCAACGTCCAACGTGATTTTATTTGGAGGTAGGGCCTTTGGGAGGTAATTATGTTTAGATGAGGTCATGAGGATGGAGCCTTGTAGGACTAGTGTCCTTATAAGATGAGGAAGAGACACCAGAGCTCTCTCTCCCCTTGCCCCACAAGTGAAGACACAGTGCGAAGGTGGCCATATGCAAACTAAGAAGAGCCCTATCATTAAGAACTGAATATACTGGCACCTTGATCTGGGACTTCCCAGCTCCCAAAACTGTGAGAAGTAAATGTCTGCTATTTAAGCCACCCAATATGTCACATTTTTTTGTAGCAATCCAAGCTGACTAAGGAGGACTAAGTGTCAAACTGTACTTCTGGACAAGTAGAAAACAGACTTCTAGACCTAGATAGATTTCTAAGAGCCAGAAGTAGGTATAAGCTAGACTGCAAGGTGAAATAGTTTGGATATTGGTCCCTGCCCAAATATCATGTTGAAATACAATCCTCAATGTTGGAGGCAGGGCCTGGTGGGAGGTAATTGGATCACTGGGGCAGATTTCTCATGATTGGTTTAGCAACATCCTCTTGGTGCTGTAACTTGCAATAGTGAGTAAGTTTTCATGAGATCTGGTTGTTTAAAAGTATGTGACTCCTCACCTCTCTTATTCCAGCTTTTGCCATGTGACATGCCTGTTCCTCTTTTGTCTTCCACCATGAGTAAAAGCTCCCTGAGGCCTCCTCAGAAGCTGAGCAGGTGCGAGCCCCATGCTTGTACAGCCTGCAAAAGCATAAGCCAATTAAATCTCTTTTCTTTATAAATTACCCAGTCTCAGGCATTTCTTTATAGCAATGCAAGAATGGCAAAATACGTAAGATTAAAGCCTGGAGCCAAGGAAACTCAAAGACTATGCCTGAGCGGTAACTTCCAGAATGGTGCATGAAAATCTCTGGGAATCTTTTCCCTAATTAAACAACCATAACTGATAAAATTTATAAAAGAAGAATCACCCAAGCACTTAAATACTTTGTAAATTGTCCTATAGAGCAGGACTATGGAGATTTTTCTCAGGTGCAGGGGCATTCTGTAAGAGCAGGGAGCTCCACAGCTCATTTCAAGGGAACTGACTTTATTTGGAATAGTTCAGTATTCTGGGAACTATTGAAAAAAATAGGCAATTTGCTGGTATTTCAAGAGTACCTTGGATTTGTTTTAATCAGGCATGGTAAGATAGGAAGACACCAGAATTGGTTGTCACAAAATAATAAGTTTATTATATTTATAGATTCCTGGAAATGGGAGGCATGGTACACCAAACACACACAGGGAAACACTGGAGTTGTTCAGGATCTGAGAAAGCAGGGAAAAGTGTGACTAAGAGCCTTTATTGTGTTTTCTATGGGGAAAAAAGAGTAAGATTGGTTAGTTTAAATAATTTCAGTGAGCTCTGAGATATAAGAAAATGTCCCTAGACTTCTGATACTTGGCTCTGGGATGATTGGGACAGATGAATAGTAGAGTCAGTGTGACAGCCTGATAAGAGAGGTGGTTGGGGTATGGCTATGAATTAGTTGGTTTGCATTTGAAAAGTGTGCTCCCACGTGAGTTGTTTACTATCTCTAGTAATTGATTAACCCTAGTTATGGGCATTCCCTACAGGGTCAGAAAAGCCCCCAGATGAAAACGTCAGAATACAGAAAGACATGGTTAATGCCAGCTGTAAGGAATTAAGAGGAGGCTGGTAGTACCATGAGAGCTAAACGATAGTTAACCAGAAGATTAATAAAAAGAACCAGGGAAAGAGATAGTTGTTGGGTTGGAACAAACCTCATAGACTGGCTTCAAAGTTTAACCTGGCAAAGGGGCCCAAATTTAATTGGATCAGACTATAGAGAAAATTATGTCCAGGGAATTAATGGAATAATAACATGATCAGCCAGCAGTTAGTCAAAGCTAACTGCTCAGTGTGACACTAACAGAAATATGTAGCTTACTAGAGACATCAAAGAAAGAGATAGTAAAAAATTGCCTTTCTAAAAGAACTTTCATCCTAAGATGTATATGTGTATGCCCAAGATTACGCTCCTGAACTGACATCAGGGACCACACACCATGGGGGAAATGAAATTCATTAAAGTACTCCAACTAAGTAACTAAACAAATAAACAAGCAAACAAAATAACAACAACCCATAGCCCCAAGAAAGAAAGAATAGGTATTCAGAGTTCAATGTCATATAAAATGGCCAGTTTTCAACAAAAAATTATGAGATGTACATAGAAGTAAAACCTGTAAATTGTAGAGAAATTTTAAAAAGGCAACGGTACCTGCCTTGGAGAGGATATACATGTTAGACTCAGCAGACAAATTTCAAAGCAAATCTTAAAAATATGTTCAAAGAACCAAAGGAAACAAGCCTTAAATAGAAAAAGAAGGTATGATGACAGTGTTTCATCGTGTAAAGAATGTCAATAGAGAAGGAAAGAAATTATTTTTAAAAAAACTAAGTGAAAATTCTCAAGTTGAAAACTGCAATAAACAAAGTTAAGAATTTAATAGAGGGGCTCAATGGTATGTTTGATCTGGCAAAAGGAAGTGTGATGTTGAAGACTGATTATTAGAGAATATGAAATATGAAGAATATGAAAAAACAGAATGAATAGAAATGAACAGAATTTCAAAAAATGTCAGACAATGTTTAGTGCTACAACATAGATATAGTAGGACTACAGGAAGGAGAGGAGAGGAAGAAAGGGGTATAAAAATATTCAAAGACATAATAGAGATATAGTGGCTGGTAACTTTCTACATTTAATAAAAACAGATATTAATCTGCAAATCCAAGGAGCTCAGGAAACTTCAAGTAGGATAAATACAAAAGATATTCACACCCAGAAAATTACATTCAAAATGTTGAAAGACAATGGCAAAGAGAAAATTCTGAGAACAGGAAGAGAAAAACAACCCATCACTTCAAGTAAACTGTAATAAGTCTAGCAGCTGACTTCTCAATAGAAACAATGGAGGACAGAGGCAGTGGAAAGTCAAATTCAAAGTAAAGTAATAAATTGAAAGGGGAAAAAAAAAACCCTGTCAAGAAATAATCATATATCTAATAAAACTAACTTTAAAAAATAAAGGTGAAATAAAAATATCTTCAAATAAACAAAAATGGATAGAATTTGTTGTAAGCAGATATGCCTTGCAACAAACATTAAAGTTCTAAATGAAAGTGAACTCAGACCATAGTTCAAATCCACATGATTAAAAGAGAGTGCCAGTGAAAGTACTTATTTATGTAATTATTTTTAAAAGTATATTTGCAAATTTCTCCTGTTAACTGACTTAAAAGCAATCATTTGAATAATATGTACATAATTGTATTATTGGGCTTGTAACACATAGAAATATGATATAATAGAAAATATCACAAATAAGATGAATTAGAGCAAAACAGTATTGGAATAATTATATGATACCAATAGTACCTGGAATTCAGTGGAACAAATGAAGAGAACTAAAAAGGTTAATAAAATAAGGCATAAATATATAACTGCTCTTCTTTCTTTTCTTAGGTTCTTTAAAAGACATAAAGTTGTATAAAATAATAATTATAACAATATATCATTAGGTTTGTAACATATATAACCTACAAAACACTAATTTAGTACAAAGAAGCAGAAGAGTAGAAATGAACAAAACTTCTGAGTAATATGGGATTATAAAAAGAGGCCAAGTCTATGAATCACTGGTGTCCCTGAAAGAGACAGGGAGAATAGAAGCAATTTAGACAATATATTTCAGGTTATCATCCATGAGAATCTCCTCAACCTAGCTAGAGAGGCCAGATTTAACCAGGAAATGTGAAAAACACCTGCAAAATACTTCACAGGAATATCAGCCCCAAGACATATAATTATCAGATTTCCCAAGGTCAGAAAAAAAAGTTAATGGCATCGAGAATGAAAGATCATGTCACCTATAAAGAGAAGCACATCAGACTAACAGTGGACATCTCAGCAGAAACCCTACAAGTGGGAAGATATTGAGGTACTATATTCAACATTCTTAAGGAAGAAATTCCAACACAGAATTTTGTATCTAGTCAAACTAAACATAAGCGAAGAAGACATAAGATTCTTTTTAGACAAGCAAATGTTGAGGGAATTCATTGTCACCAGACCCGCCTTACAAGAGCTCCTGAAAGAAGCACTAAATATGGAAAGGAAATATTATTACCAGCCACTACAAAAATTCACTTAACTACACAGACCAGTGATACTGTAAAGCAACCACACAAACAAATCTGCATAACTCAGAAAACAACATAATGATAGGATCAAATCCACATGTATCAATACTAACCTTGAATTTATATTGACTAAATGCCCCAATTAAAAGGCACAGAGTAGCAAGCTGGATAAAGAAGCAAGACCCAATGGTAAACGGCCTCAAAAAAACCAACCGAACTGCAAAGAGAACCAAAAGCCCAAAAAAAAAGGAAGAAAGAAAAACCAAAAAACCAAAGAAAAAAAAAAAAAAAAAAGCAGTGGTTGCAATCCTAATTTTACACAAAACAGACATTAAACCAAAAAAGAACAAAAAAGACAAAGAAGGGCATTACACAATGGTAAAGGCTGCAGTTTAACAAGAAGATGTGACTACCCTAAATATATGTGCACTCAACACAGGAGCATCCAGACTCATAAAGCAAGTTCTTAGAAACTATCAAAGAGACTTAGACTCCCATACAACCCCACTGACAGTATTACACAAATCATTGAGGCAGAAAATTAATAAACATATTCAGGACCTCACCTCAGTACTGGACCAAATGGACCTGATAGAAATCCACAGAACTCTCCACCCAAAAACAACAGAATATATATTCTTCTCATCACTGCAAGGCACGTACTATAAAATTGACCACACAATTGGACATAAAACATTCTTTAGCAAATGTAAAAGAACCAGAATCATACCAACCACTCTGTTGGACAACAGCACAATCAAAATAGAAATCAAGACTAAGGAAAGCACTCAAAACCATGCAATTGCATAGAAATTAAACAATCTACTTCTGAATGACTTTGGGGTAAATAATGAAATTAAGGCAAAAATCAAGAAATTCTTTGAAACTAAAGAGAACAAAGATAAACCATACCAGAATCTCTGCCACACAGCTAAGGCAGAATTAAGACGGAAATTTATAACACTAAGTGCCCATATCAGAAAGTTACAAAGATCACAAATTGGCAATGTAACATCACATAATGAGCATACTAATCCCAAAGCTAGCAGAAGACAAGAAGTAACCAAAATCAGAGCTGAACTGAAGGAGATTGAGACTCAGAAAACCATTCAAAAGATCAATAAATCCAGGAGTTGGTTTTTGTGAAAAAATTAATAAGATATAAGGCTAACTAGACTAGTGGAAAAGAGAAGAGAGAAGATCCAAAAGTAGCACAATTAGAAATGACAAAGAAGATGTTACCACTGACTTCAAAAAGTATATAAATAACTATGAGAGACTACTATAAACACTTCTATGCAGACAAACTAGAAAATCTAACAGAAATGGATAAACTCCTGGAAATATACCCCTTCCCAAGACTGAACCAGGAAGAAACTGCATCCCTGAAAAGACAATAACAAGCTCCAAACTTGAATCAGTAATAGCCTACCAACCAAAATAAGCTTATGACCAGATTCTAGAAGATTCTAGCACATGAACAAAGAAGAGCTGGTACTATTTCACCTGACACTATTCCAAAAAATTGAAGAGGAGGGATGCTTTTCCAATGCATTCAATGAGGCTTTCATTATCCTAATACCAAAACCTTTCAGATAAACAACAAAACAAGAAAACTTCAGGTCAACATCTTTGATGAGCATTTTTGCAAAAATCCTCAACAAAATACCAGCAAACCAAATTCAGCTGCACATCAAAAAGCTAATCCAACATGATCAAGTGGGCTTTATCCCTGGGATGTAAGTTTGGTTCAACATACACAAATCAATAAATGTAATTCATCACAAAAACAGAATTCAAGACAAAAACCACATGATTATCTCAAGAGATACAAAAAAAAAGGCTTTTAATGAAATTCAATATCCCTTCATGTTAAAAACTCTAATAAACTAGGTATCGAAGAAACATATCTCAAAATAATAAAAGCCATCTATGACAAACTCACACCTAACAACATACTGAATGGGCAAAAACTGACACAAGACAAGAATGTTCTCTCTCAATACTCCTATTCAATATGGTATTAGAAGTCCTGACCAGAGAAGTCAGGCAAGAGAATGAAATAAACAGCATTAAAATAGGAAGATAGGACATCAAACTATCGCTGTTTGCAGACTACATGAGTCTATATCTAGAAAACTTCATAGTCTCAGCCAATAAAAAATCCTTAAGTTGTTAGACGACTACAACAATGATAGATTGGATAAAGAAAATGTGCCACATATACACCATGGAATACTATGCAGCCATAAAAAAAGGATGAGTTCATGTCCTTTTCAGGGACATGGATGAAGCTGGAAAACATTATCCTCAGCAAACTAACCCAAGAACAGAAAACCAAACACTGCATGTTCTCACTCATAAGTGGGAGTTGATCAATGAGAACACTTGGACACAGAGAGGGGAACATCACACACCAGAGCCTGTCAGCGGGTGGAGGGCTAGGGGTGGGATAGCATTAGGAGAAATACCTAATGTAGATGACAGGTGGATGGGTGCAGCAAACCACCATGGCACATGTATACCTATGTAACAAACCTGCACATTCTGCACATGTATCCCAGAACTTAAAGTAAAACAAAAAAAAAAAACAAAAAAAAACACTACAGCAAAATCTCAGGATACAAAATCTATATACAAAATAACTACCATTCCTATAAACCAACAACAGTCAACCTAAGCACCAAATCAGGAACGAACTCCCATTCACAATTGCCACAAAAAGAATAAAATACCCAGAAATACAGCTAACTAGGGAGGTGAAAGATCTTTACAATGATAATTACAAACACTGCTCAAAGAAATCAGAGATGACACAGTCAAATGGGAAAACATTCCATGCTCATGGAAAGGAAAAATTAACATCATTATAATGTCCATATTGCCCAAAGCAATTTATAGATTTAATGCTGTTCCTATCAAACTACCATTGAAATTCTTCACATAATTTTAAAAAACTATTTTCAAATTCATACAAAATTTTAAAAGAGCCTGAATAGCCAAGGCAATCCTAAGCTAAAAGACCGAAGCTGGAGGCATCATGTTACCCAACTTCAAACTATACTACAGGGCTATAATAACCAAAACAACATGGTACTGGTACAAAAACAGGCATATAGATGAATGGAACAGAATAGAGAGCCCAGAAATAAAGCCACACACCTACAACCATCTGATCTTCAATCAAGCTGACAAAAACAAGCAATGGAGGATGGACCACCCTATTCAATAAATTGTGCTAGGATTACTGGCTAGCCCTATGCAGAAAACTGAAACTGGGCCTCTTCCTTACACCATATACAAAGATCAATTCAATACCCAGGTGAACATGTTCTAGAGTAGACCCCAAGCAAACTGCACCAGACCTGCAGAAGAGGGACCTGCCCGTTATAAGAAGAAAACACAAACAAATAGAAGGCAGCAACAACAACAACATCAACAAAAAAGACCCCATAAAAACTCCATCCAAATAGATTGAAAGTAAAAGAATGGACAAGGACATACATATAAACAGCAATCGTAAGAAAGCTGAATGGCAATATATCACACACAAAAAAGTTTGTACCTGAAAAAAATACATCCCTAAATACACAAAGCAAAAGTTAACAGAATGGAGGGGGAAAAAAAAGAAACAATTCAACAATAATAGTTGAAGACTTCAATGATCTCACTTTAAAGAATATATCAGCTAGGGGCTGGGCTCAGTGGCTCACGCCTGTAATCCCACCACTTTGGGAGGCCAAGGTGGGCAGACCACAAGGTCAGGAGATAGAGACCATCCTGGTTAATACAGTGAAACCCTGTCTCTACTAAAAATACAAAAAAAAATCAGCCAGGTGTGGTGGCAGGC
>NW_012105475.1:4644389-4650567 GCF_000951045.1 Mandrillus leucophaeus
AAATTTTAAAAGAGCCTGAATAGCCAAGGCAATCCTAAGCTAAAAGACCGAAGCTGGAGGCATCATGTTACCCAACTTCAAACTATACTACAGGGCTATAATAACCAAAACAACATGGTACTGGTACAAAAACAGGCATATAGATGAATGGAACAGAATAGAGAGCCCAGAAATAAAGCCACACACTTACAACCATCTGATCTTCAACCAAGCTGACAAAAACAAGCAATGGAGGATGGACCACCCTATTCAATAAATTGTGCTAGGCTTACTGGCTAGCCCTATGCAGAAAACTGAAACTGGGCCTCTTCCTTACACCATATACAAAGATCAATTCAATACCCAGGTGAACATGTTCTAGAGTAGACCCCAAGCAAACTGCACCAGACCTGCAGAAGAGGGACCTGCCCATTATAAGAAGAAAACACAAACAAATAGAAGGCAGCAACAACAACAACATCAACAAAAAAGACCCCATAAAAACTCCATCCAAATAGATTGAAAGTAAAAGAAGGGACAAGGAGATACATATGAACAGCAATCGTAAGAAAGCTGAATGGCAATATATGACACACAAAAAAGTTTGTACCTGAAAAAAATACATCCCTAAATACACAAAGCAAAAGTTAACAGAATAGAGGGGGAAAAAAAGAAACAATTCAACAATAATAGTTGAACACTTCAATGATCTCACTTTAAAGAATATATCAGCTAGGGGCTGGGCTCAGTGGCTCACGCCTGTAATCCCACCACTTTGGGAGGCCAAGGTGGGCAGACCACAAGGTCAGGAGATAGAGACTATCCTGGTTAATACAGTGAAACCCTGTCTCTACTAAAAATACAAAAAAAAATCAGCCAGGTGTGGTGGCAGGCGCCTGTAATCCCAGCTACTCAGGAGGCTGAGGCAGGAGAATCACTTGAACCCAGGAAGCAGAGATTGCAGTGAGCTGAGATCATGCCACTGCACTCCAGCCTAGGCGACAGAATGAGATTCCATCTCAAAAAAATAAATAAAAACAGAATATATCAGCTAGGAAGAAGATCAACAGGAGTATACAAAACTTGAAAAACAGTAAAACAACTAGGACTATCTATAGACTATATCCATAAACACTACACATAGACTACCTCTACAGACACTACCAGAGAAAGCAGAATGTACATTTTTTTCAAGAGTACATGAAAAATTCTCTAGTATAGACCACATGCTAGGACATAAAGCAACAAATAAACCTCAACAAATTTAAAATGATAACAAAGGTGTTCTCCAACCACAATTGAGTAAAATAGAAATCAATAATCAAAAAAATTTGGGAAACTCAAACATACTTGGAAATTGAACAACACACTCTTACATAAGCAATAGGTCAAATTTTAAAAGTCACAAATTAAATTAGAAAATTCTTTGAGATTAATAACATTTTTAGAGATTAATAACATTTTTAAATATCAATACTTAGGTAGTTAAAGCAGTCATAGAGGGAAATTTTTAGCTGTAAATATCTACCTTAAAATAATCAATCACACAGTCTTCTGAGACAATGATGAAAGAAGAACAAAACACAGTAAAGATTACAATGGAAATAATTAAACAGTAAAGAGGAAAACAATGGAAAAAAATTAACCAAACCAAAAGTTGGCTCTTCAAGAAGATCAACAAAATGGAAAAATCTTTAGCTAAACTGACCAAGAAAAAAAGAGAGAAGTCTCATGTCACTAAAACAGGACTAAAAAGGAGACATTACTACCAACCTTACAGAAATAATAAAAGATGTTACGGGAATACTAGAAACAAACGTATGCCAACAAATTCACTAACTTAAATGAAATAGGAAAACTCCTAGAAGGACACAAACTAATGAAACTTACACAAGAAGAAACAGAAAATTTAAATACATACTCGCTAAGCAAATACATTTAATTAGTCATTAAAAATCTTCCTAAAGAAAATAGCCTAGCCCAGATTTACTAGTCATGAAGTAAATTATTATCAAATTAATAATCATTTGTTATTAGTAACAATTAATAAACTATTAATTTAAAGAAGAATTAGTATCAATTACTCAACAGCTCTTCTGAAAAATATGAGGGAGCACATTTTCACTTATTCTATGAGTCTAGAATTACCCTGATACCCAAAAACAGACAAATAAATCATAAAAAGAAAGACTACATACCAACATGTCTTACGAATGTAGGCAAAAAAAATCCACAACAAAATATTAGCAAATAAAAGCAATATTTAAAAGGAACTATGTACCATGATAAAGGGGAATTTGTCTAAGGAATGTAAGGTTGGTTTTACACCTGAAAATCAATTAAAGTAATCTACCATATGCATGTAATTATAAAAAGAACCATATAATCATCTGAGGGGATTCAAAAAAAGCATTTGACATAATCCAAAGGCCTTTTATGAAAAAAATTCATCAGATTAGAAATAGAAGAAAATTTCCTTAGCCTGAAAAAACATCTAGAAAAATCCCACAGCTTACCTTATAATTAATGGTGAAACTGAATGCTTTCCAGATAAGATCAGAGACAAGGCAAGAATGTCCACTCTCACCACTTCCATTCGACATTGCACCTGGATAGTCTAATTAGGGCAATTATGTAAAAAAACAAAAAAGTCATCCCATTTGGGAAGGAATAAGTAAAAAAAATAATAATAATGCCATCCTAATTAGGAAAGAAGAAATAAGACAATTTCTTTTTGCAGATGACATGACCTAGTGTATAGAAAATACTAGAGAATACACTAAAAGCTTTTATAACTAATAAGTGAATTCAGCAAGATTGCAAAGTATAAGATCAATGTAGAAAACTCAGCTGCATATCTCTATACTGGCAATGGACAATTCTAAAATAAAATTAACAACATTAACATTTACCACAGCATCAAAACTAATAAATACATAGGAATAAATTTAACCAAAAAAGTGCAAAACTTGTGCACTGAAAACTAAAAAATATTGATAAGAGAAATTAAGGAATGCCTAAGTAAAAGGAGCACATCCCACATTTATGGATCAAAAATCTTATAATAGTTAAGATTGCAGTAGTTCCCAAATTGATCTACAGATTCCAGACTCATCACAATCCCTATCAAAATTTTAGCTGTCCCCAACTTTTACTGTGCAGAAATTGGCAAGCTGATCCTAAATTCATATGGAAATGAAAGAAACCAGAATAGCCCAAACAATCTTGAGAAAGAAGAAAAAAGTTGGAGCACTCACACTCCCCGGTTTCAAAATGTACAAGAAAAGTACAATAGTCAAGACAGTGTGTTATTGGCATAAATATACACATATACATCAATGGTATATAATTCAGAGTCCAGAAATAAACTCTCACATTTAAGATCAATAAATTGTTAACAAGGATTCCAGGAAAATTTAATACAGGAAAGAATGGTGCTGGGACAACTGGATATCCACAAGCAAAATAATGAAGAAAGATTCATTCCTTATACTCTACACAAAAATTAACTTCATGTAAATTGTAGACTTATATATAAGATCTAAAACTATAAAACTCTGAAGAAAAAAAGAGGAGTGAATCTCAGTAACCTTGGATTAAGAAAACCTTCTGTAACCCCAGCACTTTGGGAGGCCGAGATGGGCAGATCATGAGGTCAGGAGTTCGAGATCAGCCTGGCCAACACAGTGAAACCCTGTCTCTACTAAAAATCCAAAAAAAAAAAAAGAAAAAATCAGCCAGGCATGGTGGTGGGTGCCTATAGTCCCAGCTACTCAGGAGGCTGAGGCAGGAGAATGGCTTGAACCCAGAAGGCAGAGGTTGCAGTGAGCCGAGATCACGCCATTGCACTCCAGCCTGGGTGACAGAGGGAGGCTCTGTCTGCGGGAAAAAAAAAAAAAAAAAAAAAAAAAAAAAAGAAAACCTTCTGAGATATGACCCCAAAAGTGTAACAATAAAATAAAAAATTGAAACATTGAGTTGCAATAATATTAAAAACTTTTGTACTTCCAAGGACACTATCAGAAAAGGAAAAAGACAACCACAGAATGAAACAAAATGTTTGCAAATTATATATTTGATAAGTTACATGTATCCACAATATGAACAAACTTTTATAACTCTTACACCTCAATAATAAAAAGATAACAAAATTAAAGGTGAACAAAGGATCTGAAATGATATTTTTCAAGACATTGGCTCTTACATAAAGAGCCAGTAAGAACCAGAAATAATGTTCAACCTCATTAGCCATTAGGGAAATGTAAATGAAAATCACATTGAGATACAACAACAACAATAATAAAGGACAAATAAAAAAGTATTGGTGAGTATGTGAGAAATTGTAAACTTCATAAACTGGTGGTGGGAATGTAAATGGTGCACAGGCTTGAAGCACAGCTGTGCAGTTCTCAAATGTTAAACGTGGAATTACCATGTGGTCTCTCAATTCCGCTCGTAGGTATACACGCAAGAGAAATGTAAATGTATATCTGCACAAAAACTAATACATGAATGTGTACAGCAGTATTATTCATAATAACCAAAAAGAACAGCCAAAAAGAAGAAACAAGCCAAGTGTTCATCACTGATTAATGGACAAATAAATAAAATGTGGTAGGTCTATACTGTGGAATGTTATTAAGCAATAAAAAGGAATGAAGTACTGATATGGGCTACAACTGGAATGAACCTTGAAAACAATACTGAGTGAAATCAACTAGTCACAAATGTGTGATTCCATTTGTACGAAAATCTAGAATAAGTAAACTTATACAAACAGAAAGTAGATTTGTTGTTGCTATGTTGAGTGGTGGCTGGAGTTGGTGGGTGGAAGGTAGAGGAGTGGGTACAGGATTTCTTTTTGGGGTGACATAATGTTCTAAAATTAGATTGTGGTGATGATGGTACAACTCTGAACATACTAAAAGACATTGGATTGTACACTTTTTTGCTCAGGTTTTTTGTACATTTTTGCTCATGTTTCTTTTTTTTTTTTTTTCAAAAAGAGCCATGCCCAGAGGGAAAGTTGGAATCTAAAGCCAAGTTTTCGTTTAAAAGGAAACATTAATCTAAAGAGGTTAGCCAGAGAAACTTGAACCAAAGATAAGACAGCACACTGTTCAGAATGGTCAATAAGAGCCTAAAAACAGTACCCTTAGAATGAAGCGAAACTGAAGTCCCAAAGATTAAAACTGTTAGACATACAGTAAATTACAGAGTACTGAGTTTTACCAGAGGCTGAGGCAGGAGAATCTCTTGAATCCAGGAGGCCAAGGTTGCCGTGAGCCGAGATGGTGCCATTACACTCCAGCCTGGGCAACAAGAACGAAACTCCATCTCAAAAAAAAAAAAAAGGAAACATGAGCAAAAGGATATCTGGGAGACCTAACTCTTTCAGACATCGCTTTTTGAGCTTCTTTTCGAGCACTTGGATGCAGTTTAATTGGGGGATGAGTAATGCTACCTGCATAGAAGGCAAGCTGGTAGAGGGAAGTCTTTGAGTTTTGGGATCTCTTGCTTTCTATGTTTTGCAACTCCATAGCCCTGTTTAATCAAGTAACTATCTATTATTCAGTCTAGTGGCAGCCCATAAATTATAGAATAATTTATTTTTAAAAATCTAGACAGACCAGATATATGCAGCTAAAAGCAATCCTAGATAAGAAATTATTACACAGCAACTCCTCAGGTCTCTCATTCATCCTTTTGCTAGTAAATTCCATCAGTCAATATTTGCAAGGAGCTCTGGTTGGCATGAAAATTGCCTTAGGCATCCCTGAGGATAAACAAGTTACAAACTAATGAGCCCTTTTCTTCCTCATAGCCATAAGTCCTATTTATTAGGGTGTCTACAACTCTGCTGGTTGGTGGAGAAGAGGTTTGAGCGGCTCAGATAATAATACAGCCTTTATTCTCCTAACAAATCTTTACTTAACTGTTGTGTATACATTATTATATATCAAATAATAATCATTACAGGATCCTTACATTGGCTCTCCCTTATAAGATGGAATAAACAAACTTGAAAATCTTCATATGTGAGCAACCATAAAGATAAGAAAACTTTTTGGAGGCTGAGGCAGGTGGATCATTTGAGGTCAGTAGTTTGAAACCTGCCTGGCCAACATAACAAAACCCTGTCTCTACTAAAAATACAAAAATTAACTGGGCGTGGTGTTGGGCGCCTGTAATCCCAGCT
>NW_012105475.1:4650617-4650984 GCF_000951045.1 Mandrillus leucophaeus
CCTGTTAATTGATGCAGTTTCTTTATAGCATCAATGGTGTTTACAATTTGGCATGTTTTTGCAGTAGCTGGTACTGTTTGTGCCTTTCCATGTTTAGTGCTTCCTTCAGGAGCTCTTGTAAGGCAGGCCTGGTGATGACAAAATCGCTCAGCATTTGCTTGTCTGTAAAGGATTTTATTTCTCCTTCACTTATGAAACTTAGTGTGGCTGGATATGAAAATTCTGGGTTGAAAATTCTTTTCTTTAAGAATGTTGAATATTGACCCCCAACTCTCTTCTGGCTTGTTGGGTTTCTGCCAAGAGATCTGCTGTTAGTCTGATGGGATTCCCTTTGGGGGTAACCCGACCTTTCTCTCTGGCTGCCCTT
>NW_012105475.1:4651034-4652004 GCF_000951045.1 Mandrillus leucophaeus
AGAATGGCTTGAACCCCAGGGGCGGAGCTTGCAGTGAGCCGAGATCACGCCATTGCACTCCAGCCTGGGCAACAGAGTGAACTCCATCTCAAAAAAAAAAGATAATACTCAAAATTATAACATGAGACAAGTCCTGAAAAACTGAAGAGTATTTAATTGGGAGGTGAAAAATTTGGCTTCAGAAGAGAAAATGCTAAGGAAGGAACATAACACACATCTTCAAATACCTTAAGGGCCTGTCTCTGGAAGAGGAGTTAATCCCTTATGGGTGAACTCAGGAAATAATGGGTAGAACTGATAGAGAGTATATTCTGTTAAAGGATATAAGATGTTGTCTTGGGAGATAAGGAATTTTCTTTTGTGTAGGTAATAATGTGTAGACTGAACTCTCTCTTATCAGAAACACTGTAGATATATTTAGCATTGGAAATGAGGTAGGTGACCCTACGTCCTAGTTGGCCCATGACACTGGCAGGTGTAATTATTCATGGGGCTCCTTTTACTCTCAAAAGTGCTCCAGCACATGACATGGTGACTTAGAGCACCAACTTCTCAGCCTGCGGTTATATACTACAGTAGTCTGGAAGTATTTTTAAAAGTACTGATACATAAATGTGGTTCCTACATCATATAAAACCAGAATCTTGGGGATGAGATGCAGGCATCGGTAATTTTGAAAGGTTCCCAAGTGATTCTAATGTGCAACAGGTGTTGAGATTCCCTTACCTGGAGGATCTTTTCATCTATTTCAGTGTTAACTGAATCCTTTTATTCTATTTTATGTTAATACATGTTTTACTCCATAAGGAAAGCAAAGTTTGAAACTGCTACTATTATAGTAACGGAGGGAATAAAACAAACAGTAGGGATTAAGACAAACTGCAACATAGTCATATGTTTTTCTAATTCCATATATATATACACACACACACATACATATATATATATATATGCTTTTATTACCCCACCA
>NW_012105475.1:4652054-4652857 GCF_000951045.1 Mandrillus leucophaeus
GAAGTTCTCCTGGATAATATCCTGCAGAGTGTTTTCCAAATTGGTTCCATTCTCCCCATCACTTTCAGGTACACCAATCAAACGTAGATTTTGTCTTTTCACAGAATCCCATATTTCTTGGGGGCTTTGTTCATTTCCTTTTTATTCTTTCTTCTCTAAACTTCTCTTCTCGCTTCATTTCATTCATTTGATCTTCAATCACTGATACTTTTTCTTCCAGTTGATCGAGTCGGTTACTGAAGCTTGTGCATTTGTCATGTAGTTCTCGTGTCATGGTTTTCATCTCCATCAGGTCGTTTAAGGACTTCTCTGCGTTGGTTATTCTAGTTACCCATTCATCAAATCTTTTTCAAGGTTTTTCATTTCTTTGCGCTGGGTTCATAGTTCCTCCTTTAGCTCTTAGAAGTTTGATCGACTGAAGCCTTCTTCTCTCAACTCATCAAAGTCATTTTCCATCCAGCTTTGTTCCATTGCTGGCGAGGAGCTGCATTCCTTTGGAGGGGGAGAGACGCTCTGATTTTTTGAATTTTCAGCTTTTCTGCCCTGCTTTTTCCCCATCTTTGTGGTTATATCTACCTTTGGTCTTTGATGATGGTGTCATACAGATGGGGTTTTGGTGTGGATGTCCTTTCTGTTTGTTAGTTTTCCTTCTAACAATCAGGACCCTCACCCGCAGGTCTGTTGGAGTTTGCTTGAGGTCCACTCCAGACCCTGTTTGCCTGGGTATCAGCAGCAGAGGCTGCAGAAGAGAGAATATTGCTGAACAGCAAGTGTTGCTGTCTGATTGTTCCTCTGGAAGCTTC